>NC_050576.1:56829103-57429103 GCF_011100635.1 Trichosurus vulpecula | reverse complement strand
TCTCCTCAGTTATCAAGAGTAGTTTAATTGTTCAATCCAATGACCTTTTCTCAGTTCTCTTATTTTTTGACCTTCTTGACACTGTTAGCCGTCTTCTCCTCCTGGATACACTCTCCTTTCTGGGTTTTCATGACATTGCTTTCTCTTGATTCTCCTTCTGCCTCTCCTACCAATTCTTCCCAAACTCCTTTGCTTAGGAATTGTTCATGTCCTTCTGTACACTTTTGGTTTTACTCCAAAGAGGGGAGCACTGGTAGATATTTAGCAACTGGATCACTGAAAAGAAAGTTCGCACAACATACTTTTAAGTACATTAACTGTATTATTAACACTTTATCATATTCTTAAGTCTAGATAATTTTTAATAATATTTTATTTTTGCAATTGCATGTAAAAACAATTTTAACAATCATTTTTTTTTAAATTTGAATTCCAGATTCTTTCCCTTCCTCCCCCTGTCCCTGAAACAGTAAGAAATTTGGTATAGGTTACACATATGCAAGCATGCAAAACATATTTTCCTATTAGTCATGTTGTGAAAGAAAACACAGTCAAAAAAGAAACCACACAAAAATAAAGAAAATGAAAAATAGTACACTCAATCTACATTCAGACTCCATCAGTTCTTTCTCTGGAGATGGATAGCACTTTTCATCAAGAGTCCCTTGAAATTGTCTTGGGTCATTGTATTGCTGAGAAAGGCTAAGTCATTCAAAGTTGATCATCATACAATATTGTTGTTACTGTGTACAGTATTCTCCTGGTTCTGCTCAGTTTATATAAGTTTAAGTCCAGTAGACAACCAACAAAATGATAGATCAAGTCCTAATTTGTGTCATTTACGAACTTCCAAGGTGTAAGTACTCACAATGAAAAATTAACAGCTTGCTCTTATGAGCCCATATGAGCTGGTTCCAGCATACCACTGATCTCCAGTCATCTGTCTTCGACCCTCTTTTCTAGTGAGAGAAGCTTATCTCTATTGATGAGCTCACAATACCTGTGGATTCAGTTGTCAGCTCTTTGAGAATAGCTCTCATATCGATATATCTAGATATTCTGGGCTGGGTTTCACTTAGAACTGTCCCATGACAGTTTAGTCCCATAATGGAACGTTTAGCCATAGCAGGAGAAAGAAATTCAGCAAGGATAGGCATATCCAGTACACCTCAGGTTGGTTCAGTGGAGGGAAGTACCTTCGCCCAAGTCATTTACCGTGGTCTACCAGCTAAAAATCAGAAAGGATTCCTGGAGTTCCTTGTATCTGCCTGGTACTCAGGTGACCAGAAAATGATATCAACAGCCAGAACCTTCAGCACCCTGAGTTAATCAAATCTGAATAATAGTATCAATACGTTTTAAGGAAAAAAAATAGCCGAGGTTGCATGAGGGGAAGGGTTAGCCTAGGACTACGCTAACCCTACCCAATTTTACTCCTTCCTTGTAAAGTCTCTAGATGACCTTCCACTTAGATGACTTTAGGGCTGTTACTGGTCAACTCTGACATTTGATATTCAAGAAGTCTGATATATAGGCAATATTTCAGGAAGAAGAAAGAAACTAAAACAGAAATACAAAAGAACAAAACCAAGCAATCTAACAGCTTCCTGTGAAGGAATGACTGAATCTGGGAGAGTGTCCAGAGGGCAAGTTCCATGTGGTGAGTGAAGCCAAAATCTTTGCGGTTAGTAGTGGGTCTATCATTATAAAAAGGTGACCAAAAGTGAGAGCACCATAGGGAACATCAGGACTAGAGCAAAGATGATGATGCTTCCTGTGGAATCACTGATCGTTATCACAAGAATTGTCTTCTGCCACAACATACTTAGTGTGTGCCACTAGCCACAATACTTCCCCTCCCTGAGACTGGATTCTGCCACTGGATTGTCACGGCTGCTGGGAGCTGTCCTTCTATTCACAGCTGCAGGGACCCATGTCTGTGCCCACTGTCTGCTTATGCATTCTGCTTGGTGGGTGCTGCTCCTGTTGGGGACAGACTTTATCTTTCTATTCTGGGGGAAGGACTAAATACGACCCAATACACATAAAAGCCAGAGACTTGTCTAGACCAATACATTTATACCTACTCTATTTGAGATGGGCAAGCAGTTCAAGAAGTGTACCTGGGGCCTAACCTTTGTGCTATGCTGGGGCCCCTTACTGGAGTGTGTGTGTGGGAAGACAGAGACAGAGAAAGAGACAGAGACAGACAGATAGACAGACAAAGAGAGTGAGACAGAGACACACAGAGAAACACAGAGACAGAGAGACAAAGAGAGACAGACACAGAAAGTTAATAGTTTGAGGGTGGGTGTGGAAACTTTTTACCCTGATGCAGCATCCCTGCCTGTCCTCAGCTAATTAGATGAGGATACGAATGGTACATTTGTCCATATCCTTAATTCCATAAATGTATCTGGCTCTTGGCAAGAATGAAAGCATTGTACTTTGAAGATTCTCCCCCAATGGATTGCACTAAAGAATCATGATAAAAATCCATGCGGCAAAATTCTGATTGGCCACTCAAATTGCAAATGAAAAGAAACAAGGAAGATGTTTTCTTCAGCACAATTGTTAGACAATCCTAAAATTGCAAGGATCTGCCTTGGTTTGTATTTTCTTACTGTTGGGGCCCCTCAATCCACCCCTCAGTGGCTGTTGTCAATTCTAGGACTAAGGGCTGCAGGTTCTACGGCATTGTCATTTCCAAAAAGGCATGCAAAACCCATTCACACACAAATATGATTCCCTTGAAGCTGGGAGGGACTTTCTTACAGCAGGCCTCCCCACAGAGTCATGCACTATGATGACCATTAGCAATACAAGGGTATCCATTTCCAGCAAGGGCAGAAAACAACTAGTTCTCTAGAATGTGACCTTTTCCAGTGAGGGAAACATTCTTTTCTCCATCCCCCTGAAATGAAATCCCTCCAGGCTGTTTTGAAGGTAAACTGAATTATGAAGGTTTCCCCTAGTAGAATCTGAAGGAGGCTTAAATTACCAATCTAGAAGGTCCAACAAAACTGGAGGGTCTAAAAGACAGTTTACTAAAATTGTCTTCAAAGTACAGCTCTTTAAGACACAGAGCATACTCATAATGGTTTCTCCTTGCTGAATAGCCCAAGCAGTTTACCCTCTAATCCACCAGGAGTTGGGGATGACTCACAGCAAACAGCTACCATCTCTAGAGGCATCTTGCAAAGCAACATCAGGAGCATGAAGGCCAATTCAGGCTCACCTCCATCTGCCCTGCCTATCCACTTCGGTGAGGTCATTACATTTCAATCTTGCTAGAGTAGGCTGGTGGTTCTGGACTAAGCACTGGGGAACTCCTATAGCTCCTAATAACTGCTTTGTACCCAAGGGACAAGTTAAGGACGTCAACAGTTTGAGCCTTTAGTCCCCTGATTCAGCCAAGAATGGTCTCAATACCTTTTTGAGGAGAATAAAAGTTGAACCTTTTTTTTACAGTGCCATAATTTTACCCATTGTCCTTCTCTCCCTCCCAGAGAAGCATGCCATGTAACAAATAGTACTTTTAAAGATTAAAAAAAAGGAAAAGAAAAAAAACAGCAGAATTGATCAATAGATTCAAAAGTCTGAGCTTGCATGTAATGTACCATCTTGTGGACGTCTTACCTCTGAGAAAAGGTGAGGTAGAAGTGTCTTCTCATGTCTCTTCTTTCAAGCCATGCTTCTTTGTCCTTTTTTTTTTTTTTAGCAATTTTGCAACATTCGCTGTTGATTTTTTGTGTGTGGCCATTCTTTCCATTTATATTGCTGTAGTAATTGTGTATTTTCTTTTCTTGATTATGCTTACTTCACTCTGCATCAGATAATAACAACATTTATATGATGCCTTAGCATCTACAAAGTGCTTTACAAATAGTCCATTTTATACACACAACACTGAGAGGTAGGTATGCTGTTATTGTTACTATCATTAATATTATTTTACAGATGAGAATCATACAACTAGTAAGTATCTGAGGCTGGATTTGAATGGAGGTCGTCCTTATTCCAAGGCTAGCACTCTATCCACTGCACCATTCAGCTGACTTCCCATGACTCTTTTCACTCCTCATATTCACCCATTCTTAAAGCTCAATAATATCCTATAATATTCCCATATCACCATTTGCTTAGCTACTCCCCAACTGATAGGTATTGGCTTTGTTTGTTATTATGTGCTATAACAGAAAATGCTGATGTATATTTTGGGAATCTCTTTTTACCAATGGCCTTCTTAGATATAAGCCTGGTAGTAGAATCTCTGGGTCAAAGATGTGTGAACATTTTAGGTACTTTATTTGCATAATTCCAAATTGCATTCCAAATCAGTCTTATTCATGCATAGCTCCATGAACAATGCATTAGTATAGTTATCTTCCCCCAATCCAGAGGTGGGGAACCTGTGGCATCCAGGCCACATGTATTTCTCTAGGTCCTCAAGTGTAGCCCTTTGAATCTAAATTTCACAGAAGAAGTCCCCTTAATAGAAGGATTTGTTCTGTGACTTTTGGATTCAGTCAAAGGGCATCTCCTACCCATAGCTGTGAGAGGTGCATGATCTGTCTCTCTTCTTTTTTAGAAACAGTGGAAGAAGTCCAAGTTACAGATTTCCTCGAAACTACAATAGAATTTTATAGAAGTTTCAGTGGTTTTCGCAGTGCTGCTTTTGAACAGAGCAAAGGAACCCACAAAAAGCAGTAATATATTAAAACACACACACAGGAAGATATCAGGCATCCAGATGTGCGAGAATCAGGCATATAAAAGAGTGGTCTGTGGTTGCTGTGACTGGGGCCTGCTTTAAAACATGTAGTTTTGTGTTTACCACCTAATACTGTAGAAGTCTTCTGCTCATTCATTCCCACAGGATTCACACAAGTGTGCAGAGTTCTTTTTTCTTTTAAAAACGTGTAATAAAACAAGTATTTCCATAACATAGTAAAATAAAAAAGATGATTGTGCGTGAAATCACAAATCTACTATACTACTACTATACAACCGTTATTCTTTTAAAATATGCAACAAAATGATCATGTAAATTTCTTCTATCATTTGACACAAGTAGGTATACATATGTAAAATTATTCTATACATACTTCTATTTGTCAGTTCTTTCTCTGGATGCAGATAGCATCTTTCTCCATATGTCCTTTACAGTTAATTTGGGTATTTATAATAGTCCAAATAACTTATTCACTCAAAGTAGTTCTTAAAACAATAATGCTGTTACTATATACAATGTTCTCTTGGTTCTGCTCATTTTACTCTTCACCATTTCTTGTTCTTAACGTGTTAAAACAACAACAAAATTTATCCCCTTCAAAGCCCACATTAAGACAAAAAAATTAAAATTTACCACATTAGTGAGTCTAAAGTGGATTATCAATGCTAGGTTATTCTCACTGATTAGGCCCATTAGTGGAAAACAGGCAATACCTGGAATCAAAGCTGAAGGTAGGAGGCTGTTTCATTATTAAAATACCAACATGAAAGACCTAGTGAATGAAGCAACAAGAGTGTCAATCTTAATATGTCATTGATAGAAGGTTAAGACAAGATACAATAACATGCTAAATGCATCAGCGCCATGACACTAAACTGGGACTGGAAACATGGGTTTTGAATTCATGACTTTCAGCCTAATAATGTTCATATGACTTAATAGGAAGAAAACGAAAAGCATGTTAAAAGGGAAGAGTGTGAGTGAATTGATGCATCTAATGACAAAATTTAAAGCAAATTCCCAAATTTCAAATAAAAATATTCAATAATGAAGCTAAATTATAATGGCTTAACCAATGGACACCAAGAAGGCAATGACCATTCAATTTAAGTGATCATAATCTTCAAGGATTTTCAACAAGAACCCAACTCTATGAATACTGACCTGATGCAAAGTATCCCCTTATCCGTCATCTTCCAAAGGGTCCCTGAAGTAATGGTGGCAAATGTGGAGGGAGTTAGGTCTTCATGAAAGCTAACGAGGTCAAAAGAATTTCTCCACTGCTAATAAACTACATTTGGTTAAGTATCTGAAGCAGTATTGAATTTATAGACAGAGGTTGGCAGACAAGTTTTGAATATGAATTTTTTTAAAAAATTGGCAATTATTCAATATGAAAAAAACACTGGAAGACATATAATGCTTATTGATATGTGGAATGGTGACTACAGTTGTGACGATTTGCAACTCAGATGAATGAATAACTTCATAGATGTCTTTTCAATGAAATTCTTTTAAAATTTTACCAAAACCTAAAGTTTTCATTTAAAAATAACTATATCATACCATGATGAAACATGGTCCCAAAAAAGTAGTTTGAGTTCTGTCTGTGATTCTTCCCAAAGCTAACGGATCAAGTCAAAATTATTTTTAAAATAAGGAACTTGTTACCACACTTAAGCAATGACTTCTTACATTTTGACTTACTAATTTAGAAAATCCATGCAGTAAAATTGGTGAGATTAAAAATACAAAATTCTCGTTATAAATATCCATTGGCCATTCTATACAGAGTATTTCTTGAGGGTAGAATGGAATAGACAGTCAACACATTATCTTATTTGCTAAGGGGAGGAACCCACCCAACACAGATCATAATTTCAGTTCTCAGAAATTGTATTTTTTAAAATCTAGCTAAGACAGTGCAGTGTTTTTTTTTCCTCTACATTTTTCTACTCTCCATTCCTCAACTCCCCTTTTACTGTACCACTTCCACAGCTGAAGTCATACTGGTTTGGAGACCTAGCACAGGTTTGATTTTAAGTCTCAGAGAATGTCTGTAGAACTTTGGTAAAGGTATTTCCAAATGGCATAATAATGTGCTGCTGCTGCTGCTGTGGCCACAAAAGGTGCCAGATGGCGTAGGCAAATGGAATGATGCTATCACTTTTGAAGAAAAGGACCCCCAAACAATAAATTAAGCCTTCTCAGGCAACTTCTTGCAGCCCATCAGAGTTATTTTCTTTTTAGTTTTTAAAGTGGTAGGAGAAAAACATGCCTTCAGTGGAAACTGCATTATTCCCATGTGTTCATGAAAATATACATGAGTTGACTGAAGTTATAAGTATGATTTACCTGATCATGCCACAGCATTGATATTACTACCAAGGTAGGAGAAAATTCCATTGTTAAATAGAAAAAGAGATCAACCTCTTATACTTTTCGTAGTAGAGAAATGCATAAATGGTTCCACCAGCTGCCATGAGCCAGGTTAACCAATGCATATGAGTTGCCAGGGGTCCAAGTTTATGGAGATTTAACCATGGTGCATAGTAGGCTTCAGTGAAGAAATAGATCATCACACACATAAAAACAATGCTCCATTGTCCCTCAGTGACTCTCTTTCCGTGAAACAATACGAAACACTGCCAAAAGGGTAAGAGGGCACATAGGCCCATTCTATAAATCCATGCTGTGATCTTTTCCCAATAGTCATCTGATAATTGATGGAGAAGGGCACTACCCACCAAAGTAGAAGCAATGAGGAGTGTATATGTGTAATAGTTAGCTATATGTTCATAGCGAGTAGGTTTAGCACTGTTGTTGGCTGAGGCTTAAAGGTTCATGAACCACTGGAATTGGCTCTTGAACCACACGGATTTTCTGAGCCCCTTGGGGAGCTCCACTTTAGTTCCCACCTTGCCTGGCCTTGTGGGGTGAGGGCTCAGGCTTAGGATGCTTCAGACACTGACTACTTGGCCACCCATCCCTACTGGAGAATACTCTGCCAGACTGGGGCTCAACATACAAGGCTAAAAGGAAGGCAATGGGGGTCCATGCTGGGCTGTCTGTTTCTCTTCCATTTTTTTATAGTATGATCTCTAATGTTAAGGTCATGTATCCATTTAGGATGTGTTATGGAATATGATATAATAGGTATTGATCTAAGTCTAATTTCTGCCAGACTGCTTTCCAGTTTTCCCAGCATTAAAACAAAACAAAAACAAATAAGCTGTTCTTTCCTAAGCAATTTCTATATTCTACTTTATCAAACATTGGGTTACTGATCCTGTTGTTTCCAAATCTCTCTTGGCTAGTCTGTTCCATTGATCTATCTCTCTATTATTTAACCATAACCAGATGGTTTTGATGACTGCTGGTTTATAATATTCCCTCATCCTTACTTTTTAAAATCATTTCCCTTGATATTTTACATTTTTTGTTTTTCCAAATGAATTTTTTACTAAGTTCTATAAAGTATGCCCTTGGTAATTTTATTGTTATAGCATTAAAAGTATAATTTTTAGCATTGTTATTTTTATAATATTGTCATGGCCTAGCCATGAACACTAAATATTTCTCTAGCTATCTAAGTTGTTATTTCTTTCTTTAAGGAACATTTTACAATTCAAGAACATTTTACAATTCAATTTTAAAATTCAATCCATGTATTTTCTGCACCTAGGGAGACTAATCCCTAGATATTTTATGTATTTTGTAGTTATTCAGATTGGGATTTCCCTTTCTTTTAGTGTTTTTCATGTTTTGTTATTATTATATGGAATACTATCCATTTCAAAATTGAATATTTCCATTTTTGTCATCTTTACCAACTTGCAGGGTGTTACATAAAATCTTAGGGTTGTTTGGATTTGCATTTCTTTTATTCTTAGTGACTTGAAAGATTTTGCCATGGTTGTTAATAATTTACAAAAATTTTATGAGAATTTTTTTATTCATAATATTTGACTATTTATCTATTAGGGAATGATTTAGATGGCTCAGTGGATAGATCACTGGGCCTGGAGTCAGAAAGACCTGAGTTCAAATCCAGCCTCAGATACTCACTAGTTATATGACCCTGCACAAGTCACTTAACTTCTGTTTGCTTTAATCCACTGGAGAAGGAAATAGCAAACTACTCCAGTATCTTTGCCAAGAAAACCCCATGGACAGTGTCGTCCAAGGGGTCCGAAGAATTGGACACAACTGAACAGCAACCACAAGACTAAGGAGGGGTCAGTCCTAAGCAAAACTAACTCCAAGGATGTACAAACACATTTCTAACTCTCTTTGAGGTAGCAAAGATGGAAACTCTGATGGGGTGGCCATAAATTGGGGAATGGCTGAACAAGTTATGTTAGGTAAAAATTATGGAATGCTAGTGTGCTATATAAGAAATAATGAAGGGGATGAAGAAACCTGGAGAGACATGTATGAATTGATACCTAGATAAATGAAGTGACCAGAACCAGGGAACACTTTATGCAATGACAATAATATGGTAAAGGCAAATGACCTTGAAAGAATTGGGAATCCTGATCCGGATCTCTGCTTATGAACTTTGATTAGAGTAAATGAATCATAATTCCAAAGGACAAATATGTTACTCACTTCCTAATAGAGAGGTGAAGGACACAGAGTGCAGAAGGAGACACATATATACACACATGTATACATATATATATGCATGTATACATATATGCACATATTTACATGTGCAAATGTAGATATATTTGAACAAGGTCAATGCAGAAATTTATTTTGCTTGACTATTCATATTTGAAATAGTATTCCCTACCCCCATTCTCACTGGGGAAGGGAGTGGGAAGGGAGGTAAATTTTTGATGATTGAAAAAATAAAATATAATAAAAAAAGAAAAGGAGTTAGTTTTCTGAAGGTTTATTTTGTAGCCAGAAGCTATGCTGAAGCTAATGTATCAATTAATATCTCTGCTGGCAGCCAGGTGGTACAGTGGATAGAGTACTACGTCTGAAGTTAGAAAGACCTAAGTTCAACATCAGCCTCAGATACTTACTAGCTATGTGACCCTAAGCATGTCACTTAACCTCTGTCTGCTTTACTTTCTCAACCGTAAAATGGAGATAATAATATTTACTTCAAAGGGTTGTTGTGAAGATCAAATGGGATAATGTTTGTAAAAATGACTCAGCACAGAGCCCAGTGATTTTGAAATCATTGATTTTAGCGGTAAATATGCTTTGATGTGGAATAATATAGAACTGCCTAAGTAACTCAACACTTCCGAGTGGAAGAGAAACTGAGACTGCTAGTAAGTGCTTAGTAAATGCTAATTCCATTCCTTTCCCCTTCCCTAGGATTTTTTAAGTGCCTTCACCAAATAGGGATAGTTTTATTTCATCTTTACCTATCTTTATGTCTTTAAATGTCTTTTTTTTCCTCTTGTTGTGTAACTATTGTTACAATTTCCGGAACTCTATCAAATTGCAATAAGCATCTTTGCTTTATTCCTGGGTTTTGGGGTAAGCTTCTAGCATTTCCACTGCATATGACATTTGCTTTGGATTTTAAATAGTTTTTATGATGTTAAACAAGATTCCTCTATGCCTATACTTCGTAGGGTTTTTGTTTGTTTGGTTTTTTTTACCATAAATTTGTGTTGTGCTTTGTCAAAGAGTTTCTTCATCTATTGAAGTAATCTCAATCCCTTTTAAGGACAAAAAGAGTCTAACTTGCATGGAGGAAGGAGTTTGGTTATTGCACTTACTACATCAACCCCTAGTACCTCTCCTGAGCCCCAGTCACATGTCATCAACTAGATATTCTCTTCCATAGGCAGCTGAACATCCACATGCTGGAACTCTAACCTCTCTCGAACCTCCTCCTAAGCTTCCCTTTTTCCATTGAGGATACCATCATATTTTAGTCACCCAAGTTTGCAAGCTTGGAGTCAGCCTTTATCTTCACTTTCCCTTACTCAACATTTCTACCTGGCTGTCAGATTTTACCAATTCCATCCTCACAATATCTCACAACTTTCGTCTTCTCTCTACTCACCCTATAGCCACTCTGTTGTGGTTCAGATCCTCAACACCTCTTATAAAGGACTATTACAATGCTCTCCTAATTGGTCTCCCACTCCCAACCTTTTTTCTCCTCTTCAATCTAATCTCTATACAACTGCCAAATCTATATGTATAAATTACAGCTCTGTTATCTTTGTTCAAATCCCTTTGATGCTTTTCTATTGTCTCTCAGATAAAATTCCAACTCCTTTATTAGGCATTTAAAGCTCCCCCAAATCTGGATATCTTCTACCTTTCTATACATATTACACATTAGCTGTCTTCACACACTATATGGTCTAGCCAAACTGGTATTTTCTCTTACACAAGATTCTGTATCTGTGCTTTTGTACAAACTATCCCCAATGACGTCAATACACTCCTTGCTCATCTCCACCTTTTAGAATGTTAACTTTACAAAACTTCTAAAACCTATAGAGATCCTTCCTGAACTCCCCCACCTGCTGGTGCGCTCCCAAATTACTTTCTATATTGTAAAGTGTGGCTTTTTCAGACTTTAGCAATTTTTCAAATTGTAAAGGGTAAGTTACAGAGACAATGAGATATTAAGTTATTTCCTATTCAGACCTCATTCAGACCTAGGAGAGAATGAACCTCTTTCTCTTATGACACCTCACAAAAAAGGCTGATTTGGACAAGCACTTGATTTGCATACAAAAAAGCCAGCAGAGACAATGAACATGACCTCTCATGAAGGTATAGATTGTTTTCAAACCTTTCCCCCAGCCATTCAATTTGTATAGGCCAACAGGAGAAACACAACATTTAAAAATACTAGCAATCCATGAATTCCAGATAATTATTAGTCTATTGCTTAGGCAGGATCTAGCTTTCAGAGATGAATATTTGGGAAGATATCAAATGGTCACCATAAGTTAGGGTGAGGTTGGGACAGCTAGGTGGCGCAGTGAGTAGAGCACCGGCCCTTGAGTCAGGAGGACCTGAGTTCAAATCCTACCTCAGACACTTGACACACTAGCTGTGTGACCTCAGGCAAGTCACTTAACCCCAATTGCCCTGCCTTCCCCCTTCAAAAAAGAGTTAGGGTGAGGTCTCTCCCTGAGGGATGCAGCCCTGAACTAGAAAAAGTAAAGAGAGGAAGGAAGGAAGGAAGGAAGAAAGAATGAATGAATGAAAGAAAGAAAGACAGGGAAGGAAGGAAGGAAGAAAGAAAGGTTACACCTTTGTTCTCCTATCTCCTGGCTACCCACTCCTGGCATTCATTTGGTTGATCTTTTAAAAAAGCATCTGACAACATTAATTATTAATAGACAGACTTTGGCAGTTGCTAAATACCTGTGGCTCTTCCAAGTTCATCCAATTCCTTGAGTAACTGTTACATGTATGATAAGACTGTTGTATAAAAAATAAGCGGTGCTATTTCTTACTCTTTTTCAAGTACTAATATCTACCACAGTGACCACCAAACTTTTTTGACCGAGTATTCCTATCACTGATGTGAAGTTGTGCCCTTTTAAACATAGCAAAGTTTTAGGTCAGAAGGGGAAAAATCAGAAACATTTGAATGTAAAAGAGAAGGCCTTTCAAATGTAAGAGAAACTTTTCACACCTTAGAAAAGGTTTAGATTTTTCTGTATGTGAAAATGGCTGCAAAGACAATGAACTTTCAGTTCAAGTTCAAGTTCAGTTCAAGTAGGGTAGAGGTTACCTCCACACCTTTGGACCCAGGCTCTCATCTGCCTAAGTTCCCCACAGTAATCTGAGAAGTGTAACTGGCTGGTCACTCTATACCTCAATATAAGGTCCCTCAATGAGGGAACTTTCTCTGAACCAGAAATGATTGCCCAACAGCAGAACTGAGACCTCTCCCACCTCTTACCTAGAAGTGAAAAACCTCAGAATAGGGAGAGGCTCTGACAATACTAGGGCAAGTGTCATTGCCCTTGCTGAAAAAGTACTGTGGCATTCCAATCAATCAATCACTGTTCGTTAAGTGTCTTCTATGTGCCAGGTACCGTGCTAAGTACTAGGGAAAAAAAGCACAATAACACTAGATGCAGAGAATGCAATGACACCTGGCCTAGCCAGAGGCTGAAGGTGGTGAAGACTGAAGCTGACCAGTGAAGACCAAACCCATGAAGTCCAGATCAACTTATGGAGCAAAGACCCTTTGCTAGATGATGAGCCCAGGGGCTGAGTAACCTGCCAGGTCTAGTCTGACAGCAGTTACATAGCAGGGCAGCCTATCCAGCCTGGGCTTGCAGCAGCTGAGCTTGAGGAGGGAACAGTTCTGCAGCCAAGCAGTAGATCGACCCATCCAGCTTAGATGCTGTGTCCTTCGAGGAGCCAACCCACTGGGGTAGCAAAGCAAGTCATCCATCGCTGACACAATGCCTCCCAGCAAACTTTGTGAGGATTCTCTGGATAAACAAGACATCGAGGCCTTACAGATCTAATAGAGGGAGGTGCTTTAGCCACGTGTGTTCCCTGCCCCATGCTGCACTAACATTGTATTTTAAGTTCATGCCCACCCTTCACCCCATGGATTCTGTGTGTGTTTCTGGAAGTCCGCCAAAGGTTTTGGGAGAAATGCTTTGCAACTTCTACTTCTGCTATGCCATTTGAGTAAATGCCTTTTTTTTTTCTAAAAAGCTAATTAAACTATCGACTGATTGTGAAAGGGAAGGATGCCAGTTCAGGCTCACCAGTTAAGGAATGTCACCCAACAGAATTACTAGTAGAACTCTGAAAAAGAAAGCAGTCACCCTTTGGGGATACAACCTGCCAATGCTATAGAGGGATATTACCTATATTTATGGTAAATACATGTGCTACTGCATTAATAATTATTCATATAAAATATAAAAATAGAAATTAAAAATGAGGAGATAAAGGCAAAATGACATTTGTTCCTAGAGTAAAATTGAAAGCCACTGCAGTTGGTTGAGTAGGGGAGTGACAGGTCAGATGTGCAATTTGGGAAAATCATTTCAGCAGGGATTGTGCAGAGTGGAATGGAAAGCAGAGAACGGAGGCAGGGAGACCAAGGTAACAAGGACCTGAACTGAAAGTGGCGGCTATCTTAGTAGAAAGAAAGGGACAGGTGTGAGAGATGGAGAGACAGAAACAACATGATTTGGCAACTCAGTTACATATGTAGGGTGAAGGAATGTTAGGACTTGAGTCACCACAATCACAGATGACACTGTGATTGTGAGCAGAAGTATGGTGGTACCCTTCACAGTAATAGGAAAATTTGGAAGGTTTGGGGTGGAAAGATAATATAATCATATCTGAAATACAAACCACTACCTATCCTTGTTTGCTCTTCAGCATGACTCACTCTGCCTCACCCAGAATAAAAGGAAGAAGGCAGGGTTCACCACTTCCCAGGGAAGAGCACCCCTGTGAAGGGCACAGGTCAAAACTGGGAGGTGAACTTGGGGCTAGGAATAGAGGGCAGATTTTCTCAATGGCACTTGAATGATAGTTACTATGGGTGCCTGGGAGCTCTGGATGACTGACACCAACTCAGAAGGCAGGAAGATAATAGTGTGCATAACAGATTTAGGAGTGGAGGAGAAGGTAGAATGATAGAGTGTTGGGAGATAAGGGTAGGTTGTGTTGGAGAGGAACTCTGCAGTTCAGAAAGATTTTAATGTGATCTTCTTGAGGACAGGAACCATGTTTTGGTGCCCCCCTTAATATTATTTGTATCCCTGTCCCTTATCAAAATGCCTGAACCATAGTAAGTGTTTAATAAAAGCTTATTGACTGACAGATGGGGGTGGGATGCAACCAGTTGTGTGCTGGTGCCAGCTCTTACCAGCTTATCACAGTTGATTGTTAAGTTTTCAGTGTGAGCATTTACACCTTGGATACAGGAAAACTACAGATCAGGTCTTGATTTATTGTTTCCTCGATTGTCTAAAGACTTAAGAAAGTGATGAAAAAGTGTTAATAATGTAGATTTAACTCAATAATCTGTCCAACAGCACACCCTGGGATGTAGCTTATCTTCCCACCTGCTGATCTCTCTCTGTCTCTGTCTCTGTCTGTCTCTCTGTCTCTCTTTCTCTGGCACACACACACACACACACACACACACACACACACACACACACACACACGCACCCCTTGGGGTTAAATATATTTCTCCCTGGTATAAGGCCATAGGACACCTGTCCTCTAAGGAAAGCCCAGCCTTCGTTTTGGAGGCTTCTGATCTAATTTATCCACACGAGTAAGTGTGCTTTGAACTCCTACCACGGGGTTAAAAGCCGTACTGGAGTAGATAAACCAAATGTCCTGAATTTATATGGCACCTCGTGCTTTGCAATGTACTTTTCATTTCTCTCTGGTCAGCTAAACCTCACAGCCCTCTAAGGTTGGTAGGGAAGGTATTACTATTCTCACTTTACAGCGAGCTAGACTATCCTATTGATCCAGTTTCACTGAATCTATATCATGACATGCTTGAAGTTTTGGCATAAGCAGATTCAATAAATGCAATAAATGTTAACACTGTGCCTGAAATCTTGGGAATGAATTTCCAGGCTTCATTGAGAGGAGAATATAATGAATGGCGCAACTGGTTCTGACTGGTTTTGAACAATGAATCTTGGTTAATATTAAATTTGATGTGTGTTAGTTAGAAAAATGAAAATGAAGGAGAATAATGAGTTTATGGTCTAATGAAAAAAAAAATAAAGACTAATGCTAAATGTAGCTGTACCAAAGTGGAGGACCTGAAACCAGACCTTTCACAGAAACATGTATACATGTATGTATATACATACATATGTATTGTATGTATATACATACATATGTATTATATGTATGTCTATGTATATATGTATGCATGTGTGTATATAGATACACATATACATATACATACATGCATATACACATACATATACATACATATAATCTGTAAAGACATAGATATTATCACAACAATCACAGTTAGCATTTATACAGCATTTTAAAGTTTGCAAAGCACTTTACAAATACTATCTCACTTGGGGCGGAGCCAAGATGGCGGCTGGAAAGCAGGGACCAGCCTGAGCTCCCTGCCGAGCCCCTCCAAAAACCTATAAAAAATGGCTCTGAACCAATTCTAGAATGGCAGAACCCACAGAACAGCAGAGGGAAGCCGGGCTCCAGCCCAGGACAGCCTGGATGGTCTCTGGGTGAGGTCTATCCCACACGGAGCTGGGAGCTGGGAACGGAGTGGAGCAGAGCTCAGCCTGAGTGACTTGGACCATCCAGACCAGAAGCCGGGCGGAGGGGGCCCTAGCGCCCTGATTCAGTGAGCTGCGGCAGTTACGAGACTTCTCAACCCACAAACACCAAAGACTGCTGAGAAGGTTAGTGGGAAAAGCTGCGGGAGTGGAAGGAGTTCGCGGTTCGGCTTCCAGCCCCGGGGGCAGTGGAGGTGGGGCAGCTACAGCTGCTGCTGCTTCCGGCTCCAGGCCCACCTGGTGGAAGGAATTAAGTGGCGGATCAGAGCAGGGGTACACAGCCTGCAGAAGATCTGAGCCCAGTTCGGGTTGGGGGTCCTTGGGGAAGGAGCAGTGCTGGTGCGGCAGAGCTGGCACCTCCCCCCCAAACGTGGAACATAGAACTCTGTAGTCTACAAGCAGTCATACCCCACTGAAAAACTCAAAGGTCAAGTTAGTTGGCTGGGATTATGGCCAGGCAGCGAAAACGCACCGAGATTCAGTCTCAGACTCTGCATTCTTTCTTTGCTGACAAAGAAGACCAAAACATACAGACAGAAGAAATTAATAAAGTCAAAGAGCCTACAACAGAAACCTCCAAGAAAAACATGAACTGGTCCCAGGCCATGGAAGAGCTCAAAAAGGATTTGGAAAAGCAAGTTAGAGAAGTAGAGGAAAAATTGGGAAGAGAAATGAGAAGGATTTGAGAAAACCATGAAAAACAAGTCAATGACTTGCTAAAGGAGACCCAAAAAAATACTGAAAAATACACTGAAGAAAACAACACCTTAAAAAACAGATTAACTCAAATGGCAAAAGAGCTCCAAAAAGCCAATGAGGAGAAGAATACCTTGAAAGGCAGAATTAGCCAAATGGAAAAGGAGGTCCAAAAGACCACTGAAGAAAATACTACTTTAAAAATTAGATTGGAGCAAGTGGAAGCTAGTGACTTTATGAGAAACCAGGATATTATAAAACAGAACCAAAGGAATGAAAAAATGGAAGACAATGTGAAATATCTCCTTGGAAAAACCTCTGACCTGGAAAATAGATCCAGGAGAGATAATTTAAAAATTATTGGACTACCTGAAAGCCATGATCAAAAAAAGAGCCTAGATATCATCTTTCAAGAAATTATGAAGGAGAACTGCCCTGATATTCTAGAGCCACGGGGCAAAATAGAAATTGAAAGAATCCATCGATCGCCTCCTCAAATAGATCCCCAAAAGAAATCTCCTAGGAATATTGTCGCCAAATTCCAGAGCTCCCAGATCAAGGAGAAAATACTGCAAGCAGCCAGAAAGAAACAATTTGAGTATTGTGGAAACCCAATCAGAATAACCCAGGATCTGGCAGCTTCTACATTAAGAGATCGAAGGGCTTGGAATGCGATATTCCGGAGGTCAATGGAGCTAGGATTAAAACCTAGAATCACCTACCCAGCAAAACTGAGTATCATGCTGTATCAGGAGGGCAGAGTTTATAATCTCAAAGAGGATCATAAACATGTCTGAAAGGTTCGGAATCGCCGGATAGAAGAAACTCTCAAAGTAGAAGGCAGAAGAATCAAAACATTTATTTAGGCTCAACAGTAACCAACCCATGAACCAGCAACCCCATTTTGATATGTTGGTCATAATCTTCCAGGCCCAATAAGTACGCCTTGAAAGAGTAACCAGGAGGCTACAGAGAAACATGATTGCGTAAAGCAAAATCATGTTTCCCCCTTGATGGTAATAAGATTACCCACTGGCCTGAAGTCTTTGTTCAGCTTCCTCCCGTAGATCAGCTCTGCTACTGGCAGCTCCTGCCTCAGCTGTGTCTGTTTCTGAAACTGAAGCTGCAACTGTAACTGACGATGTAACTGTCGTAACTGTCGCTGGCTCCAACCGGAAAAGGAAGAGAAGGAGAGAGAATCTTCAAGCTGTCCTCTCCCCTTTTATAGGGTTTCTGACATCATCAAGCTCCGCCCAAATGACCAGGGCCGATTGGTTCTTGAGTTGGCCCCTCCCCCTAGGGTAGACCAGGTTCTGGAGCTAACACCTCCCCTCAGCCAGCCCCATGACTCCTCACACAGGAAGCTGTCTGCCTCCCGGCATGCTCCCCGGGCCTCCTGCCCCGGAAGAGCAAGCCACAGTGTCCAGAGGCTCAATGAGGCAAGCTGAGCCATTCAAAGAAAACAAAAGCCATTATGGCTACACTCCACCCCTTGTTATAGGATACATAATCTAATCAGCCATGTATCCTAGAACATACATTGTGATCCAATTACAAAGGAAACTAAAACATATCATTCATTATAAAGCAAAACATATCATTCAGTGACATTCCCAAACATTGGTTAACGATTCAAATGCGATCCACCCCTAGATCCCAGCAAAATAATCTCTTCAATCAATCATCCCCAAAATAATTATTAATAATTCAAATGTCCACCCCTAAATTCTTGTATCCATTACATAGGATCAATAATATCATAACAATAAAACAACACAGCAAGGATAACACAAAATAAGTAAACAGAACACTATCATCATTTCCACCCCCCTTGAACGATTGGGGCTCAAAATCTTGGGGTGAGGGGTGAAGGTCTCATTTTCCATAGCTTCTTCATGCTGAAATTGGATGTAGAGATGGCCCTGCCCCCAAAAAGTCCCATTCCAGAGGTCATTTCTTTAACAAGCTGGCAGGAATTCCAAGAATGCTACATGCTTAGGCAGTCACCGGAAAGTGCAGGGTGCTTAAGCCTGAAGGAAACAAAACTAGCAACAAGGTTAGCCAAAACAAAGGACAAAAAGAATAGACAAGTATGGACTATAATTCTTCAAATAAAATCAGTTAATCACACAAGGTCACCTTCAGTCTGAGTGGCTTGTAGGCTTGCAGGAGCAGTTCTTATTTCCCTATCTCTCGTGTTATCAAGTCCTCTATACATTCTGTATAATTCATTGGTTGGAATTCCATCTATCATTTCAAAACCTACCCCTGCTCTCAATAAAGTAGTAAACATTTCTTTCCTTGTTACTCTCCTTTGGCGCCAAGTTTGCTGGTTATACACTCTTCTCTCTCGAGGAGATCTATCCCTTCCCCAGTCACCTAAGTCATATAACTGTAAAATCTTATTTATCACTGTTGTAAGACGGCTCCCTACTTCTCCAAGCAATAAATTCAAAATTAGTTGTTTATAAGCAGGGGGAGCTGTCCTAATTATTAAATTCCTATGAGACAGTCCCATTGGATCATTGTAATATTTGTCTGCAGTTCCTATCATAATGGCAGTCTTCATTACCTCCTCCTTTAGTCTCATGATACAATCTCTAAGTGAATACCAGGGTCTGTGCTCAGTGGGCCACATAGAATCAGTATCATATCTCTTATTGCATCCCACAGCGGCTAATGCCAACAGAGTAGTCTTGCTATCACCATCTCCTTGCTGATGATGTTCCCTAAAAGCTTGTTGAACTAGAGGATCATGGCTGATACCTATGAATCTCATGCAGTCTGTCCCATCTACTGATATTCCACCGGCCCCTTGATCACTGAGTCTTACCATCCAAGATATCAATGGTTCTCCTATTCTTTGGCTGAATCTACTCAAAATATCTGTGACCTCTTGCGGTGAGAAATCTTCCTGAATTTCCCTTGTAACTGAATCTTCACCTCGGGTTTCTGTCTTCCTCCTTTGTATGGGTCGAGCCCTTGTCTGATCATTTAACCATCTCCTATTCTCTGTGTGAGGCACATCCTGAACCCCAGTAGTGTTTTGTGCCTCAGCCGGCTCTTTCTGGGCTGGGTTGAAATGCACTCTGGGCTTTTTTGGTCTCCTGTTGCTCTTAGCCACATTAATAGAAAAGTTCTCATTTGAGTCAGTTTGGTCTCCTGCTATCTGAGATTCCTCTTCTTCCTGTGGGGTAGGAGTGCCCCTATGTCTTTCACTTAATCTCAATCTTTCGTATACTAGCCGGTAGGCTGATAACACTATCCAGCTTTGCCTAGATAGTGATGCCCCTGACTGAATCCCAACTTCTCGTAAACACTTTTCCAAATCCCTAGGATCTCCTCTCCGTAGCCTTGGTTCCCAGTTTTCACAGGGTCCAGCTTTTTTAGCCAATTCTTTTGCTAGGGAGGAATAAAATGGATCCTCCCATCCTGGGATATTTATCTCCTCCTCTGGAATTGTTCTGCTTCTAAATAGAGATCTTATACCTAGCGATCCTGTTCGTGACGCCAAATGTATCAGGAGGGCAGAGTTTATAATCTCAAAGAGGATCATAAACATGTCTGAAAGGTTCGGAATCGCCGGATAGAAGAAACTCTCAAAGTAGAAGGCAGAAGAATCAAAACATTTATTTAGGCTCAACAGTAACCAACCCATGAACCAGCAACCCCATTTTGATATGTTGGTCATAATCTTCCAGGCCCAATAAGTACGCCTTGAAAGAGTAACCAGGAGGCTACAGAGAAACATGATTGCGTAAAGCAAAATCATGTTTCCCCCTTGATGGTAATAAGATTACCCACTGGCCTGAAGTCTTTGTTCAGCTTCCTCCCGTAGATCAGCTCTGCTACTGGCAGCTCCTGCCTCAGCTGTGTCTGTTTCTGAAACTGAAGCTGCAACTGTAACTGACGATGTAACTGTCGTAACTGTCGCTGGCTCCAACCGGAAAAGGAAGAGAAGGAGAGAGAATCTTCAAGCTGTCCTCTCCCCTTTTATAGGGTTTCTGACATCATCAAGCTCCGCCCAAATGACCAGGGCCGATTGGTTCTTGAGTTGGCCCCTCCCCCTAGGGTAGACCAGGTTCTGGAGCTAACACCTCCCCTCAGCCAGCCCCATGACTCCTCACACAGGAAGCTGTCTGCCTCCCGGCATGCTCCCCGGGCCTCCTGCCCCGGAAGAGCAAGCCACAGTGTCCAGAGGCTCAATGAGGCAAGCTGAGCCATTCAAAGAAAACAAAAGCCATTATGGCTACACATGCTCCAAGGCAAAATATGGATTTTCAATAAAATAGAGGACTTTCAAGCTTTCTCAGTGAAAAGACCAGAACTGAATAGAAAATTTGACTTTCAAACATAAGAATCAAGAGAAGCATGAAAAGGTAATCAAGAAACAGAAATTGCAAGGGACTTACTAAAGTTGAACTGTTTTGTTTACATTCCTACATGGAAAGAGGACATGGATGATTCATGAGACCTCAGTATTAGGGTAGCTGAAGGGAATATGCATATATATATATATATGTTTATGTATATATATAAGTGAATGTGTATGTATGTATATATCTATGTGTATATATATGTGTGACACAGGGTGAGTTGAAGATGAAGGGAAGATATCTAAAAGAAATAAAATGAAATTAAGGGATGAGAGAGCATCATACTGAGAGAGGGAGATAGGGAGAGATAGAATGGGGTGGATTATCTCACATAAAGGTGGCAAGAGGAAGCAGTTCTGTGGGAGGAGGGGAGAGGGCAGGTGAGGGGGGAATGAGTGAACCTTGCGCTCATCAGATTTGGCCTGAGGAGGGAATACCATACATACTCAGTTGTGTATATTACCCCACAGGAAAGAAGAGGGAGGAAGAAAAAAAAATAAAAGGGGGGGGATGATGGAGGGGAGGGCAGATGGGGGTGAAGGTAATCAAAAACAAACACTTTGGAAAGGGGACAGGGTCAAGGGAGAAAATTCAATAAAGCGGGATGGGTTGGGAAGGAGCAAAATGTAGTTAGTCTTTCACAACATGAGTATTATGGAAGGGTTATACATAATGATACACATGTGGCCTAGGTTAAATTGCTCGACTTCTTAGGGAGGGTTGGTGGGAAGGGAAGAGGGGAGAGAATTTGGAACTCAAAGTTTTAAAATCAGATGTTCAAAAACAAAAAAAAAAAGTTTTTGCATGCAATTAAAAAATAAGATACACAGGCAATGGGGCGTAGAAATTTATCTTGCCCTACAAGAAAGGAAGGGAAAAGGAGATGAGAGGGGAGGGGGGTGATAGAGGGGAGGGCTGACTGGGGAACAGGGCAACCAGAATATACGCCATCTTGGAGTGGGGGGGAGGGTAGAAATGGGGAGAAAATTTGTAATTCAAACTCTTGTGAAAATAAATGCTGAAAACTAAATATGTCAAATAAATAAATTTAAATTAAAAAAAAATAAAAATAAATAAAAATAAAAAAAAACAAAAAAAAAACAAATACTATCTCACTTGATCCTCATAACAAACATGTAAGGAAGGTACTATTACTGCTCCCAGTTTGCAGATGAGGGAACTGGCTCAGAGGTTAAGAGACTTGTCCAGGGTCACACAGCTAGTAAGTATCTAAGGCTAGATTTGAACTTGAGTCTTCCTGACTCTAGATCTCTCTCTCTATCCATCTAGCTCCCTCTAACAAATTAAGAACCTGAGGCTCAGATATAACTCCAAGCTTACCCAAGTAGTCCATAGTAGAATTAGAGTTTGAATCCAGGTCCCTTGACTCTTAATCTAATGTGCTTTCTGCTATTCCACATCATCCCTTAAATAACTTAGTTGACTAGACTAAAAATGGATTTGGGAAAGCTAAAGAAATAAATCTTGGCTTAGATTATATGACAATATTCCTACAGAAATCAACTGGTTCAACCAAAGGGAAAATTCTTTAGAATATTAGAAATTTGCCTTTTAATACTCTTAAAATGTTGAACACACATTAATAAGGTTGAAAGTCCACAGAAATCTACTTACTCAGTCTTTTCCTCCTCTTTTTAATTTCCTCCTCCCCCTCCCCTAACCCTCAGTTTTAAACCTGGGCTTCCACACTTCACCAACAGGTGAATAGATTAGTCTAACATGGCTGGTTTAAATAACTAGGAGAAGAGGCAAAAAAAAAGTTACCCAACTTTGAAAGATACTATTGAGTTGGTTATTCAAAGCTCAAGTCAAATCTGCCACTTGTGCCAACACCATATTTATTTTTCTTTTTTTTCAGTTTTTTTAAAATTTATTTATTTATTTAACATATTTAGTTTTCAGCATTGATTTTCACAAGAGTTTGAATTACAAATTTTCTCCCCATTTCTACCCTCCCCCCTACTCCAAGATGGCGTATATTCTAGTTGCCCTGTTCCCCAGTCAGCCCTCCCCTCTGTCACCCCACTCCCTTCCCATGCCCTTTTCCCTTCCTTTCTTATAGGGCAAGATAAATTTCTACACCCCATTGTCTGTGTATCTTATTTTCTAGTTGCATGCAAAAACTTTTTTTTTTGTTTTTGAACATCTGTTTTTAAAACTTTTAGTTCCAAATTCTCTCCCCTCTTCCCTTCCCACCCACCCTCCCTAAGAAGTCGACCAATTCAACATAGGCCACATGTGTATCATTATGTATAATCCTTCCACAGTACTGTTGTGAAAGACTAACTATATTTTGCTCCTTCCTAACCCATCCCCCTTTATTGAATTTTCTCCCTTGACCCTGTCCCCTTTTGAAAGTATTTGTTTTTGACGACCTCCACCCCCATCAGCCCTCTCCTCCATCATCCCCCCCCTTTTTTTTATCTTCTTCCCTCTTCTTTCCTGTGGAGTAAGATTCCCAACTGAGTATGTATGGTATTCCCCATCAGGCCAAATCTGATGAGAGCAAGGTTCACTCATTCCCCCCTCACCCGCCTTCTCCCCTCCTCCCACAGAACTGCTTCCTTTTCCCACCTTTATTCAAGATAATCCACCCCATTCTGTCTCTCCTTATCTCCCTCTCTCAGTATGTTCCTCTCTCATCCCTTAATTTCATTTTATTTCTTTTAGATATCTTCCCTTCATCTTCAACTCACCCTGTGTCCGCACTCTCTCTCTCTCTCTCTCTCTCTCTCTCTCTCTCTCTCTCTCCCTCCCTCTCTCTCTTTCCCTCCCTCTCTGTTTCTCTCTCTATATATATAAACATATATATACACACACATAGATATATACATACATACACATTCACTTATATATATATACATAAACATATATATATGCATATTCCCTTCAGCTACCCTAATACTGAGGTCTCATGAATCATACACATCATCTTTCCATGTAAGATTGTCAACAAAACAGTTCACCTTTAGTAAGTCCCTTGCAATTTCTTTTTCTTGTTCTTTTTCTTGATTACCTTTTCATGCTTCTCTTGATTCTTGTGTTTGAAAGTCAGATTTTCTATTCAGTTCTGGTCTTTTCACTGAGAAAGCTTGAAAGTCCTCTATTTTATTGAAAATCCATATTTTGCCTTGGAGCATGATACTCAGTTTTGCTGGATAGGTGATTCTAGGTTTTAATCCTAGCTCCATTGACCTCTGGAATATCGCATTCCAAGCCCTTTGATCTCTTAATGTAGAGGCTGCCAGATCTTGGGTTATTCTGATTGGGTTTCCACAATACTCAAATTGTTTCTTTCAGCTGCTTGCAGTATTTTCTCCTTGATCTGGGAGCTCTGGAATTTGGCGACAATATTCCTGGGAGATTTCTTTTTGGGATCTATTTGAGGAGGTGATCTGTGGATTCTTTCAATTTCTGTTGTGCCCTGTGGCTCTAGAATATCAGGGCAGTTCTCCTTGATAATTTCTTGAAAGATGATATCTAGGCTCTTTTTTTTGATCATGGCTTTCAGGTAGTCCAATAATTTTTAAATTATCTCTCTTGGATCTATTTTCCAGGTCAGTGGTTTTTCCAATGAGATATTTCACATTGTCTTCCATTTTTTCATTCCTTTGGTTCTGTTTTATAATATCTTGATTTCTCATAAAGTCACTAGCTTCCACTTGCTCCAATCTAATTTTTAAAGTAGCATTTTCTTCAGTGGTCTTTTGGACCTCCTTTACCATTTGGCTAATTCTGCCTTTCAAGGCATTCTTCTCCTCATTGGCTTTTTGGAGCTCTTTTGACATTTGAGTTAGTCTGTTTTTTAAGGTGTTGTTTTCTTCAGTGTATTTTTCAGTATTTTTTTGGGTCTCCTTTAGCAAGTCATTGACTTATTTTTTATGGTTTTCTCGCATCCTTCTCATTTCTCTTCCCAATTTTTCCTCTACTTCTCTAACTTGCTTTTCCAAATCTTTTTTGAGCTCTTCCATGGCCTGTGGCCAGTTCATGTTTTTCTTGGAGGCTTTTGGTGTAGGCTCTTGCACTTTGTTGACTTCTTCTGGCTGTATGTTTTGGTCTTCTTTGTCAGCAAAGAAAGAATCCAAAGTCTGAGACTGAATCTGGGTGTGTTTTCACTGCCTGGCCATATTCCCAACCAACTAACTTGACCCTTGAGTTTTTCAGTGGGGTATGACTGCTTGTAGACTAAAGGGTTCTATGTTCCACGTTTGGGGGGGATGTGCCAGCTCTGCCACACCAGCACTGTTCCTTCCCCAAGAACCCCCAACCCGGACTGGGCTTAGATCTTCAGCAGGCTGTGCACTCCTGCTCTGATCAGCCACTTAATTCCTCCCACCAGGTGGACCTGGAGCCGGAAGCAACAACAGCTGTAGCTGCCCCACCTCCACTGCCCCCGGGGCTGGAAGCTGAAACGCGAACTCCTTCTACTCCCGCAGCTTTTCCCACTAACCTTCTCCGCAGTCTTTGGTGTTTGTGGGTTGAGAAGCCTGGTAACTGACGCAGCTCACTGATTCAGGGTGCTAGGGCCCCCTCCGCCGGGCTCCTGGTCTCTTTGGTCCCCGCTGCTCAGGCTGGGCTCTGCTCCACTCCATTCCCAGCTCCCAGCTCCCAGCTCCCAGCTCCGTGTGGGATAGACCTCACCCGGAGACCATCCAGGCTGTCGTGGGCTGGAGCCCTGCTTCCCTCTGCTGTTTTGTGGGTTCTGCCGTTCTAGAATTGGTTCAGAGCCATTTTTATAGGCTTTTGGAGGGACTTGGAATGGAGCTAACGCTTGTCCCTGCTTACCAGCCGCCATCTTGGCTCCCCCCCCCCCCCCCCCCCCCCCCCCCCCCCCGCCAACACCATATTTAACAAAACCTAAGTTAAGCAGAGGATCAAAGGAAAATCTTAGAATCTTTCTTAAGAGTTCAGTGAGTTGAATGAATTTATGTAATTTTGTAAATTTTGTAAAAGGTATTTTTGAGCAAAGGACTTCTGATGCTCTAAGCTCTGGGAAAAAGGGAAGGGAAGAAAGAAAGAAGGAAGGAAGGAAGGAAGGAAGGAAGGAAGGAAGGAAGGAAGGAAGGAAGGAAGGAAAGAAGGAAGAAAGTAAGGAAAGAAGGAAGTTAAGAAGGAAGGAAGGGAGGGAGGAATGAAGGGAAGGAGGAAGGAAGGAAAAAAGTTAGTAAGGAAGGGAGGAAAGAAGGAAGAAAGAAAGGGAGGGAGGGAGGAATGAAGGGAGGGAGGGAGGAATGAAGGGAAGGAGGAAGGAAGGAAAAAAGAAAGCAAGGAAAAACAGAGGGAAGAAAGGAAGGAGGTAAGAAAGGAAGGAAGGAAGAAACAATAAAAGAAAAAGAAGGTGAGAGAAAAGAAAAGGCAAACAAGCAAGAAAGAACAAGAAAAAGAGAAAAAACAGAAAGGAAAAGAAAGAAGGAAAGAAAGGAAGGAAGAAAAAAAATTAAAAGTATGAGATAAAAGTTAAATAGTATTTGATCCTAGATTAGAGATTCTTGACCTTTTCTAAGTCACTGGTCCCTTTGGCAGTCTGATGAAGCTTATAGATACCTTGTTATAATATTGTTTTTAAATACATAAAATAAAATGCAATAGGATCACAAAGGAAATAAATTATATTGAAATACAGTTTCTCAAAGTACTAAAGAAAAGATGTTTTTGGATTCCAGTTTAGGAGCCCTTATTGAAAAAATAGGAAGCCACTGTTATTTACTGACTGGAGAAGTAATCTGGTTAGATCTGCTCTTTAGGAAAATCATTTTAGCAGCTGTGCAAAGGAAGGATTGGAGAAGGAAGAGACTTTACGTAAGGAAAACAGTTGGGCCACCTGCCCCTTCCCACTCTCCCCTTGAACATGCCCACAACGCCTAGTACATTGAGACAGTGGGGTTGGTGGTAGAAACTTCAGGTTACCCAGATTTCTAGTTATTCAACTTATTTCCTGTGTTCAAGATTTTCCCCAACAAGCAGTAAATTCTTTGGTGATGACATGGTGGTTAAAAGCTAATTTTTCAGCCCCACCTCCACAGCTAACTAGCTATGTGACCTTGGAGGAATCAATTAGTTGCTCTAGTCACTGGTTCAAGCTAATCTTTTCTGTAATCCAGCTCAGTGCCTGTTTATCTGGCTTGTTCCTTGCTTGTCCTTGCTCCTTCCCTTCCCCTCTGAGTGGAAGAGGACAGGAGAGGAGATACAATGAAGAGGCAACATCCACTGGTTAAAAAAGTATGTCAAAATCTTACCCTCATGTAAGCCTATCCCTAGGTGCCATGATGATGGGGCCCTGAGTTTGGTGGTTCAGGATTGAATGGAGGATAAAGATCATATCTATCTATCTATCTATCGGTCTATCCATCCATCCATGCATCCATCTATCCATCTATCTATCTAATATATAAGACAGTCACACATGTATACATATGTGTATGTGTGTATATATACATCATAGATAGATAGATAGATATAGACAGTCAAGGGGAAGAGCGTCATACAAACCTCATGGTCCTCTACCAGGCTGCACTATACATGCATACATATATACACATACCCTATACACATATACACATATACACACATATGTATGTATGTATACACACGTACAGTATATATACTATATAGAGAGAGATTTTGTGTGTGTGTATACACACACACTACTAGGCTATACTCTTGTCTATGTTATATAGCTTATATATACATACATATATACATGTGTATATATATGTGTGCATGTATGTGTGTATCTATCTGTCTATCTGTATCTGTCTATCTGTTAGCCTAGTAGAGGCCCATAGGGTATGAAGCTCTTCCCCTTGACTGTTACCACTTTTCTTTTCCTTTAATTTTGTTGTTCATAGATTCCTTTTCTCTAGAATTGATTCATCATGAATGCTAGAGCTATAACTGGAAATTTTTTCTCCTGGTGGGAAAATATTTGGGTGGGGGAGAACAAAGTGGCAATGGAAGCAAAATCCCAGAGCTGGTCTGGAGATAGGGGGTAAGGGGTAATGGTGATGGTGTAGAGAAGAGTTCAATGACAGGGGCAATGGTAGCACAGAGGGGACAGTCTGCTGAAGGCACAATGCCACTGGGAAATGGCAACCTGAAAAACAGAGTGTAACCCATGTCTGCACAGAGACTGGGGGAAATTGAGACCTGTGAGGGGTTCTGTCAGGGGTGGTGCTACTGATGTTTCATAATGAGCTCTCTGCTTCCCATCACACACTTTTAAGTTTTATCTGCATTATTAACAATTTATCCATTACTTTCTTAAGTCTGGGCAATAAACGAAACAATGAATTAAGCCTTGATTTGTAGCATCTGCTGATTTCCAAGTAAAATTGGGTGGTTGCTGTAGATGTTGCTAGATAGTGCCTTGGACAGAGCACTGGGACCAGGATTCTGGAAAACATGAATTCAAAGCCAACTTCTGATAGTTATCAGCTGTGTGCCCCTTGGCCAGTCACTTAACTACTTTCGGCCTCCATTTCTTAAAGAGGCCAATTCACTGAATGGGTATTATCTCACTCTAAATGAGTATGTGAAAAGGCATCCTGGGTTGTCTCCAGTTGTCCTGATGAATATCTGGTCACTGAACCCAGATGGCTCTGGAGGAGAAAGTGAGACTGGTGACCTTGCACAGCCCTTCCCTCACTCGAATCCAAGTCAACTGCAAGTCATGTCATCATTTCCCTGATGTCATGGTCCTTTTTGAGAATGAAGGACAAACACAACCTGTAAAATGTGGATAATAATAGCACCTACCTCCCAGGGTTGGTGTAAAGATAAAATGGCATAATATTTGTAAAGCAGTTTGCATATTTAAATATGACCTGTTATTACAAGTGGTGCAGAGTGGATATAGTGCTAGACCTGAGTCCAAATGTGACGTAAATTTGAACCTAACTCTCACAATTCTAGGGTCAGCGCTCTTTCCATAACAGTAGGTAGGTGGCCCAAGAGGGTTTAGCTGATTCATCTGTTAAAGGAGGGGCACTCTTTCCAAGGTACCCCATAATCCACCACATAGAGAAGTAAGATCAGACATTGAGCCGGGTATGCAATTTAGACCAAAGCACCTTTCCCTAGCTGCCTTCCTTCAAATGTGTTGTGCCCCCTATTAGAATGTAAATTCTTTCAGGGCAGGGGCTTTCTTGCTTTTTTTATTTCTTTCCCCAGAACTTCATTCACTGCTTAGCACAATGCCTGGCATGTAATAAGAACTTAATATGGAGCAGCTAGGTGGCACAGTGCCTGGTGTGGAGTCAGGAAGACACATCTTTCTGAGATCAATTCCAGCCTTAGATACATAATAGCTGTGTGACTTTGGGCAAGTCACTTAACCCTGTTTGCCTCAGTTTCCTCATCTGTAAAATAAGCTTGAGAAGGAAATGGCAAACCATTAAAGTATCTTTGCCAAGAAAACCCCAAGGGGGTGGTGGTGGTCATAAACATTGGAAACGACTGAACAACAATCAAAGAGTTTAATAAGGTAGTTGATTAATTGGGTAGTTGCTTAATTAAACCAAAATTTGAACCCAGACCCCCAAACTCCAGAACTAGGATGCTTTCCATTTGTGCTATATTTACTACTCCCAGTGCTGATATATGAAGGAATTGCTAAGTCACTGGATATTTTTCATTTTTCCTGGGAGAAAGATTTTGGTTGGTGTAAGTGGTGTTGATACAATGTCTATTTTTCCATTTCCCAGGAGGCTTAAGATCCAAACTGGAGTCTAAATTACTGTAAATTCCTGAGTAGTTTTAGAGCTAGAATGACTGGACTTTATATCATACTTGAATCTATAATGTAGCAACAATTAATTGGGGGAAGTAGAATCCAGGAATCTACAAAAGTATTTTACTGTTTATGTTAAATACCTGAAGTTCATAGTCCAATGCACATAGTATCTCCTGATGGAAAGAGATGGGCAGGAGGACCATCATGCTAATCAGGCAGGCAGCATTCTGACCAACCTGTCTTGACAAGTCACTTTCAGTCCAAGGATTCTTTCCAGGCTTTCCATGAAATCTTAGGCTAAAGGTAGAGGTGACGTTGCTGAACCCACACTACATAGATCATGTCAACTTTGAACCAAAATAAACATTTAAAAAACTAAACCAAACCATAAAGCCCACTACTTCTATTGTGTACAAAAAGGTAAGTGCCACATCCAACATGCTTGTTCTTAGCCAATAGGCTGCTTTTTGATGGTTGATGGTTATAAGAGGATGATGGAATAGGTGTGAAGGAAAAGTTGTGGAGTTAGCATGTTTAGATAAAGCAATATCAGGTAGAAATTGTCAAGTCGCTCCTAGAAGCAGCATATCACATCAGTTTGTCAGTTGGGATGCCAAAAGGATTGAAGGAGGTACAGGAAGCTTGCAGCCTCCTCAGAAGATGCAATCCAGGCTGGCATTAGTGGAAACCCATGGGTCACATTTAGTCCATCTCAAGGCTCCAAGTCACAATAAAAATGTCTTTCTAGAGTATTCCAGACCATTCTAGATTCCCTGAGATCGCTGTGGAGCGTCTGGGTACTCCTGATGTAACCGATTTCCTGCTCCATGGAAGCCCTTCTTAGAGATGTGTATGTGTGTGTGTGTGTGTGTGTGTGTGTGTGTGTGTGTGTGTGTGCTCGCGCGCGCGTACGCGCGTGTGCATTGGGTTCTTTTACCATTCTGGTTAAACCTATTAATGCCTCAGAATGGTGCTTGTTAAATTCTTGAAATAAGATACACCTAGGATTACAAAAGGGGAGCTCAGGGCTTAGCACAGTGCCTGACACAGAGTAGGTATTAAATAAATGTATATTGATTGATTGATTGCAACGTAATTATCAAAATAATATTTCAGAAAAGTTCACAAACCAGAGAGACAGAGACAGAGAGAGATACAGAGATGCAGAGAATGACAGAGAGACAGAGACAAAGAGAGAGAGAAAGGGAGAGATTGGGGAGAGAGGGGAGTGAGAAAGGGATAGAGAGAAAGAGAGACAGAGAGAGAGAGAGAGAGAGAGAGAGAGAGAGAGAGAGAGAGACAGAGAGAGAGAGAGACAGAGAGAGAGACAGAGACAGAGAGAGACAGAGATAGAGAGACAGAGAGACAGAGACACCCATAAAGAGACAGAGAGAGACACACACAAAGATAGAGTGATAGAGAGACATACACACAGACAGGCAGGCCGACAGACAGACAGAGACAAAGAGAGACACAGAGAGGCAGAGACAGAGAGGCAGAGACAGAGAGTGAGACAGAGAGAGAGAAAGAGACAAGACAGACAGACAGACAGACACACACACACACACAGAGAGAGAGTGAGAGAGAGAGAGAGAGAGAGAGAGAGAGAGAGAGAGAGAATTTGTGTGGCAGTCATAGCCAGCATAGCTGCCATGTGCGCACATTCCAGGGCAGCCTCAATAGTCTTGTCTTTCATAAAGTGAGTCACTGTCCTATTTGAGGCAGAGGGTGGATGACCCAAAAGGCAGTGTGGAAGGGATCCCTTGGAAAAACTCAGCCTGACCTTTCAAGGTTCCTCTGCAGGTTTTCCATGAACCCTTGTTACAGAGCTGAGAAGAATCCTCAGTAAGAACCATTGCCAATTGCTTCATGCCTGAGAAAGGAGCCGAAATACCTCCCTGTACTTAAGATTTTTTTTTCCTTTCCAGTTAATTGTTCTTCCTAAATTGAATGAACTATTTTTGGAACTAACAGAGATGCAGTGTGGAAAGAAAGAACTGACAAAGCCCAAGGCAGGAAAAAAGGTGAATAACAGAATGGTGGGAAGAAAGGGGTACATAAGGCATAATGTCCAATTTCTTAAATACAAAGAAATTTACATACAAGGTCATCACCTCTTCTTGGCAGCTGGGTGGATAAGACATAAGAGTTTGGGATGGGAAACTGGATAGGAAAAGCCATCAGTATAACAAAAAGGAATCCAGATTAGCCATGCCAAAAGGCCTAGGGGTGAAGAGATTATCAGGCTAGATCTAAAAATGGATACTATAGGCAAACAATAATTTCTATAAAATTAGAAAATATAAACCACAGAGTATTTGCTGTATTTCCCAAGGTTACAGAAGCTTATTGCTATTAGAAACACAGCCCTGGGGCATTATCTTATATGAATGGCTTGTGAATGATTTCATGGTCTTCTACATTTTTAAGGCCTTCAGATTAAAAAAAAATCTCTCTTGTAGGGCAGGTACAGACAGTCATGAAATATGTGCATGTACCATAGCTAAGATTAGAAATGCAGATAATGTGAACATTAGCCAATTTTGTTGGCTAATATCCAAAATATGTGACTAATTTTGCATTCAGCTGCTATTGTTGATATTAGCCTCATGGGTTTTGTTGCCTTTGTAAGTAGTGGTCGTATCAACCCCAGTGAATTCTTCTGATCTTCTGATCCTCTTTCAGACTGAATACCTTATTGAGACATTTAAGACATGTGCACGTAGCTCTTTCTGCCTGTTTCTGTTTTCCAGGAATATCAATATCAATAGCAGATATACATCTCTCTCTCTCTCTCTCTCTCTCTCTCTCTCTCTCTCTCTCTCTCTTTCTCTCTCTGTCTCTATCTCTCTCTCAATCTCCCTCCCTCCCTAAATGGATATTTTAAAGTTCTCTTTTGTGCTTTCAAATATTGTAGGAAAACTATACAAAAAAAAATTCTCTCTCCTAAAATATGTAATTTTGGCTTCCATTGTTAACTCCTGGCTAGTTAGAAAAGAGTTAGCTCTACTTTAAGTGGCATAAGACAAAGGCTTTTCAAATATCCCTAAGAGATATATATATATAGATATAGATATCATACACATACACATATACAATACATATATAGATATATATACAACACATATATACGTGAATACTTACACATATACATATATGTATGTGTTTATATGTGTATGTGTATATATGTATTAAACCATTTGTTTTCTTTCCTATCTGCCCTCAACTGAAGAAGAAAAAAAAGAAACAAAACCAAAAGTATTCAGCCATCAAAACAAATTCTCATATAAACCATGTCCAAAAATGTGTCTCATTCTGAAAATTTAGTCCATCACTTAATTGTTTGTCAGAAGGTGGGTGGCATGATTCATTATCAGTTCTCTGAAATTAAGGTAGGTCATTATATTGATCAGAGTATTAAAATTTTTCAGAGTTGTTGGTCTTAACAATGTTGCCATTACTGTAGAAATCATTCTCTTGGTTCTTTGCACTTCACTCTGCATCAGTTCATACATGTCTTCTCAAGATTCTCTGAAGCTCCTCCATTGGTCATCCTATTCACCCCCTTGGTGATTATTGGTACTTTCAGCTACTTCTGAAATGAATGCTATTTGTTTTAGAAGAAAGGAGACACATGTTGCAAAACTTTGGAACATTTACCTCTTACCCCATGATGACAGAACATAAACTCACGGGTAGCCCATGGCATCACTGGCCCATTGTTCTTCCTTTCATGTTAGATCTATAGAATGTTTAGATAATTACTTATCTATATTGTGTCTTGATGCTCTTTCCTTGAAAACATTAGATTTTTCACTTAGAATGACAAAAGAGCCAGACTTTTCAGATGAGGAAAACCCTAGAGTTGGATAATATCAATCAAGGGGGTTTGAAAAATGTCCTTCCTCTCAGGTTACTAGCCAGAATTTTCAGCGGTAGATGAACACTTCTCATGCCCCTCCCCATTTGTGGGAAAGTACATTGCCCCAATATCTGACTAGTAGTACCACCCGTGGGAGTTTAAATTAATTTCATAACAGTAGTACATAGAATGGGTGGTCTTTCATTTGGCTACAGCAAACTACAAACCAATTACTTAATCTTTCTGGTCGTTGGTGTCCTCATCTGTAGAATGGGGGAATTGGGTATCTAAAATCTTTTTTAGCTTTCTAAAATTCAATAGACCTATAACCTTATTACATCAGGCTTTTGTTTTAAAAAAATGAGGAATATCAGTGGAAGAGTCACTTTATGGATGCTAAAGGCAAAAGGGACAGAGAAAGAGATGTATCTTCATTGTCCCAGTTCTCCTACTGGTACTCTGACACATATCAGACCTCTGGGTGTCACTTCCATAAAACTCCTGAATGTATATTCATTTAAGCCTCTTGGGACTACCCAAGGAGTGGTGCCACAGTGCTGGAAATATGTATAAGATATACAAATCTTGAAAACATTCTCTCTACTTTCTGACAGAGTTGTGATGGACTCAAGATCCAGAATTAGACATATGGTTTTGGGGCATTGAAAATGTATGGATTTATTTTGTTTCACTCTTTTATTTTCTTATAAGGATTGTTTTTACCTCCTCTTCTTTATTTTTGATGAACAATTTGAGAGGCAGGCGAATTAGTGATAGGGTTGCCATAAAGAAAAAGGAAAGAAATGAGAGTCATTGTACTCTCATTCTAGTTTTTTAAATACAAAGGAGAGAATGAAAGGAAGTTAAAAAAGAAGCACAGATAAGCAGGACAGCTTTGAAAGTAACATGTTGAATTTATCATATACTTTTTTTTAAAAAAGCAAAAGGTATGTAATAAAGATTTTAATTTTCACATGACATTTGCTCTTCTGCTTTGTATGTGGAAATGCTCTTTTTATTGGTGCTCATTAAATTTAGATTAAAAATAAATCTCCACCTTTTGTTAGGGGGTACCGAGGGCTACCTACTCCTTTACCCACTTCGGTCTTAAGGCCCTGAGAAATGGCTCTGAGGCTTTGACCTTTTCTTTTATCCTTTTCTGTTGTAGGTGTAGGAAGTGGAATCTCCAACCTGGGAATTCTAATCACCTGAATCTGGGATTCCATGAATCCAAGTTGAGTGTTGCAGCCAACCCAAAAGGGAAGCTCTGGGGATGCTAGTTAAGTGCAGGAATTGGACTTGAACTTGGTAGGATTAATGCTATTTGGGAACTGAACCAAGCTGTGAACCTAATCCCCTTCTTTTCTCCAGAGATGGAGAGGGTGTGTGTGTGTGTATGTGTTGTGGTGGAAATTACGTCCCTGAAGTGTTATATTGGAAGGAGAAGTTTTGTGTGTTTATTCTTGCTTTATCTTTGAAGCAAATATTATTTGTAAAAGCTATTCTGATATTAAATAGCTAACTACAACTGGGGTGCTAGTCACTGTGCCACCACCCTCCCCCAAAAGGGAAGAGCATAATTGGTAGGGCTCAAGCTAGTGGATAATAGTGGTAAAAAGTGCTTATCACTGTGCTTAGTACATAGCAGGCAACATAAAAATGCTTATTCCCTTTCCTTCCCTTCCCCTTCTCAAATACCTTCAGGTTAACATGCATAATTTTGAGCCTGGCATTGAAATCTGGCTCCCACCTTCCTTTCCAGTCTTATTTAATCCACGTTCTCTCTATTCCAGTCATATCGGCATGCCACTCATACCTACACAAGAGATTCAATATCCCACCTTTGGGCAAAAGTAAACTTTGCAAACATGGTCCCCTGGAATGTACCCCCTTCTTGCCTCTCATTTTGGAGAATTTCTAGTTATCTTCAAAGAATACTGAGGTGTTGTCTCCTATACCAGGTCTTTTGTTATTTCCCCAGTCATTAATTTTTTCTTCCTCTTGAAATTACACATGCGACATTAACATATATAACAGAGAAACCTATTATATTATTATATCAATACATATACATATGTATGGATGAAATTGTAGCAGCTAGGTGGCACAGTAGATGGAATGTCAGGCTTGAACACTCACCTTCCCGAGTTCAAATCTGGCCTCAGACACTCACTAGCTGTGTGACCCTGGACAAGTCACTTAACCCTGTTCACTTCAGTTTCCTCATCTGTAAAATGAGCTGGAGAAGGAAATGGCAAACCACTCCGGTATCTTTGCCAAGAAAACCTCATGAAGAGTTGGACATGACTGAAATGACTCAACAACAACATTGATTAACTCAGACATGTTGTATCCTGCCCTTCCCCTCCCTCCTGCTCCCACACCCTTTTGCACACTGTCTTTGCCAGGCTAATTGCCTCCTTGAGGGCAGAGACTTTATTTTTTGTGCACAGGGCAGTTTCTTGCACATAGTAGGGGGATTAATAAATGTCTGTCAAGTTGAATCAAATGATGTGAAACTAGCATTTCTGTTCAATGTGTCTCGATTGTTTTCTTCTGGATTTTTTTTGGCTACACTCCCTGTTTAAGTGGCAAGTCCAGAATCTAAGAATATTTTTCATACAATTGGGGTAAGAAGCTAGTTAACACTAAGATTCAAAGTGAAATGAAACCAGGCTTGGTGATTTCTTAGCTTGTTTCATGTAAGTGTTTCTTTTAAGAGTCGGCAAATCCCATCCTTTCATCGCTTATTCACTCTGCTGTGGTTTAGGGGAACTGGCTTATTTATGAAGCCCTATTTCCTTTATTAGGGGAAAACATTCTTTCCTTCCCTGCCCTTTGTCTGTTGTTTATTTGTTTGTTCTTGTTATTTTGAGATCGTCAGGACCAATCCTACTTTATCCTTAACTTCCAGCTCTTAGGTGTATATTTCTTTCTCTTTTTATTTTTCAGCTTTGGCTTCTTGCTCACTAAGCTTTGATTTGCCATTTTCCATGATCACTTCTTCCTCCCCACTAATTATGTGCTGACATCAGTAGCTATGAGTACCTGTGAAATGATTGGGATCAAATGAATAAGCCAAGGGGCTGAAGCTTTCCATCCGACTTATATAGAGATGGGCAAAAAGAGGGTTGTGATACTCATGGAAACAAGTTTTCTTACAGTTTCATTCCTTCCTGTTTCCAGTCAGGCTAGAGACACTGAGAGTCAGTTTTTAATTGACTGTTTTCCCATTTCTTATTTTACTCCTAGGCAAATTTGAAAAACAGAGGCCCCAGGAAACATTACAGAATGATGGAAGAGAATGTGACTACTAAGGCAATAGGAAGGAATTGTATAATCTGTTTCTTTTTTTAAAAAATCATTTTCTTTTTAATTTATGGAATAAAACAAGCATTTCCATAGCATAGTATGATAAAAAGATGATTGTGTATGAAACTACAAATCTGTTATGTGTAACTTGCTATTCCTTTTCAATATTAATAAAGTTATCATGTAAGGTTCTTTTTTTTCTTTTTTTCCCTTTTTATCTCCCCTCCCTAGAGATGGCTATCATTAGATACAAATAAGGGTGTGTGTGTATATGTATATATGTATATGTATATATGTATATGTGTATGTGTGTACATGCATGTATATAAACACACATATATACATATATGTGTATATAAGCATATGCACACACATATATAAATATAATAGATATATTTATAATGCATATATATAAATATACCTGTGTGTATATGCATATATGTGTGTAGAATTATTCTATACATATTTCTATTTATCAGTTCTTTCTCTGTATGCAGATAGCATCCTTCATATGTCCTTTACAGTTAATTTAATATATTTTTAAAGTGTTTAAAATTCAGCCAATATCTTTGAAAGACCTAGTATTTGCAGATGATTCTGCCGGGCACTAGGAAAGACACAGTTTAGATAAGATGTAGGTCTGGCCCTTGTGGAGTTTTTAGTTTAATGGGATAAGTAAGACATGTAGATATGTTTTATATACAGTATTATAAGACAGACACCTCAGAGAGAAGTAAAGCAAAATGTTGCGTGAGATCTGAAGGAAAAGGTTGTGACTGACTAGGGGAATCAGGAAAGGCTTCATGGAGGAGGTGGCACCTGGAATTCAATAATCATAGCACTTAAAGTTATTAAATGAAGTCAGGAAGTCCTGGGTTCGAATGTAGCCTCGAACACTCACTAGCTGTGTGACCCTGGGCAAGTCACAACCTCTCACCTCCTTAGTTTCTTCGTTTGTAAAATGGGGATAATAATGAGGGATTTGAGGAGAAAGTGACATATTTGTAGAACATTGTGCTGACCTTAAAGTGCCACTTAAGCGATAGTTATCATTATTTTAAAAGAAGGACGTTGCAAGCAGAGAAAACTGAGTCAATAAAGGGACTCAATAATAAAGCACTTTGCATATCTGATGTCACACCATCCCTGTGAAGTAGAGGATACTATTATCCTCATTTTACCTTGAGGAAACTGAGGCTTGGTGAGGTTAAATGACTTGCCCAGGGTAAAATAGTTAGTAAGTACCTGAATCTGGATTTGAAATCAGGTCTTCCCAACTCCAGTTCCTATATTCTCTCCACTGTGCTTCATAAGTGCAGGTAATGTTCTGGAAATACGTCTGTGTGTCGTTGGGAAAACTCGTTTAACCTCCATCGACCTCTGTTTCTCATCTGTAACATGAGAGGGTTGGACTAGATTGCCTTTGAGAGGTTTCTTCTAGCTGCAGGGCTATGATTTTATGACCCTATGGAGTGTGTGTGTGTGTGTGTGTGTGTTTATGGGACTGTTTCCTGAAATATTTCCATTTCTCAAGAATTTCTTTACTTTGATAAATACAATAAATGTGTTTAACAATTGCATCATTGCATTGTTGAATTATATCTGTTCTCACTTAAATTCAGCATGGAGAGACAATAGGGGAGTATTCAAGAAAGAGAGAAGAGAAATTCATTTTACAAATTTGTGTGTATGTGTGTGTGTTGTGTGTTCAGAAAGAGGTGAAGACTCTGGTTGAATCAGTAAGATTTGTTAGGAAGCTATTTCAATAGTCCAGGCACAATAAGGGATAGTGTGATTGTCATAGTGGGATAGTGTGGTTGTAATAGGAATAGAGAGAAGGGAATTGTTCTGAGTCACGTAGTGAAGGTAGAATCAACAGGATTAGGCAATTGATTGAATATAAGAAGGGCAGGAGAAAGAAGTGTGTCAAAGATGTCCCAGAGTTTGTAAGCTTGGTATATAGGTTGAGAACCACAGACAAACATAGTGATATGAAAAGGAAGAACTTATTTAGGAAGGCTATAACAGGTTTAATTTTAGACATGGGTTTGATTTTACTTTGTTGTTGGAGCTCTAGGTCTGGAACTCAGAAGGGAGGTATGGTGTAAGGCCATATATCTTTGGAGTCATCTTTCAAGAGGTGGTAGATGACTGATGTTAGTGAATGAGACTATCAAGTTAGAGAGAAAACGTAGAGATGAAAACAGAGGAGAGAAGAGGGGAGGGAGAAGGAAAAGGAGAGGAGAGTAAGAAGAAAGAAAAGGAGAGGAGAGAAGAGGAGAGGAGAAGAAGAAGGAAAAGGAGAGGAGAGGATCAAGGAAAGACCATTGTGGAGTACCAACGATAAAGGTTCAGAAAAGGAGTGACAGAAAATGAGCATTTGGAGAGGCAGTAGAAATGGGAGACTGTGAGGTTTCTGAAGCCAAGATATGAGAAAGTGTTCATTAGGAGGTGGTGATTAACAGTGTCAAAAGAGGCAGAGAGGTCAAGAGGATAATGACTGAAAAACAGATAATAGATTTGCTGATTAGGACATCATCAGTGACCTGTTAAAAAGCAGGTTTAGTAAAGTGGTATGTACAGAAGTTAGATTATGAAAGGTTGAGGAGAGAGTGGATTATGAGGAAAGGGGGCATCAGATATGTGCAGCTCCCCTTGGTCTTATGAAAGATGTAAGGATTCTGGAGACAGATGTCTGCTGGTTTAGACAGAAATTATACCAGTAATTTACTCCTTGACATCCCTGAGGAATTTTCTTTAATCTGGGGACCAGTGGAAGAGGGCTGAAGTGACTCATAATCCTGATCTCCCAGCCTAAGGAAGTGTGGATAAGTAAGCCACATGAGAATGGAAGAAGAGTGTGCCAGGACAAAGATGTCAGTGTGCTTGGAAGTGGAAAGGTGAGCATCCTGGGACCAGTAGTCATGCTAGAGACTGAACAAGAAGCTGTGGAGGAGGCAGTTCCAGCCATCAACTCCTCATCACTAGACAGGAGAGAAGCTATGCAGGTGAATCAAGCAGGAGGTGTATCGGGTTGCCTCCCTGGTCCACAGGCCCAGTTGGTAATTCCTACAAGTTTTGTTCTGCCTTTCCCCTCCTGCTCTCCCCTGAGAAAACATGGAACTGTTTCCTGAAACACTTCCATTTCTCAAGAATTTCTTTACTTTTTTGTTTACTTTGTCTTTTAAACATGAGAAATGTGTTTAACAATTGCATCATTGCATTGTTGAACTATATCTGTCCCCACTTCAATTCAACATGGAGAAGCAATAGGGGAACATCCAGGACCAAGAGGGAAGAGAAATTGATTTTACAAAAAAAAAAGAAAAACAAACTCTGTGTGTGTGTGTGTGTGTGTGTGTACATGTGTTTGTATACATACACTGCCAGAACAATTTTCTGGATGGGGGCTTGGAGCTGTGGAAAGATAAACAAATGAACAAATAAATGAATGAAATGCATTTTATATATATACATATACATTTATATAATATAAACACATATATGCATTGTACATATTCTAGAAACACTTTTCTCTTTATGCAATATATGCATACACACATACATACATACATGCATACATATATGTATGTACATATATTAGCACATATGTTTACAAAGCGAATTCTTATTCTGGGACCTTTCTTTAGGTGTGGAGTTAGCCCTTTGGCAGAGTTGTGGGGCTGCAGGTGTGTGTAAAAGCTTTTACTAACTGGCAAGCACTGGGATTTGGGACTCTCATCACTTCCCTTATTGATTCTCATGTCCCAATTTGAAAGGAAAATCACTCCTCCAGAGGGAAGGAGGAATCGAGGGAGTGGCTGGGGAGAGGCAGCTCAGTGGGCACAAAGTGGGTGAGAAGGATGACAGCATTGACAGCTCTGCTTCTCAGTACACACTAGGAACATGCCGCCAAACAGATGTTAGAGTATATCACTTTATCAAGAACCTGAAGGGTAAAGATAGAGTAGGAGATGGCATGGTACCTGGATGAATCAGAAAAAAGTCAAGAAAAGTAGTTTTAGGACGAACATAATTGAGTATGTCTGTAGGCTGAAGGGAAGGGCCCAGCGGAGGTGAAAAGAGCTGAGATGTTTGAGAGAGAAGCTCTGACTTCTGCTATAAGTTTCTAGAGAAGACAGGAAGAGATGTGATCAAGGACATGAGTGAAGGGATTAATGTGTGTGTGTGTACATGTATTTGTATACATACACTGCCAGAACAATTTTCTGGATGGGGGCTTGGAGCTGTGGAAAGATAAACAAATGAACAAATAAATGAATGAAGTGCATTTTATATATATACATATACATTTATATAATATAAGCACATATATGCATTGTATATATTCTATAAACACTTTTTATGCAATATGTGAATACATACATACATAAATAGGCATATCCCTTATTTTGTGAACGGAGGGAAGAAAGACAAAATGGGTGATAATATTGAAAAGTCTTGAGGAATGGAGGAGGAGGAGGAGGAATAGCAAAGGAGAGAGGGTAAGGTAGCATATATTGAATGGACTGGAGTGAAGTTGGAGGCTACGTCATCAATTGCTTGGTGTGAGGCTGAAGGGTGTGGCTGTGGATGAGAAGAGGAAAATAAAGATTTGAAATACTTTGTTGTTGTTCTTTCGCTTTTCAGTCATGTCTGATTCTTCCTGACCCTATTTGTTTTTGTTATTTTTGGCAGAGAAATTGGAGTGGGTTGCCATTTCCTTCAATTTACAGATGAGAAAACTGAGGCCAAAAGGGTTAGGTGACTTGCCCAGGGTCATACAGCTAGTAAGTGTCTGAGGCCAGATTTGAACTTGGGAAGATGGGTCTTCCTAACTTCAGGCGTATTACTCTATCCATTGAGCCACCTGGGTGGCCCACATTTACTGTGGGAAAAGAAGATATAGAGTGGATAAGTGAAGACTGGAAGGATTGTCAATTAGCGTATACGCCACAGATGTTCCCATTGGGTCATTCATGGAATAGTCTATAGTACAAGAAGGATGAACTAAAAAATGGTAAGTTTGCTTATGGTGGATGGGAGGCTGCTTTGCATCAGTGTGGCCAACTTGATGGATTTGAGGTAGCTGGAAAAAGGGAATAGATCCAATATCCCCAATGTAGTGTCAAGAATTTCATCATTTTAGTAGGGGCAGGGGTGTTAGAGCTCACTTGATCAAACTTACTCATTTAATAGCGTAAGAATTTGAGTCTTGGAAAGGGTGGATAATTTGCCCATTATGGAGAGTCAATAAATGACAAGAGGGACTATCTCCACAATATTTGCTTAAGGATAGATACACTGATCCCACATGTTGATACCCAACTGGTTCTGAGTCACAGGGAAAATTAGCATCAGTGTTAGACTTTCAGCATAGTGACTTTTAGCCCAGTTGCTGTACTGTAAATTCCTTCAAAGGAATGTGAAAAATCTCCTCCATCTATCTATCTATCTATCTTTCTATCTATCTTTCTATCTATATTTATTCATTTATTTGTTTGTTTGGTTATTCATTTATCTTTTTACTTATTCATCCATTCATTTATTTATCTGTTTATTCATTTGTTTATTTATTTTACCTCTTTTAGTTCTAGTTTAGGACAAGTTTTCACACTGGTACATCTCTTTCAAGCAAGTGAATTCATCTTCCCTAGTGCATTATTCATGTCCTATCATCCTATTCTGATTGTTCTCAATTCCCTGGCACCATTTTCTCAAAGATTTTATTGGAATACTAAACCAACTAAGGCAAGACTTCACCAATTTGGAATTTGTAATAATCAAATGGGCCCTACCTAAATGGATACAAGTTATGATTAGCTGATAAAGTTCCTTCTTTGGATATACAAAACAATTAATAGGCAAAAAAGGCAAAGCTTCAGGGGGAATGTTTAAAGTCTTAAAAGGTATAATGTTTGAGGACCTCAAGGATTTCCAGAATACCTCTTTCTGTACAACCAATACATATGCTAATGACCTCTAACATTACTTCCAGGAAACACTCTCTTAGCTTTGTGTGAGTGGTTTTTTAAAGAGTCTCCATACCAGAATTTTCACTAATTCAAACAAGTCTTCTCCCTCATTAATTCAAATGAATGAAGGTAAGATATACTATTATCTTCATATAAGAGGATGATAATAGCATTTGCATAGTGCTTTAAGTTTTCCAAAATGCTTTATATATGTCAACTCATTTTACCTTCACAACAATCCTGTGAGGTAGGTGCTATTATTACCCCGTTGTACAAGTAAGAAAACAGAAGAACAGAGATGTCAAGTGACTTGTCTAGGGTCATACAGTATATGAGAAAGTATTTGAACTCAGGTCTTCCCGACTCTAAGCACTAGATTGTATCCATTGCATCACCCACCTATTTGAAGATCCTGAAATAATCTCTAAATAACATATTTTGTAATTTCTTAATGAAAATTTTATACTATTTACTGATAACACCTTGATTATTCAATATTACTACACTACCTCATTATTAACCATCTTCATTATTATTTACATTTATATAGATATTTAAGTTTAGGAAGCACTTTGCTAACCACAACTCTTTAGGATATGTGGAAGAAATATTATAGTTCCGTACTTCAATGGCTACCTGTTCTCATTTATGTGAATATTCCTGGCATCAGTTCAGCTTTGATTCACCTGCACCTTGCCATCCTGAGGAATTCTTCTCTGTGTTCTCACATAGATCCTCTTCAGAGGATGTCGTTTTCTGTAGAACTTTTGAACATTTTGTAGACACCAGTAGAGGATTTTGGCTCTCTGTCTTCTCTCACTCGATCTTGAGTTAGGGAATATCATTACTCACATTTGCCAGAGGAGGAAGCATCGTCTCTTTTCTTTTTTTTTAGTATTTATTTTTATTTTTAGTTTACAACACACGGTTCTACATAATTTTGAGTTCCAGATTTTCTCCCCTCCCTCCCCCCTTCCTCCCCAAGATGGCATGGAATCTCGTATAACTACCACGAATAACTTCGCATTGAATTAATTTATACACTAGTCAAGTTGCGGAGAAGAATTTTGACCAATGGAATGAATCATGAGAAAGAAGAAACAGAACCAAAACAAAAAAAAAAAACAACCCAGAAACAAAAACAAAAGAGAAGAGAAAAAGGCGAGCATGAAGTGTGCCTCAATCTGCATTCAAACTTCATAGTTCTTTCTCTGGATATCGATAGCATTCTCCATCGTGAGTCCCCTGGAGTTGTGCCAGCACCTTGTGTTGCTGAGAAGAGCGAAGTCTGTCAGAGTTGGTCCTCATGGAATCCATATATCTGTGGTTGTGTACAATGTTCTCCTGGCTCTGCTCCGCTCACTCAGCATTATGGCACAATAGTATTCCATTACCTTCATACACCACAGCTTGTTCAGCCATTCCCCAATTGATGGGCATCCCTTTGATTTCCAATTCTTGGCTACCACAAAAAGAGCCGCTATAAATATCCTTGTACATATGGGTCCTTTTCCCGCTTGTGTGATTTCTTTGGGATACAACCCTAGAAGTGGTATTGCTGGGTCAAAGGGTATGAACATTCCTGTGGCCCTTTGGGCATAGTTCCAAACTACTCTCCAAAATGGCTGGATCATCTCACAACACCACCAGCAATGCAACAATGTTCTAATTTTCCCACATCCTCTCCAGCATTTATCATTTTCCTGTTTTGTTATTTTAGCCAATCTGACAGGAGAGATGTGGTATCTAAGAGTTGTTTTGATTTGCGTTTCTCTAATCAGTAGTGATTTAGAGCATTTTTCATATGCCTATAGATAGCTTTAATTTCTTCCTCTGAAAACTGCCTGTTCATATGCTTTGACCATTTCTCAATTGGGGAATGGCTTGTATTCCTATACATTTGGCTCAGTTCCCTGTATATTTTAGAAATGAGGCCTTTATCAGAGATACTAGTTGTAAAGATTTTCTCCCAATTTTCTGCTTCCCTCCTAATTTTTGTTGCATTGGCTTTTTTTGTGCAAAAACATTTCGATTTAACATAATCAAAATTATCCATTTTGCATTTTGTAATGCTCTCTATCTCTTGTTGGGTCATGAATTCTTTTCTTTTCCATAAATCTGATAAGTAAACTATTCCTTGCTCTCCCAAAATACTTATAGTATCAGCCTTTACTCCTAAATCATGAACCCATTTTGACTTTATTTTGTATATGGTGTAAGATATTGGCATTGTCTCTTTTCTTCAAGCCATTCCAGTTTTTCTTACCCTTCCACTGCATTTCCCAAGAGTATATTTTTCTTCTCGAATTTTCTTATTTGTTTCCTTTAGAGATACATGTCTGTGGCTACCAAATCGACTGATTTTAGATCAATTTTATAATCCTAGCCATCCTAAAGACGATTTTCTGTACAATCAATGGAATCGACTTGGCAATTGACCAGAATAATTTGTTAAGATGCTCCAAAGACCATCTGGTCTTTTTTCTTCTTTAAATTTGGCAATTTTCATCATGTAAGTGTAGCTGTTGTCTTATTATCACCATCTTTATTCAAAGTATTTTGCTTGTACCTCATAGATATGTATATTACATCTTCCCATGAAGTCAATAAACTTATAATTAATGAATTACCACAATTATACACATATTAATAATTAATATTAATAAATATTAAATTAAATAGTCAATATCAACATATCTTCCACTAATCTGGCAATATTTTGTTATATCACTTAAATATTTTAGTTTCAGGTTTCACTTGTTTCCTTCTTGGTCTTCTAAAAGTAATTTAAGTGGAATTGAAATCCAATTATCTTAGCAGTTCCATGAATTGTAACAACATTTTAGTAGATGATTCAAGTGAGAGTATTAGAAAAAAACAAATCATTGAATGCTCTCCTTACAAGAGGGGAGAATGAAGTTTGAAAAAGGGCCAGGGGTCAAGGAGGTGAGTGGAAGATAGGAGGGAGATGGTTCCATTTCAGAGGTCATGATTCTTCCGGTAAGTATCTAGAATTTTAAACTAAATAGATGAAGGCTTGACTTTTCTTTTCTTTTTCTTTCCTTTAGCATGCCACAAAACTTGATACTTGAGTTTCCCCATCTGTAAAATGGGGGAAACAATAACAAATAACTGGCCTGACATATCTTAGGCGAGGATTAATGAGACCATGATCTACAAAGTGTTTTCAGCTCCTTGGAGAATAGCATTGAATTTTTATTATGCTGCAGTATAATATTATGATGCTTTTTATGATAAAATATATTCCTCTATCATTCTGTTCACTTATATAACTGCACCAATATTAGCCTGGATCGGTAGCTGACCAGAACTAGCATTTGCAGGTGTGGTTAAGGATAAAAAATCCAGACTTTCGTTTATGCCAGAATTGTATATGTATGTATACGTGTATGCGCATGCGTATGCATATGCAGACATGTATGTGCATGTGGACATGTATGTGCATGTGGACATGTAGATGCAAATTGCAAGTGTATGCGCAGTGTGCAAATATGTACGTACACATATGTGTTGGTATACGAATACACATATACATGTGTATATGTGTGTATCGGTATCTATAGTGTATTTGTGTGTATACGTAAGTGTGCCTAAGTGTAAATACATACACGTGTAGGAATGGGAATATGTGTAAATATCTATTCCCATAGGACACATGTAATACACATATGTGTGTATAAATATGTGTATAGATTATGCATGCATGTATGTATTTAAGAGCAATGTTTTTTTCTAGAGGAGGAGATTGGTCCAGACAACTTTAAAAACAACTATTGTATTATATGGTCCTGTGTCATCAGTATCAAAATAGCTCTTAGAATTGGATTAAAAAAAATACCAGCCTGATGCAAACAGCAATGCTAAAATTAACCTCAGAACTGTTGGCAGTATTCACCAGAAGGTTTGGTTCTTTCAAGCTGCCAAAATCCGTCAGTGTGTCATACTTAAAGAGACACAATCCAGGTAGAAATGCTTTTGAAGATGTGCCCTTTCTTTTGCCTAGTATCACCTGCTGTTCTTGAGGAGAGAATGCTTTTAAAAATCCATTTAGCATTTCAGCACTGATCTTATTTGTTTCTCTTTTGCAATTCAGACTAGAGCTCCGTGGGTCAATTTCACATTTCCTCACTGGTTTGTATGCTCAGGAATTCTAAGAACACCACTGGTGTTCAATCAATATGAGGACAAAGGTGACGGCTTTTTATAGGGACGGATTCTAATTCCAAAAGGGAATTTTAAACTGGACAAAGTCATGAAGCATTGAGCTTAATTTCAGGGTAAACCAAGTAATGGGAAGCAGATATTCCTTGGGAATCAAATTCCATATTCCCCACTTAATGGAGTATATTTATCCTGCTAGTGTGCTGTAAAGCAAATGTATGTTAACTAAATCCCATTGTTTCCGTAGACATTAATGCAGAATTCTAGATGCAGTCCACTGGGGAGAAGAAAAACTTGGCTTCTGGGTGGAGTATAATGTTTAATTAGGCTACTTTATTGGGAATTATTAGGGAGTGATGTATTCTGGGTGAACGAACTTTACATAGGACTGACACTTCTTGAAGTGGTGAATTTTTTTTTAAATAATCATTTTCAAAGGAAATATTTCTAAGAGATTTCCTGCCTTGTTAAAAAGAGTGTATTAAACAAAATTTCACCTTTTCTTGATGACTCAAGGGGTATCCCTACCCCTCCTTTTCTCTGTCTCCTACTTTTCCTCACTTTCTTCAAGTCTCACCTTTTGCAAGGAAATCTTTCCAGTTATCCCTGAATCTTAGTGCCTTCACTCTGCGGTTTCCTCCAATTTATCCTGTCTCCCTTTATTGAAATGTTTCCTCTTTTTTGGAACATAAGCTCTTTGAAGGGAGTCATTGTGTTTGCCATTTATTTTGTATACGTACCTATCAAAAATAGAGATAGTATTTTAATGTGTCTACAATAGTTCCTGCACACAGTATGTGTTTAATAAATGCTTGTTCCCTTTCCTGTCATCTCCCAGAACAGTGCCCGAAATCTACCTAAGTACTTAATAAATGGTTGTTGATTGATTGGATTTGGAGATGTCCATTATTTTTTTTCTTAGAGGTCCTTTTGGTTTCCTTAACAAATTTATAGCTTTGTGATGATTAAGGCAGCCAAAGACTTGATGTCTAAATAAATAATGCCTTACTATGCTAATATCACTGAAAAAGCAGAAAACCTTTTGAAATCACACATTTCAAGGAAAATTAAATTTTGAGTGGAGTGGAGATTCTCCAGTTCATTTAAAGATAGATACGTTCATAAACATAGACAAACTATCCCTTGACACATACCAAAACCCCTTTGTGACTTAGTAGAACGACCACCCCACCCCCTCCACCTCCCATCAGTATACAGTGGCTCATTTTTAGGTGATGAGTTTCCCGGTAATGAGACTGGTCCTGTGCGCAAATCTTTTCTACTGTTAGTAGATGTCCTGGAGAATCCTTCAAGAACCCAGACAAACTTTTATGCCATCATGAATGTCTAGAGTAGATATCAACTCATGAATATAAAGAAATGTTTTGGCCCTTGAACGGAAGAATAAATGAAAAATCAGTAATTATACATGCTCTGTGCAAACCACTCTGCTGAGGACCAAGAATACAAATGGCAAAGCTGGATAGTCCCAGGTCTCCAAACACTGCCACTCTCAGAAGACTGCTAATCAGAAGACTGCTGCCTATTTTCTTTATTCAGTTTCCTTACCTAATGGTTTGCTTTTTAGTTGATCACGGATACCCCTGGGGACAGTTAGCATGAAATCCAGTCTTACCAGGTAGTCAAGCTGAGTGGAGCAATTGGAGGGTCAACAGGCATTCTCACTCTGACAGGGTAGCTGGAATTCCATCATTAAAGTTTCAATCCTTTTGTTCTAAAACATTGTTCACTCTTCAAAATTATCCTATTAACAAATATCTAATGGAGGCAGAGTAGTCCTAGGAAGTATGCTTGTAAACTAAACCATACAGGACACCCTCAGATGCAAAGTATTTGGGCTGCTCCAGGGCCAGATGAGGACACTTGGATCAGTTGCTGTCCCCTGGGCCCTGGGCCACAGGCCTTTCAACATTGCTCGGTTCTGATAGGACACTTCATATTTGTATCTCATGCCAAACCACACAATTCTTTTCTGTTCAATAGACTGTAAGCACCTTGAGGCAGGGATTGTTTGTCTTCAATCTCTAGTAGGACAATGCCTTATAGCTTAGATTTAACCAATATCTGCTTTAATGTTTCAGTTCAACTCAGTTTGATTCAGTTCACTCCAATGCAATTTAATTCAATTCAATTAACATGTCTTGAGAAATAGGAACTATAAAACACTATACAGGACTATACGTACCTAGGAGATATTGAGAGTTTGGTTCCAGACCACTATAATAAAGCAAATATTGCAATAAAGCAAGTCACATGAATTTTTTGGTTTCCCAGTGCATATAAAAGGTATGTTTACACTATACTGTAGCCTATAAAGTGTGCGATAGTATTATGTCTTAAAAAACCCCAATGTACATACCTTAATTTATTGCTAAAAAATACTAGCCATCTTCCGAGCCTTCAGTGAGTTATAATCTTTTGCTAGTGGAGGTTCTGGCCTTGATGTTGATGCCTGCTGATTGATCAGGGTGGTAGCTGCTGAAAGTTGGGGTGGCTGTGGCAATTTCTTAAAGTAAGACAACAATGAAGTTTGCCACGTGGGTTGATTCCTTTAAATTAAACATTTAGAGGCCATTGCAGGGTTATGAATTGGCCTAATTTCAATATTGTTTTGTCTCAGGGAATAGGGAGGCCCAAGGAGAGGGAGAGAGATGGGGAACGGCCCATCAATGGAACAGTCAGAACACACACAACATTTATCGATTAATTTAACCGTCTTACGTGGGTGTGGCTCATGGTGCCCCAAAACAATTATGATAATGACATCAAGAATCACTGACCACAGATCACCATAACAGATATGATAATAATGAAAAAGCTTGGAATATTGCAAGAATTACCAAAATGCGACACAGAGACATGATGTGAGCACTTGCTACAGGAGAAATGTTGCCAATATACTTGCTTGATGCAGAGTTGCCAGAAACCTTCAATTTGGGAAAAAAATGCGATATTTGTGTAGCCCCATAAAGTGAATTGCAATAAAATACAAAATGAGGTATGCTTGTGATACCTATAGGTAAAAGGGAGAATAATTCCCATTCCCTTGCAATGAGATGGTAGAGGCGTCTTAGAGAACTGAACTTGAGTTATAATCCTCCCTCAGAAATTTATTAGCTTAGTGGCCCTGGACAAATCACTTAGCCTTCCTCAGCTTCAGTTCTCTCATCCGTAAAAGGAGGGAAATGGACTCAATAGTCTCTAAGGTCGCTTCCAGCTCTAAATCTATGAACGCATGATCCCATGAAGTACAGAATGTCTAAAAGTCTTGGAGTAGTTTTAGATTTTCATAGCTTAAAATTGCTCTAAGACTTTTTGGAGAACACGATTATTCAGAATAAATATAAAATAAATACAATATAGATAACAAGAGAGGGTACTAGCAGTTGGGAGCATCGACAAAGACCTAACAGAGAGGGGTACTTGAGTTGGGTCTTGAAGGAAGTAATTATATAAGGCAGGAGAATGGAGGGTATGTATTCCAGGCATGGGGGATAGACTAGTGTAGAGGTATGCAATGGGAGATGGGATTCCATGAGTGAGGAATACAGAGAAGGTCCGTTTAGCTGGACTTTGAAGTGAGGGAAAAGGAGTACTGTATGATAAGATGGCACTGGCCTGGACCTGTTTCCTAGTATGGGTAGGGTCCCTGGGTCTCTTTGCACCAGGCGATTAACTATTATGTATTTTAGAACTGGTAAAGTTAAGTTAACAAAAAACAAAAGTATTAAGGGCCTACTATGTGCCAGGCACTGCGCTATATTAAGTGCTGAGTTTACAAAGAAAAGCAAAAGCAGTGCCTGTCCTCAGGGAGTTCTTATTTTAATGGAAGAGACAACATGCAAACCATTATGTACATACAAGACATATGCAGGGTAAATTGGGGGTAATCTCAGAGAGATGGCACTAGAATTAAGGTGGACTGGGAAAGGCATCTTGCAGGAGGTGGGATTTAAGCCAAAACTTTTGGGATGCCAAGGAAGCCAAGTGGTGGTAAAGAGAGTATTCTAAGCATGGAGGACAGCCAATGAAAAGTCAGGGAGTCAGGAGGCAGAGTGTCATATGAGAATAGCAAATGAGTCAGTGTAGCTGGATTATAGAATAAATACAAAGAGAGGAGTAAAATATAAGGAGACAAGAAATGTAAGAAGAAGCCAGGTTGTAAAAGGCTGTAAAAATCAAACTGAAGATTTTACATTTCATCTAGAGCCACTGAAGTTTTTGAGTGTCAGTATGTGTATGTAGATGTGTGTGAGTGAGGGAATGTGTGTGTGTGTGTATGTGTGTGTGCTTGTGTGTGTGTAGGGCTGACAGTGTCTTTAGGAAGATCATTTTGGTAACTAGGTGGATGATAGACTAAAGAGGGGAGAAAGACTTTTTTCAGGGACTTTCATAATCTGCTTTCTATCTACTGTAGTGCAGCACAAAAAGTGACAACTTTAAAAGTGAAATAGAATAGTTTAATTTTATACCAATGTAAGGATCTATATACATGTGGTGATACTGGGTGGTCACTCCAGTGACATTAGGTAGGGAGCCACTAGACTTTACTCAATGAAGGAGTTATCTAGTCAGACTTGTACTTAAGGAAAACCACTTTCGATGGCTATAAAGAAGATGGATTGGGGAACCAGTTAGAAGACCATCATGAAAATCCAAGAGAGAAGGAATGAGAGCTTGAGCCAAGATAGCAGATGTATAAGTAAAGGAAAGTTTAGATGCAAGACATGTTGGGGAGGTGGACAGAACGATATTTAGTGACTGATTGGATATGAAGTGTGAGGAGAATGAGAAGTCAACAATAAAGCTGAGGTTATAAGTCTGGGACATTAGAAGAATGATGATTCCTTATAATGACCAAAATGGGAAAGCTCAGCGTAAGGGAGAATTTTGGGGGAGGTATATGCCAATTTTGGACAATTTTGGAATATGAAGGCCGAAATGTTTAGTAGGCTGTTGGTAATGCAGGATTGGTAATAGACCTATATATTTGAAAATCATCTGCATGAAAATGATAATTAAGCCCATGAGAATTGTTGAGGTCACCGAGAGAGTATAGTTAAAGATAAGAAGAGGGTTGTGGACAGAGCTTTGGGATACATTCATAGTTAGGGAAGGTGGAATGTGGATGTTAAATCAACAAAGGAAACTGAAGTGGTCATACAGGTAGGAAAAATAGAAATGATGCTGTCACAAAAACCTAAGAAGGAGCAAGTGAGTATCCAAGAGGAGACAGTGATGAACAATGTCAAACATATCAGAAAGTACAAGAAGATAAGCATGGATATGCTGGTAAATATTTAATACCCAGTTCTCCAGGGGAAAAAATATGTACAACACACTTTTGTTTAATCTTCATTTTTAACACTTTCTCCACCACTTTCTTAAGTCTAGACGATCAGCATAGCAATAAATCAAACCCTGATTTTGCCTATTCCAAAGTGTAAATGTTCACACTGAAAATTTAACAATTAACTCTTGTGAGCCGGTATGAGCTGGCTACAGCACAGCCCTGACTAGATAAGTATGGTGACATGTATTCAAAACATTATTTTTAAATTTTTGTGTATTGGAAATTGTGAAAAGATGTTGGCATATATATTATGACCTAGAAAAGCCCAATTAGCCCCAGCCCCAGGCCCAAGAAAGCTATAAAAATTCATGAGCAGACAAAAATGATAAAGAAAATTAAGATAAAAAAAGAAATTAATAAACTCTATCCAGTCCGGGATAGAGAACTGCCACAATCCTACAGAAACATAGACTGAAACCAAGCTAGGATAAGTGGAAGGTGAAGTATGAAAGAGCCCAGTCTCACAACAAAAGCTGAGACCACCACTTGTTGTGGGGCGACCCAAGGAACTCATTTATGACAGGAGGAAAGGCCATACCAACATTTAGATGGCCTGAACCTGACACAATATTCAGGAAATCCATGTCCAACCCAGCAATCTGAATCCCAGCAGGAGGCAAAGCAAGATAATTTTGCAAAAGGGAAAGCCTAGTCTTAGACTCTAAGGCTCAAGGTCAAGCAGGACCTACCTCTACTATCTAGGAGTATGGAAGGAGAGTCTGATCCAAGCACAAGTTTTAATGCAAAAAATTAGGCTGTAGATATGAGAAAACAGAAGAAAATGCTAGACACACTGAAGAATTATTATGGAATCATAGAAGCTCCAGATCAAATCCAGAAGAGGAGAGTAACTCCACAAGTCCAACTAGAGCCTCAGAAAAAAGAGTATTCTGGCCACAAGGACTACAGAAGTATGTGCAAGAAATGAAATCATAGGCACAAAAATAGCTAGGGAAGAAAGAATGGCCAAGAGACAGTGGTTCGATAACCTGAAAATCATCACCAAAGAAATCCTCAAACTTGGTTACTATCTTTCAAGAAACCATAAATGAAAACTGCCCAGATCTCTTTGGACTTGAGGGGAAAGTAAAGGCAGAAAGAATCTATATATTATTTCCTAAAAGAAATCTCTAAATGAAAATTCCCAGGAATGTCATAATCAAAATGCAGGGCTTACAGGTCAAATGAAATACTGCAAGTAGCTAAGAAAAAATAGTTCAAGTGCCAAGGAGCCTCAGCCAGATTATTATAAAGGAAAGGTGTTATTATAAAGGAAAGATGAATATGGAATATATTCCAAAAGGAAAAAAAGATGAAGTCTTATGACAAAGAATAACCTATCTGGCAAAATTGAACACGATCTTGGAGAGGAAAAATGGAATTTTGATGAAATAGAGGATTTCCAAACATTCCTGACTAAAAGCTTTGAATGAGCAGACACTTGGAAATAGAAACACAGAAGAAAAGAGAAGCATGGTTAGGTACACAATTTGATCTACTAGAAGGACCATTGTGAGGATTCGTTGTTTATATGTTGATGGGGGAGAAGAAACAAGTGTCCTCCCTTATGTCCTCACTCTTTTCTCATCTCTCCCTTTGTCTTCCTTCCTTCCTTCCTTCCTTCCTTCCTTCCTTCCTTCCTTCCTTCCTTCCTTCCTTCCTTCCTTCCTTCCTTCCTTCCTCCCTTCCTTCCTTCCTTCCTTCCTTCCTTCCTTCCTTCCTTCCTCCTCCTCCTCCTTCTTCTCCTCATTCTCCCTCTCCCTTTCCCTCTCTCTCTCTCACTTTAGCATGGTACTTCACACATAGCCAAGCATTTTAATAAATACTTCTTTACTAACTGATCTCATCTTGCTTTCATGTTGTCTTCCTCATTAAATTGTGAGCTCCTTGAGAGTAGGAACTATTTTTTTTTCCTTTTCTTTTTATTCCTAGTGCTTAGAATGGTGACTGGCACATAGTAGATTCTGAATAAATGTTTATTGACTGACTGACTTTCTAAAATTAAATAACATTTTTTTTTGTTAGGGAGAAGTGTTTGGGGAAATGAAATTAATCCAAGATTATGACTGTAGTGACGAAGAAATTTATCTTAAATGCACAGCTAGAAGGGATTTCTGTATAGGTTACTCTTGAATCCCCTTACCTAGTACTTTCAAGAACATTACGTGAAGATAAGGCAACTGACTTTTATTTTTTCAGCATGGGCTATAAAGACCTGAAATAGTGGTGAGAGAGTTTTGTTTTAAAATAAGGAAAAACTGCTTGATAATAAAATTTAGCAAGGAATACTAGAACGAATATTGGACTTGGAGTCTATGTTCCTAGATTTCAGCCTAATCCAGAAAACATTCATCAAATGCCTACTATGTGCTTGGCATTGTGCTAAGCACTGGAACTACAAATAAAAAAAAAGATAGTCCCTGCCCTCAAGGAGTTCATAAAAAAGAGGGGGCAAGGGGAAACCACACACAAAAGGAGACAAGAAAGGGGGCTGTGATTTGTAATCATTTCCACTGCTAACTAGGTAGTTGTATGACCTTAGATAGTACATTTAACATTGTTGTACTTTAATTTATTTGTAACTTCTGGCTTAAAGAGCTGTGGTGAGGATCAATGAAACAGGAGATTGAAACACTTTTTATACTTGGAAGCCCTATACAACTTCACAAATCCACAGTATTATTATTATTATTTTACCAGTGGACAGATGGCTGGCTGTAGAATCTTTCTCCATAAAGGTAGGTAAAGATGGGGTAAATAATCATCTCTCTTTAGATGACTTAGTTTCCTGAAGCAGAGGAAAATGGAACTCTTGAAAGCCCTTCTATGGTTCCACAACTCTATGAACTCCTCAGAACAGGGTGTAGTAGATGGATATGAGTCAAATTGGGTTAAATTGAGAAATCTGATGGAAGACTGTTGACTCACAATTTATACATGGGAAGAGAATGAGGACATCATTTTTAATGTTGTATATTTGGCAGGTGCTGACGAAGGTGACATAGTTAAAATTGATGATGAAGTGGGGTGGAGGTTGTAAATAAAGTTTGAGGAGCTTGGCAAGGAGTTCCTGGACAGTCAAGGTGATTCCTACGCTTTTTTGGGGGGGGGGAAATTAAGGAGAATAACAGAGAATCTAATGAAGATATGAGACTGAACAGAACAGACATGAGATAGATCTGAAGTTCAGTAGAAAGGAATGACAGAAAAATTGGGCATGTAATTCACTCAGCAAAATGAGATGAGCTAGAAATGGGGTTTGAAAAATACCAATGGGAGGTATGAGAAGTTGATAAAAGCATAACTGGAAGAAGGAGCAGAGAGATACAGAACTTTGAACTAAAGAGAGACTCTAAATTTCTGAAAGAAAGAAAACATCACAGGGAATAAAATCTAAAACAGCGCATATAAGCTAAGGGTGAAATAGGCTAAAACCAACTTAAGAGAATATGAATGAAGGAAATAATATTGTCACACATCCAGGTCAGACTACATAGCAGAGAGTGAAGACAGCATGCTAAGTGATATCAGATGGATAAAAAATGTTTCCATTAATATAATGGAATTAAATTTCCCTCTCATTTTTTGGGGGGATTAGAATTAGTCCATGCAGAATAAATCAATTACCACACACAAGAGAAAGCTGAGGTTTCTTGCCTCCTGATGGCATTGCTTCCTTCTATGAAATCAGAGTAGTTCAGACTTGAACATGCCATCAGAATTCCAGTTAGGTCATGAACAAAACATTTCAGGGCAGAACAACTGTGTTGTTGTTGTTTTAACTTTAGGGATCAATTCAGGAAAGACATAATATTAAAATAAAGATGATTCACCTAGTACAAAGACCTAATTGAAAATCATAAGTGTAGATGAAAAAGTATAGTTTCTTTTCCCCCCATGTCAGGGAGAAATAAAAATGGGCTAAAGCAGAGAAGGTAATTTAACCATTTAAAGATGTGATTGTTTCATTAATATTTACTTTTTTTGATTAAATATTCATGAGGCCCAGCCTTCCCTCCTTCTCACAGTGTTGCTTTCATGGCCATCTGCACTGGCTCAGTACACGGGAGGTCTCAATTAGCCATTCAGGCTGACAGAGAGGACTCACCGCCAAGAGGCCTTTACCCTGCAGTGGGTTGAAAACAGATGATGTGTGTGTCTGTGGGCATAAGTAACAGAGAAACCGTCTCACTCTGAGCATCCCATCGAAGAAGCTTCAGCGGCACAGCAGTGCCCTCAAGAAGGCTGAGATGGATGTTTCCTGAATTGGATAAACATTACTTAGCATGCCATCTTCAGTTTCTTCTTAGTGTGACCTGGATCTTTTGCAATGGGACTTCCTCTGTTGATTCTCTCCCATGATGGGTACATGTGAGTGATCACTGAGCCTCACATAGACTTCTGTGTAGCATCTCCTCTGATATAGATTTTTTCCCCTTCCTGAAATTTTAGGACTCTCTTCAGTCCAATAAGCATGGATGAATGGAAACTCACTTTATTTGCCACATAAGATCTGGTGGAATGCATGACTCAGCAGGATGAAGGACTCCTGACACCGAGATCCACGCTCTGATAGCCGCATGGTTGGCTTCTCTCCAATGCGAGGCTAAGCTTGGAGTCAGAATGACCCAGGCTCTAGTTCTGGCTTTATTCTCATTGTTGACTAGATGTGTGACCTAGGACAAGTCAGCTAAAGTTTATAGACCACATGCCATCTGTGAGTTGGGGATAGAAATATCACCCTCTGATAGAGAGGTGAGGATAAATGAAGAAAGCTATCATGTAAGTTGTTGTTCATTTGTGCCTGACTCTTCGTGACCCTATGAACTATATACTGTTTGTGGGGTTTTCTTGGCAAAGATACTGGAGTGGTTTACCATTTCCTTCTCTAGTGGATTAAGATAAACAGAGGTTAAGTGACTTGCCCAGGGTCACATAGTAAGTATCTGAGGCTGGATTTGAACTCAATTCTTCCTGACTACAGGCTCAGTGCTCTATCCATTGCACCACCTATCTGCCTATAACATAAGCAGGAGTTTTTAATAGTGTATGAGTATAATTATTCTAGGGCAGATAGGTGGCATGGCAGATAGAGCCCCTACCCTGGAGTCAAGAAGACCTGAGTTCACATCCAGCCTCAGACACTAACTAGCTGTCTGACCCAAGGTAAGTCTCCCTTTTAAGCCTGTTTTCCCAAGTTTCCTCACCTCTGAAATGAGCTGCAGAAGGAAATGGCAAATCACTCCAGTGTGTCTGACAAGAAGAGCCCAAATGGGGTCATGGAGACTCAGACAACTGAAACAACTCAACAGCAACATTAAACATTCTGAATGTTACAGATGGAACAGATGTATAGACACTGAGGTTCAACCCAATTCCTAGCTCCAACTCTCCCTTTTCAAACTTTTCCCATCATCCCCCTCTCATACCCTACGTGCCAGCCATGCTTCCCTACTGGCTGATAACTGAACCTGGCATTCTATCTCCTATTTCTCCATCTTTATATGGGCTCTCCCGTGTGTTTGGAATGCATTCTTTCCTTATGTGCCTCTTAACCTTCTTGGAGGTTCAGGCCAGTAGCTGTCTCCTATGGGAAGCCCTTCCTAATCTGCTGAGGTGTTAGTATCCTTTCCCTCCTCAAATTACATTTACCAATTGGTGTAATTGTTGTATATAATTAACTCAGGGCAGTGACTGTTTTGCTTTGGTCTTTGCATTTTCAGTGCCTAGCATTGTGCTTTGCGTGTAGCAGTCATGAAATCTATGTTGATTTGAAAATAGTTTTTATACTTAAAAATAACAAATATGATCCCCCTCCGCCCCAATTCCATTTCATTCTTGCTGAAATAGACCAAGAATTAATTCCATATAACCAGCAGGGTATCTCAGACAAGCAGATCACCTTTTCCCATTAAGTTTTTAGATTCTCTAAGGATATACTCTCTCTCTCTGTCTCTCTCTCTCTGTCTCTGTCTCTCTCTGTCTCTCTCTCTCTCTCTCTCTCTCTCTCTCTCTCTCTCTCTCTCTCACACACACACACACACACACACACACACACACACACACACACAAGGGTTCTAGTGAGACATTTAATAGTGGTCAGGATGAAAATGAATGCAATTTGTCCTTTCCTCCCTTTGGAAAACCATACCATTCTTGGATTAAGCATTCAGCTATATTCTAGAATGTTCCAGTGTCCCTTGTTTAAGTAGGAGAGCAGGGTGCAAACCTTGATTTTTAATTTTGATTTTTTAGTTTGTTCTAGCAAAGGTCTCCTGAGGTATGTGAAGTGCACAGTGAAATCACCTGGATACTGTATCTTTAAAAGCCGGGGAAGTGCACAGAGCAGCATCAGCAGCTGCAGTCAATACCAATTTCCACATCTGGATCAATACCATCTGTGATGGCTCTGTAGCTGCAAAGATTGTTTCACACACACATACTGAGAGAAAGGGAGGGGAGCAGCGAAAGGGAATTGGTTTTAATGATTTCAGGGTTTTGAGTATTCTCTCTCCCCCTCTTTTCCTTAAAAGAAAGAAATATATAGAATTAGAAACTGAATTTATGAATCTTCTACTCTATATCAAATTTAAATTTCCTCCGATCTGTTAAAGATAGTAGCATTCCACTTAGAAATAGCCATATTCTTTGAGGTGTTTTTTTTTTAAAGAAACAAAAGGAGATGTTATTTTTTTTGGTGACACAAAAGTAAATTATTCTGTATTTACAGGATTTCTTTGCATAAGAACTTCAAAATATTTTATAATTACTTTCCTCAATTTATGAATAAAAATGATTCCGAAGGCACTTAAATGATTTGTTTGTGAATGAATGAATGAATGAATGAATGAATAAAAAATTTTTACAAAGCACCTACTATGTGTCAGGACTGCTGGGGATGTCAGAACAAATAAAAACTGGAGATACAAATAGAAAAATCAAGACAGTCTTTGCACACAAGGAACTTATATTCTAATAGAGGAAGACAACACATAAAGGGGAATCCTGGCTGAGGAGAAGTGTTTTGGACAGGGAAGTCAAAGGATGGTGAGCGAATTCATGGGGGAATTGACTGACATACTAGTCCAGGAATGGTAGCATTTATCTGATTACTCTTCTCAGGACAAGAGATAGGAAGATGGGTGTGGGGCATGGGAGGGCACAGATGCCCTTAGTGCCTTGGCAATTAAATGCACAGAGGGTCTTCACAGAGCAATGTTTAGATTTCCCAACTCTTATGCTCTCTATACTTGTCTGTTTATATGCACTAAATATGACTAAAGTAAATGATAGCTATATTTCACTACATCCTGGCTACATGGACACCTTTGGAGTGGAACACTGTAGCTGTTTTCTCATAGGGTATAGTTGTCAAAACTGCTAAGAGGCATTGGATGCAATTGAATCTGTGGGGAAATTCAGAGATTGCATGCCATTACCATTGCTGGAAAATTTCCCAGTAGGTCAGGGTCACAACCATTTCTACTCTTTTAAGTGGTTGGGACTTCAGTTCTGCATTGTAGCTATAAGACAAGAATAGAGCATGTGCTTTCTTCCAGGCCTTTAGCTTCCTTCCAAATAAGCTAATCTCTCCTTGTCGGCTACCATCTTAAAGGTTCAGTTCCTTCTAGCTAGAACCAATGGAAAATTGGCACTTTTATCGCCAGTGTGCCAGAAATCTGCTTCATGGCTAGAAGGCTACCCAGTGCTAAGCTAAGCCAAAGAGTTATTTACTTGTATAACCACTCAGGTTGCAGAGGGAGAGAAGGGGAAAAGACTAAAAGTAGATTTGTTGAAATCATGCCACTTTCCTCATACCTAACCAATTAGGTCCAAGAAGTGCCAAAGGTAGGAAGGAAGAAGTGGCAACGATGTCTTGGATTGACCCAAATAGCTATACTGTTTGTAGGAGCATAGACTTAGAGTTGGAAGTGGCCATCTAGTTGATCTGTGTCGTTTTACAGATGAGGAAACTGAAGCTCCAATTCACATAGGTAGCAACTATCAAAGCCAGGATTTGAATTTGGGTTTTTGGCTCTAAATCCAGTATTCTTTTCCTTATACCACACTCATTTCTGACCTTGCAAGCCTCTGAATTTCATATGTCCTAAATGCCTGATTTAAAATCAGCCAATTTGTTAGCCTTCTCTTCCGTGGACTCTTGCCATGTGTATTTTATTTCACCTTATTCCATAGTAGGGTGCAGTTCCCTACATAGCTCCCAGCTATGATCATTGGACTCTGCCTTCTTCTGCTGGTGAAATTTGGCCTCGTTCTTAAACAAGGTATTGGCTAACTGCTGATACAGTGAAAAGAGGCCAGATTTCTAGGAAGCCATGCCCACCTACCCCCAAGTGATTTAAGGAAATTGAACTGTAGACCCACTTAATCTTAACTTTCATGATTGGAGGAGATGACATCATGATGCTGGTCCTGCCGCTATAAAGGTGACAACTTTGGCAGAAAGTGTCCTTGGTCCTCTCATGTCCTGGAATCTGTCTACCCTTTCTTTTTCCTCCTTTCTGATGCTTTGTTTTTATGTTCTACCCTAATACCTAATAAATCAATTAACACCAATTAGGTTAATTATGAAAGTCCATAAAACCAGATATAAAAATACCCATAAATCCCCAATAAAATGCCCAACCAAACACAATCTATGAGTTAGCAACTAAATAAAGTGATTCTAGTCTAATGTGGCTCCAGAGTGAGTATAATGAGAAACGTCAACTATAAAGCCTTTACCAGGACACTATGTGACTGGGGGCAGACTTTAAAGGATTTTGGAAAGGGAAAACAACAGGAATGCTTTCCTTCCTGTGGTTTTATTGTTTTATTTATTTATTTTTTTTACAGTTTTTCCAGTGGGTTGGGTGTCGCCTTTTCTTTTATGGCTCAGGAAGAGAACAGGTCACTTAATGTCAAAGCTAGAAGGGACCTTAGACATGATGTAGAGTTGGTCTAACCACCTCATGTTAAAGATGAAGAAATTGAATTCCAGAATACTCACATAACTTGCTCTAAGATGTATTGCTCATTAGCAGCAATAGTGAGACCCAAACAAGGGTCTCCTAGAGTTCCACAGAACTCCTAGAGTTCTTTCCCCTTTACCATGTTGCCTTTCTCAAGATAAATTGCCCAAAAGGAGAACTTGGTTGGACAAACTACAGAAGAGACTGGGGAAATTACCTTGATGATCGATTATAAGGTAGAGTGAGTGTTTAAGAACTCACTTTCACTCCACGTACAACCCTATCCTTGAAGGGCCTGCAAAGAATTCATTATTTTTATCGTAGCTAAACTCAAATGGGTCTATTCCTGATAATTTATGCATGATCCTATAATTTGATCATTGGAGGAAAAGAGTAACAATGATCTCTGTTTCTCCCACCTCCATTTCTCCCAGTCAGTCCTGTTGTGTTATATGGGGCACCACATTACTAAAATCCCAGCATCCCAGTGGTATGGCAAAAAAAAGACAGGGAGTCTAACTCTATTTCCAGGGAAGGAAACCAAGAAAGTAGGAAACATTGACAATGCCGCTCGAGGTTCTTAACAGTAGTCTATCCCACGGTCTCTTTGCTTTGCTTTATAGTACCACTTTAAGAGGACTTGGAAGATATCACAGTTATAATGATTTTCAAACTAATTTGAAATAATTTATTGAGCTGTCATTCCATGGATAGCAAACATTGGAAAGAAGACTAGAATAGGTACATTGGATAGAGAGTTGGCTCCAGAGGCAGAGGCTCTGATGCTTACCACTTGTGTGAACTTGAACCAAATCATATAACTTTAATGAGCCTCAGTTCCCTCACCTTTATAATGTAGTGGCTGTACTTCCAGATTTAGATCCATGTGACTTGTATAATTCAATTCAGTTCAATATGCATTCAGTAAGTGCCTACAGGACAGGAAAGCAGGGTCTTGGTTCTAGCCATAATTCATACTTTGCCACTGTGAACTTCCAGGATTTCTCTGTGTTTGTGAGAGAAATGACCTCTGCTCAGTGATAGCAAGAGCATTGATCTTCATCAAGTAACTGCTTTATGAAGATAAGAGATTTCAACCTTTAAACACATGACCCTTCAGGTTTTCATCCCATTTTCCTAGGTTGTCTTGTTACTAGGCTCTAAGCTAATGACCTCCTGCTGGATTTCTGAGTTTCAATACTACAGTCATTAAATGGGGTTGACTGGTAGAACCTGAGCTCTTCCCTGAAAGGTTTTCAATGGCAATGGCAGATAAGAATATTCATCTTTGCCCATGAGGTGGATATATTTGGTAGGAATTTGCATAAGGTTTTGTGCCTAGAGACAGAGCTTATTTGTGGTCACTCAAATCTATTGGTTTGACCATATTGCTAGGAAGAGTGGGAGTTGGTCTCTGTAGGGACCAGTTTGCCTGGGTCCTGTTCTATGATAAAAGATTATTTCCTGAAATGGGCCAAACATCTGTTGCCCACAAGAAGAACACTGGCTTATCATCCTACCCAACTTCTTTGTCATATTAGGCAATGAAAGGGGCCCTGTTTTTCTGAGATTAAAACAACCAGTTAAAAAACATGTAGACCTCCATTAAAATTTAGAACAAAACTCCTAAGTAGGTTGCTTTATTGAATTGATTTTAAGAAACAGAATCTAAAATTAAAAAACAATTTTGCTTGTGCAGATATGGTCAGAGGAGCTGGTTTAATAAGCCAGTGCATAAAGAATCCAAGTAGAGCTCAGAATCTTTATGTTTTCATGTTATTATTAGGCAGCATACCAAGAGGGCAATGGAAAGAGTACTAAACTGAACAGACTAGGAGCCCAAGATTCTAGTGTTGGATCTGTCATTAATTTACTATATGACGTGGGCAGGTAACATCACCACTCTGTGCCTTGCCTGTAACATAGCCCATCATACGGATTGCACCACACTTTACATCTATCATCTTATTTGAGGCTTATGGCAACATTTCAATGCAGGTACTATTATTATGCTCCTTTTACAGACGAAGAAACAAATGCCAAGAGGAATTCAAGTGAGTCTAAGGTCATATAGCTAGCAAGTTTCTGTGATGGGATTTAAACCCAGGTTTTCTTTCTTTTTTATCATTTTTATTTTATTTTTTATAATAAAATATTTTATTTTATTTGTATCACTTTAGTTTTCAACATTGATTTCCACAAGATTTTGAGTTACAAATTTTCTCCCCCTTTCTAACTTCCCCCCAATCCAAGATGGCATATATTCTGATTGCCACATTCCCCAGTCAGCCCTCCCTTCTTTCACCCCCCTCCCACCCATCCCCTTTCCCCTTACTTTCTTGTAGGGCAGAATAGATTTCTATACCCCATTGCCTATATATCTTGTTTCCCAGCTGTATGCAAAAAACAACTTTTTTTAAGCATCTGCTTTTAAAATTTTGAGTTCCAAATTCTCTCCCCTTTTCTCTTCCCACCGACCCTCCCTAGGAAGGTAAGCAATTTAACATAGATCACACATGTATCATTATGTAAAACACTTCCACAATGCTCATATTGTGAAAGGCTAACTATATTTCCTTCCATCCTATCCTGTCCCCCTTTATTCAATTTTTTCCCTTGACCCTGTCCCTTTTCAAAAGTGTTTGCTTTTGATTACCTCCTTCCCCTATCTGCCCTCCCTTCTATCATTCCTCCTTTCTTATCCCTTTCCCCCTACTTTCCTGTGGGGTAAGATACCCAATTGAGTGTGTATGTTATTCCCTCCTCAAGTAAAATCCGATGAGAGCAAGATTCACTCATTCTCCCTCACCTGCCCCCTCTTCTCTTCCTACAGAACTGCTTTTTCTTACCACTTTTATGTGAGATAATTTACCCCATTCCATCTCTCTCTTTCTCCTTCTCTCAATATATTCCTCTCTCACCCCTTAATTTTATTTTTTAGATATCATCCCTTCATGTTCAATTCACCCTGTGCGCCCTCTGTCTATATATATATATATATATATATATATATATATATATATATATATATATATATATATTTATGTATGTATATTCCCTTCAACTACCCTAATACTGAGAAAGGTTTCATGAATTACAAACATCATCTTTCCATGTAGGAATATAAACGAAACAGTTAAACTTTAGTAAGTCCCTTATAATTTCTCTTTCTTGTTTACCTTTTCATGCTTCTCTTGATTCTTGAATTTGAAAGTCAAATTTTCTATTCATTGTGAAAGCTTGAAAGTCCTCTATTTTATTGAAAATTCATATTTTGTCTTAGAGCATGATACTCAGTTTTGCTAGGTAGGTGATTCTTGGTTTTAATCCTAACTCCTTTGACTTCCGGAATATCATATTTCAAGCCCTTAGATCCATTAATATAGAAGCTGCTAGATCTTGTATTATCCTGATTGTGTCTCCATAATACTCAAAATGTTTCTTTCTGTCTGCTTGCAGTATTTTCTCCTTGACTTGGGAACTCTGGAATTTGGCTGCAACATTCTTAGGAGTTTTCTTTTTGGGATTTTTTTTTCAAGAGGTGATTGGTGGATTCTTTCAATTTTTATTTTACCCACTGGTTCTAGAATATCAGGGCAATTTTCCTTGATAGTTTCTTGATAAATGACGTTTAGGCTCTCTTTTTTTAGGTAGTCCAATAATTTTTAAATTATCTCTCCTGGATCTATTCTCCAGGTCAGTGGTTTTTCCTATGAGATATTTCACATTGTCTTCCATTTTTTCATTCCTTTGTTTCTGTTTTATAATTTCTTGATTTCTTATAAGTCACTAGCTTCCACTTGCTCCAATCTTATTTTTAAGGTAGTGTTTTCTTCAGTGGTCTTTTGGACCTCCTTTTCCATTTGCCTAATTCTGCATTTCAAGGCATTCTTCTCCTCATTCATTGGCTTTTTGAAGCTCTTTTGACATTTGGGTTAGCGTATTTTCTAAGATGTTATTTTCTTCAGTATTTTTTGGGTCTCCTTTAGCAAGTCATTGACTTTTTTCATGATTTTCTTTTATCACTCTCATTTCTCTTCCCAATTTTTCCTCTACTTCTGTTACTTGCTTTTCCAAATCTTTTTTCAGCTCTTCCATGGCCTGAGACCAATTCATATTTTTCTTAGAGGCTTTTCATTTAGGCTCTTTGACTTTGTTGACTTCTTCTGGCTGTATGTTTTGATCTTCTTTGTCACCAGAAAAAGTTTCTATAGTCTGAGTTCATTGTTGCTGCATGTTCATGTTCCCAGCCAACTACTTGACCCTTGAGATTTTTGTCAGGGTATGACTGATTGTAGAGTAGAGAGTACTTTGTCCCCAGCTTTAGGGGCTGTGCTGCTGTTTTCACAGCTACTTCTACTCCACAGTCACTGCAAGCTCTGCCACACCAGGGCTCCTTCTCCCCCCAGAACCACAACCAGGACCGTGACCTACCATGCTGCACCACTTCCACCACGCCTGGGGCTGGGGCCCACTGTGCACTCATCTTACCCCAATCTAGCAGTTTTCCCACTGACCTGCTCTGTTGTCTTTGGTGTTTGTGGGTTGAGAAGTCTGGTAACTGCCATAGCTCAGTGATTCATGACCTTATGGCCTGCTCTACCCCACTCCAGGTCTGGTTGGTTGTGGTGCAATAGACCCTTCCCAGTGACCATCCATGCTGTCTTGGAGACCTGCTTCCTCTAGAATTTGTTCAGAGCAATTTTTTTTACAGGTGTTTGGAGGGATTTGGGGGAGAGCTTAAGCGAGTCCTTGTTTTCCAGCTGCCATCTTTGAGATATTTGTAAAGCACTTTATGCAGTGCCTGACACATGATAGGTACTTAATAAATTCTTGTTTCCTTCACTGTATAATGATGTATTAGTCAATGAGCTTCTTTGCCCATCCAGTTGTGTCATGTGGTTTGGGTAATACACATTTTTTTTGGAAAAACCCTCTTCTTTTTCCTGTGTGGATGATCTATTTAAATGACTGGATTTCACTGGGTTAGGGAAGCTTTTTATAGTTTCTTATCATTTTATTTTTTGAAATTTTTTAAAATTTTAGACAAATATTATAACTTAAACACATAAGAAAAGAAAAAGAAACATTATAAACTTAAAGATAAAATAAGAAAAGAAAAAAACATGCCATGTACACAGCAGAATGTAGGAGAGGATTCAGAATATATAGTAATAACTTATCATTTCAAGCAAGCCTATATATTAAACAATTTGTGATATGTTGAAAGCTGTCCATCTTTTCTTTGCTTCCTTGTAGGTTTTCTTTTGTTCTCAGTTGTACCCTTTTTACTTCATTCTTTTTTCCCCTTTCCTCCCCCCTACCTACCACCCCAAGGCTACAATTGAGCATGGATATATTGATATATAGGTATTGACATATACATACACATATACATATATATGCACACATAAACATATACTTCCTCTAATAATTCTACTCCTACCCTTGTTTTTGTGTTTGCATATCTCTTTTTTCCAATCTCTCCTAACTCCTCTACTTTACTTCTACCTACTACCTTGCTTTCCTGTTGCTTAACTTACCCCCACTCCAGCAATCCCTGTCTTACCCTCCCATTTCCCTAAATCTAAACACTCTTTTATTCACCCCTTTGACCTATTCCTTCCTCCTCCCCTCTAAAGCTCCCTCCCTTATCCTCCCATTACCCTAAATCTAAAGACTCTTCTATATCCTCCTTTTCACCTATTCCCTCACCCTCCTCTCTAAAGAGCCCTCCTTTATCCTCTCCCCCTCTGTATCCCATAAGAGTTTTATTTCATTCTAAATTTAGAAGACATCTATACTCTTCTAGATGTATATATTTTCCCCTCTTAAACCCATTCCCGTGAAAGTAGGTTTCCAGAACTAACATTCCCCTCCCCCATCTAATTCCTCTGTATTGGTTCTCACTCTGGTACCTCATTTGCATAATTACTCTTTTAGCTGTTCTTCAATGGTTTTACTTTTTGAAGTCATATCATACTCAGATCTACCCCAATTTTTTCATATAAGCTTCCTAATTACTAGTAACAATCTTAGACATAGGTTTTACATTTTCCACACATAAAAGGTAAACATTCCATCCTTATTTAGTACCTTGTAATTGGTCATTGGTATGTACCTTATATTTCTCTTGGCTCTTGTATGTCAAATCTTCTATTGAGTTAAGAGTGTTTTTTTAACAGTGTCCTGGAAGTCTGATGGTTGATCAAATGTCCATTTTTTCCATTCAGAATTATGCTTAGCTTTGCTGGGTATATTTTCATCCAGAGGTGCAGTTCTTTTACTCTTCAATATATATAGTGTTCCAAGAGCTGTGATCTTTTAGTGTCACTAGGTCTTGTGTGATTCTAATTGTGCTGCTGTTATATGTAATTTTTTTTCTTGTTGCTCATAATAATTTGTCCTTGGTCTGGGGGTTCTGCAATTTAACTATAAAATTTCAGTGAGTTTTCCTCATAGGATCTCTTTCAGGTGGTGATTGGTGGATTTTTTTTATTACTACTTTCCCTTCTTGTTCTAATGCTTCAGGACAATTTTCTTTAATTATTTCTTGTATTATTGTATCGAGATTCTTTTTTATCAGAACTTTCAAGGAGTCCAATTATTCTTGTTTTCTCTTCTTGATCTGTTCTCAAGATCTGTTGTTTTTCCAATGAGATGTTTCATATTCTCTTCAATTTTTTCATTCTTTATATTTTTTTTAAATTTTTTTATCTCTTATAACCTGTTGGCTTCCCCTTGTCCAGATCTGATTTTCAAGGAATAATTTTCTTCCTCAAGATTCTGGATCTCCTTTTCTAATTTGTTGACTTGTCATAATCTTCTTGTTTTTCTTTCATATTCTTGTTTTCCTCTTTAATTTTTCCTCAATCTCTCTCATTTGATTTTTAAAGCTGTTTTTAAGTTCTTCAATGAATTCTGTTTTGGGCAGATGACCATTTGACATTACTCTTTGGGGTATAAGAGGGTATCTTTGCTTCAGTAACCTGCTCTGACCATGAACCCCAGTCTTCTCTATTCCCATATTAGCCCTCTATGGTTGGATTCTTTCTCCTTTGCCTGTGAATTTTTTTTGGTAATAATTTAGTTTTTATAATCACCTCTATTCCTGGGGTATGGGGGATGGTGCCTCTGGCCTCTGCTCCTATTTGGTTCTCCCCTATGACTCTGAACTCAAACCAAGACCTCTAGCCTCCTGTAAGTGCCCACAGTGAGTGGCATCCCTGCCTGACTGCTTCTGCACTCACCTGGTGTGGGCTGGTTCCTTCAGGTCTTCTCAGACTGTCCCAAGAGAACCCATGTTCTGCCCCTACTCTCATTTGCTTTTACGGCTCTATGTTCACCTAGAGGCACTATTTTATTTTTTTGTGGAAGAAAATCTTGAAAGCTTGAGATTTTCTGACCTACTCTGCCATCTTCCCAGAATCCTTTCCTGTTTTTTATCATTTTCAACAAAATCGCCTGTAAACAGGAGCATTTATTATATCCCTCTATCAAAAACAGACTTCTTCTATTTCGACTCTATATAAGACATCTGCAACAGTGGTGAACAGCATGGAGTGAGTAAGTTACTTGGTTTTATGCCCTAATTTTGATACTTAACCTTAAGAAAGTTTAACTCAATGGTCATATCTATAACAGTATATTCTATGACTTTAGCATCTGTTAGAGGTACCTTATATAAGGGCAGTCTTTAAGGCTGATAGGTCAAATACTTTTTTAATGAAATGAGTAATCCATATACACCACGAGATTTTATATTCTCAGCAGCTTCCCATTTCATTTATATGATTGTAAAGATGTGGTTTCCTACTCCATGTTCCAATGTATTTGTGATTTCACTCATGTGGGTATTCCCTTTAAGGATGCAGACTGCAATCCAGCTATGCATGTCTATCTGGTTTAATTTTTCTTCAAGTTCCTACAAATTTAACACAAAAGGTCCATCTAACAAGCTGAGATTGTTTCATTCTATTGACACATATATTTACTAGTTAAAGGACAGATAATTTTTTTTTGCTTTTGGTATGTGACTGGCTTGTTCTCTACATCCCTCCTCTATCATACTTTTCTTTGATACCTCTATCATACTTTTTGATACTCTATCATACCTCTATCATACTTTTCTTTGATGATATCATTTATAACACTTCTCTTGCATTAGTTCTCATTTACAAAGGATTATAGCCTGCATGGTGGATGAACCACTCCAGGATCCTGTGGATAACCCTAAAATTATAGTTTTTGGAGACCTTAATATTCTATGACTCTATGGCTAGCTAGAAGAAACTGTCTTGAAAATATTTCCATAATTTTGTAAAGGACATACTTAACAAATACGTGAACTGTTCTCATCAAGTTTTGATGGAGATGAGCAAAAAGAAATAGAGGTTGTAATTGCTAATGTCTTATTGTTGTTTTTAATAAAAGCACCATCTGTGATAATTTGTGTGCTTTTGGAAATCTTCCCTTCTTTGAAATTCCCTAAAAATTAATCCATGAGCATCTTTAGAAGTGATTTATCTCCAATGTGGATTGTGTCTGTATATATTTGTCCAAAAATTGTCACTCTTCTTGAATTCATCTTCCCAAATGCCATTGGCCCCTGTGCATATAACACACCGGGAATAGAGATGGTGGTGGTGTCCAAATATGGTGGTTCTGCTATCATCACTGAAGAAAACAGATCATTATAAAAAGGATGGCAAATCTGCTCCATTGTTGTCTTCACTTCAATTTCCTCTGTTCAGTTCTTATGTTAAACTTTCTATAAGCTTGTTTCTCCCCTATTTTTTGGCTCATTTCTAAGGGGATACCGCTCATAGCTTTCATCCTTCTCCACATAATGTACTGAATGTTGTCTTATACTCTTAATTAATACTGCCCTTGGCTATCTCTTCTGCCTGGTAAATAGGTCAAGTGGGTGCTTGACTGAGAACTTGTGGTGTTTTTCAGCTTCTTAGTTGTTTTGTCATAGTTTAAACTTCCCTAATAGTCAATCCTTTTTAGATCTATCCATTTCACGTTGTTTACAGACAAATGCTTCCTTGAGAGTGTTTGGTTAGAGATGCTATAATTATGTGCAGGGTCTTTTTTTAAATTTTATTTTAACCTTCTGATGTGGTGTTGATTTTGACCTTTGTTCTAATTAATTGATAATGTCCCTGAACACCAACAGCTAATTCTGAAACAACAATATTGGTAACCAGTCATTTTCTACCAGCTAAGATATATTCAATGTTGCTTTAAAATGTTTTGTTTTAGTTATTTGAGACTTGAGTACTTTTTAACTTTTTTTGAATAAGACACTTTTGATGTTCAGGCATAAGACTTATATGCCTTTGGCCTTTGAAATTTTTTCATCTTGAACTGAATTTCCCAATATAGTTGGAAACCAGAAACCATAGTTCTTTATGGATATAGTTAAAGGTCTTTAAGACCTTTGAGGTTTAGACATATTATTCAGCATTTGGTCAAAGTGGTAAAGACAATAAACCTTAGAATACAAGACTGTTATGAATATTTGGGTATTTGAGTGATAATCAAGAGAATTGAGATTTATGGTTTTTATGCTGCAAGCACATTTTGGGCAGGGGGTGAAATTTTCATCTTTTTATTTATTTTGTTTAAATATCAATGCCTGCTTGATTTTCAGTTAAACAGTCAGGATTTCCTCTTACCTTTTAATAGTATGAATCATCAATAAATATATTTTCTCTTTTTTTAAATTAAGATTTTTTTTTATTTTTAGTTTACAACACTCAGTTCTGCATGTTTTTGAGTTCCAGATTTTCTTCCCCTCCCTCTCCTTCCCCCTCCTCCGCCAAGATGCCATGGAATCTGATATATATTCTACATATACCTTCACATTAAACTTATTTACACAATAGTCAAGTTGTAAAGAAGAATTATGACCAATGAAATGAATCATGAGAAAGAAGAAACAAAACCAAAAAAGAGAGAAAAAAAGAGAGCAAATAGTTTGCCTCAATCTGCATTCAGACTCCATAGTTCTTTCTCTGGATGTAGATAGCTCTTTCCATCATGAGTTCTTTGGAGTTGTCTTCGAACCTTGTATTGCTGAGAAGAGCCAAGTCCATTGAAGTTAGTCATCACAGAATCAATATGTCTGTGGTTGTATACAATGTTCTCCTTGTTCTGCTTTGCTCACTCAGCATCATATCGTGTAGGTCTTTCTAGGCTATTATGAAATCTGTATCTTCCCCATTTCTTACAGCACAATAGTATTCCATTGCATTCATATACCACAACTTGTTCATCCATTCCCCAATTGATGGGCATCCTCTTGATTTCTAATTCTTTGCTACCACAAAAAGAGCTGCTATAAATATTTTTGTGCATATGGTTCCCTTTCCCACTTGTGTGTTGTCTTTGAGATACTGCCCTAGAAGTGGCATTGCGGGGTCAAAGGGTCATCAATAAATATTTTAATAGGCACATACAATGTGCCAGGTACTGTACTAAACACTGGGGATACAAAGAAAGGCAAAAAAAATACTCCCTACTCTTAAGGATCTCACAGTCTAATAGGGGACAATATGCAAATTTCTATGTACATACAAGAGAAATACAGGATAAACTGGAGATAATCAACAAAGGGAAGGTATTAAGATTAAGGAGGACAGGGAAAGACTTCTTACAGAAAATGTGACTTCAGCTGAAACTTGAAGGAAGCTAGGCAACAAAGATGAGGAGAGAGTTCCAGGTATGGGGGGCAGCCAGTGAAAATGCCCAGTCAGGAGACAGAGTGCTGTGTATCAATCATTCCTTGGCTCTTTCTGAAGCCACACTGGTTCTCAGGCAGATGGCCATCTTCCCGGTGAAGAATCAGCCTATTAGGGAGCACTCAGGCAAGAATCTTGCCAGCAATGACTAAGAGACAGAGCTCTCCCTACTGTGATTGTCATAGGACAATCTATTTTCTTCACCTTTACAGAGATGGACAATGGAGGTTTCCTTGAACTCCTGGGAAATAACCTCCTCTTGCCATATAACCTGGAGAATTTCAGTCAGCTTTTATATGAGCAATGGACTCCCTACTTTGTAAATCTTAGCTAGAATATAATCAGTATCAGGAGCTTTGTCACATGACAGGAGCTTACTGGAATTCAAAACCTCTTCTTCAGTTGGAACTTCAGCTAGGAAGGGATTAACTTCAACCTGAGGTAAATGGTCAGTGGCTTCAGCATTGACTGATGATGGTCTGTTGAGAACACTATGGAAGTGTTCAGCCCAACCCTCTAGGATCTGTCCTTATCACTAATCGATGTGGCTCCACCAGCACTGAGTAGTTGAGATGCACCATAGGTATTTGGCCCATAAATAGCTTTCAGGGCATCGTAAAAGCACTTTGGATTGTTACTATCAACATAAAATTGAATTTCATCTGCATTCTTCCTGAGCCAAGAATCCTGCATCTCTCTAAGCTTAATTTGCACTTTACTGTTGATGGAATTAAATGCTGCTTTCTTAGCCGATGGTTGAACTATCTTGCTGGTAAACCCTGTGGAGTCCTCGCTTTTCATTTAGCAGCTTCTGAATTTCCCCACCATTTTCTTCAAACCACTATTGATGTTTGCAATAGCTTTCCCTGAACATATCCTACACCTTCTATTGGTATCAATGAGAAGAGGGTGATTGACAGTGTCAAAGAACTGTGGATTCAAGAAGGATTAAGATTGAGAAAAGGCCATTAGATTTGACAATTAAGAGATCACTGGTAATTTTGAAGAGAATATTTTCTATTGAATAATGGGATCAGAAGCCAGATTGCAAAGAGTACAGAAGAGAGTGAGGCAAGGAGGTGGAGGTACTGATTATAGATAGCCTTCCCAAGGAGTTTAGTTAGGAAGAGGTGGAGAGATCGGTACAGGGAATGAGTAAGTTGAAGAGATGATAGTCTAGGGTGTTTGACAGCATATCAATATGTATGTTAAAGTTTCCTAGTATTAGGTTAGAAGTTAAGGAAGAGAGGAAGATTGTGAATCAGACAGTGAACTCATTGAGGAAGGAAGAAGGGCATTCTGGAAGTTGGTAGACAATATCCATCAATCTTGACTGGATTTTAAATGCGGATTGAATGAACTTCAAAGGAGGATAGGTTACTGAGTAATGTTGAAGCCTGGAAGTGGCAATGGGAAGCAAGAATTATTCCAACACCTTCACCATGACTACAGAGTGATGGAGTATAAAGCAAAGTGCAGCCAATGTTTAAAAAGGTGGCTAGGAAAGCTGCGTCATCAAGTGTGCTCAATAAGAGCTGAGCACCAGGAGATGAAAAAAGATTTGAAATGAAAGCTAATTTGTTACATACAGAGCAGGCTTTCCAGAGAGCAGTATAGAAATGGAGGGACAGCTCTAGAGTGAGATGTTGATGGGGTTGTATAGAGAGGGGTGGGAATAAGGGATTAGTCAATGGGGAATGGAGAATAGCATTTGAACTATTAGAATTGAGGATTCAGAATCACTGAATGGGGAGGGAATGACAAGGTCAGAACATCAATCATTGAGAAATAAATTCAGGAAGTTGTCATGGTTCACAGCAGTTCAGCCTTAGGGTAGAAATGTCCAAAGGTGTCATGGTTGTTATATGTAGCTGGGACAAGATTGGGGAGGGGGGAAGGTGCAAGGTGGTGGCAAAGCAATTTCTGTGAAATTTTTTAGGAGACCAGAGAGGGCACCTGAAGAGTGATAGGATGGATGCTCAGTGAGACTAGAAAGCCTTCCCAGACAAGCACATACAAGGCAACTGCTGTGGTATTGTAGGAGGCTGGAAAGGGTACCTGGAGCATGATGGAGTAACTATTTGGGGATGTTAGGGTAGTCCAACGACTTTGAATCAGGAGATTATAATTTGAATTTTGTCACAAACTAGGAAGTAATATGACCTTGGGTGTCCCAGGTTAGGTCTGTTAGGCCTTCATGGATTCATAAAGTCAGTGGGTTTCAATTATTCTTAGGCCAACACACATCTTCTGTGCTTATTCCATCCCACACATATTTCCATGACTTTGATCTGTTTCCTAAGAGTCCTGACATGGTCTTGGTGCATCAGTAATTCTATTGGCACATCACCCTTAGAGATTTTCTTTGCTGTCTATAGGTTGAATTTAGGCAAAGGCTCCTGACTTACATATCATGATAGGCCATCTAATCTAACCTCTTATTTTATAGATGAGGAAACTGAGGCCTAAGGGGGTTAAGTGACTTGCCTGATGTAGGGCTTTAACATTGATCCTTTGACTTGAGAGGCAATGTTTTTATTTCATCCTACGTACTTCTCACTTATGTTATCAACCCTGTTCCTCTCACAGGAAGCTTCCTTGTGGGATCAGACTTAGACCTGAGGTGGAATATCCATCTCCCAGGCTGCCACATCCAAGCTGAACCAGGACACTTAGGAATGCATTACCCTTCTGGACCTCTCCTTCAAATGCAAAATGGGCCATGTAAGGAGCAGCTTAGTAGATATAGATTGGCTGCTCTCCAAGGTCCTTTTCAATCCTAGGGTTCCATGTCTTATGTGCAAACACATAATGCAGTATAGATGACAGAATTAAAAATACACACCACATTTTCATCCAGCCCCAAAGACATTTGCAAAAGAAGTCATCCACAGAAGAAGCAATCTCATTAATAGTTTGAATTTAACTTTCTTTTTTAAGTAAATCTGTCTATGTACAACACAACAGTAAGATGTAGACTTTCTGTTGGGCAGTTTACTGGGCTCATTTTTCTCTTTAAAGCCCTTTCCCTATATAATTAGTCAGTAGCAAGTGAAATCATTCCACTCAAGTCCTATAAGCAGAGATCAATAGCGGATGGGTGATGCTCTATGCTGGAATCGTAGGTAACAGCAACGACTAATGAAGCAGTGGGTTAGTGATTTCACCAAAGTCTGAGCTCCTGATGCCAGGGAGAAATGCAGATATGGCCTGATAAGTGTCTCACCAATCTCTCTCTCCCACTCTTGAGGAATAAACCTAGAAGGGCTTTATCCTTGGACTGGATGCTTAAGTAAAGCTGGGGGGTGGGGTTTAGAGAGGGATGGGTTAAACAAGGCTGTGTTTGTACATAGGACACTGAAGCTGAGAAGTTTCATCCAGTGGTAAGAGAAACTGGTGGCATATTTCATCACACAGAATCATGGCAAATGACTTAAGTCTCTTCTAGGTCTGTGGTTCTCTGGCTTTGCATGTGATTTTTCAGAACCCTAGAGCTCTAAAAAATCATTTAGTTTAACCTCTCCAAATCATGGATTCTAGCCAGAGTGCTCCAAACAAGGGATCACCTGGTCTCTGATGCTTGGGTATTTTCAGTGACTGGAAACTCACTACCCCCTCAAATCTGTCTATTCCATTTTGAGAATGCTGTAATTACTAGGAAATTTTTCCTCATGTAGAACAAAAATTGGTCTCTTTGTGACATCTCCTCCCAGGTCCTATTTTCTCCATTTGGAATCAAACCCCAAAATCTAATTTCTGTCCCCCATGACTACACTCATATTTTCTGTGATTCTCTTCATCTGAAGAATAAATATCTTATTTTCTTCAAACATTCCTCATGTAGCATGTTCCAAAGGCTTCTTCCTTTCTGGGTCAGCAGGATGGAAAGGTCATCTTAAGTAACTGAGGGTGCATTGGATAAAGCATTGGTCCTGGAGTGGGGAACACCTGAGTCAAACTCTGTCTGCCTCAGTTTCCTGTAAAATGGGGGTAATAATGCCTATATCCCAAGGTGGTTGGGAACCTCAACTGAGATTATATTTGTAAAACACTTAGCAAAGTTCCTAGCTCATATTGTTCAGCCGTTTTTCTGTTGAGTCCAATTTTCTGTAACCCCTTTCGGAGTTTTATTGGCAAAGATACTGGAGTGGTTCACCATTTCCTTATCCAGCTCATTTGACAGATGAGGAACCTGAGGCAAACAGGGTAGAGTGACTTGCCCAGGGTCATACATCTAGTAAAATGAGTCTTCCTGATTCCAGACCTGGTACTCTATTCACTGCACCACCTAGCTGCCCCCAGGACATATTAATTAGGTGCTATATAAATGTTAGCCATTATTATTGTTATTGTTAATTATTATTTACCCTTCCCAGGATCTTCCCTGGGCTTGAGCTTGTTGGTGTATTTGGTGTCACACGTCGAAAACAATATTCTAAAAGTGGCCTGACTAGTGCAGAACTTTTACCTACTTGGTTCTGGGCAGTATGATTCCATCAGTCCAGCCTAAAAGCACACTTAGAATCCATACTGAGCCTGAGGTCTAGAGATGAAATAAGCAACAATTCTCTATTTTTCCCTCATTTGAGTGATGATTCAGACTATCCTTGGTATGCTCGTCTCTCCAGCAGAATGGTGGGGAATGAGCTATCTTGGGTAAACTCACAATACACATGGATTTTATGTGGGTCTTGGTATGGAAGATATAATACAACATGTATTGAACTTGGAGTCAATCAGAAGACATTGGTCTGAGTCCTTGGTCTATCACATTAGTTGTGTGACCTTGGTCAATTCATTGAAGTTCTTGTGAACCTCAGAATCCTCATCTGTAAAGTGGGGGAAAATATCACTCTCATTACTCCTACTTACCTCTCAGGATTGTTGTAAATAAAGGGATATATACACATGAAATATTAATGATAATAATAATTACAATAACAACCTAAGTAGCTCTTTGAGTGTTATGACATCAGTAGAACTAAGTAAGGATCCCTCATCATTCCTTCCCCAGCAACCTCCCCTCTATTCGAATAGACAAAACATCTCATTTCATAACTGAAAGGTTTAAAAAGCAACTGCCTATGAGAGAGGTAAGATGATGGTTTAAATTCATACTATGGTGTATGTGACTGATTTCACACCATCTCTTAGGATCAATTTAATTAATAAAGGGGGATGGTACAAGAGAGAACAGGAGGGTAATGGGTACTTGTAAAAGTGGGAGAAACTATTACCTATGGAAGAAAAGGACTTGACTACCTCATAATTTCATTAAAATGTGACCCTAACCTCAGGGAACATAGTTCATTTAAATTTACCCATACAATTCATTAAAATGTGAGACATTGGCACAGAGGGGTCAGGATGGGGACAGGGACATGGAGGCTCTCAGCTGCTGATACACAGAACCTGACCTGCCTCAGAAAGGATTTTGGCCTATCAGCCTTTCCAGTGTCCCTTTAAAGCAATTTGTAGTCTGTTATCGTGTGTCATTAACCTAATTAGTATAATTGCACCCAATTACGTAATCAGTGTAAATACATGAAGAATCCCATAATTAGACGATGTAATTAGGTAATTAATAGATGACGTGGGAAAAATCCATGGAAAACATTCTGAAAATGGACATGGTGTCTACATGAAGCAGGCAATTTGCAAACTTTCGCATCCTAGCCAACTGTTCCTATTAAGGAAAATAGATGGAGATTCATTGACTTAATAGAATAAATAATAGATTGTCCTAAAATTCCATCCTATTTTTAATCTCTGTCCCCGACTCCTTGACCCCGTCTCTACTTAGAGGGTCAAAGCCTTTTAGCTGATTCTGTGTAGTTTCCTGAGAAAGAAACTTCTTTCAGAAATGAGCTGGATAAACTTGTGATAAAAATGCTGAAGTATAAAGCCCATATCATTGTAGCAAGGCTCAAATAAGATAATTGATATAAACTGCTTTATGAATTCCATAGAACTATGTAAATCCCGGTTATTATTGTATTGGTTAATCTGGAAGCCTTAAAAGCTGATTCAAACTGACATACAGTTAACAAGGTTATAGTCATAGATATAACTATGGCCTGAACTGATCTGGCTTGAGACGCCAAAAGTGGAAGGTGGTCCTAATAACGAAAGTGAGAGAGCAGTCCTAGAGATGAGCAATAATAATTACTGGACCTAATAGGCCACTGACCCAGTCCTAGGGAAGGTGGTCTTTGAGCAGAGTGTCAAAAGAGATGCGAGAAGTAGGTGCAGGGTAATATGGTGGGTAGTTATATTAGGAAGGCAGAATTTATGATTTCAAAGAGAATCTCATATGTGCCTAAAAGGTCCGGAACCGCAGGATATAAGGAATTCTCTAGGCAGAAGGCAGGAGAACTAAAGCATGTATTTACACTCCACAATAACAAGCCCACAAACCAGCGTCCGCATTTTGATATTTTCATCAAAAGCTTCCAGGCCCAATAAGTCCGCCTTATCAGGGTAACCAGGAGGCCACAGAGAAGCGAGATGGTATAAGGCAAAATCGTATACATGCTTCCCCTCTACGGTAACAAGATTACCCACTGGCCTCTAGTCAGCTCTGCTACCGGCAGCTCAGCTTTGGCTGTAGGTGTCTCTGGCTCCAACCGGAAAAGGAAAGGAGGATCTTCAGGCTGTCCTCTCCCCTCTTATAGAGTTTTTGACATCATCAAGCGCCGCCTGAATGACCAGGGCCGATTCTTGACTTGGCCCTTCCCCCTAGCATAGACCATGTTAACACACTTCCCCTCAGCCAGCCCCATGACTCATCACACAGGAAGCTCTGGTCCTGCCCCGGAAGAGCAAGCCCAAGCATCCAGGGAAGCTCAACGAGGCAAGCTGAGTCATTCAAAGAAAACAAAGTCCATTCTGGCTACAGTAGTGTTGACTAAGCATCAAAAACACTTTACTTTGGATCTTGCCTCAGACATGGGCTAGCTGTGTGACACTAGAGAAGTCATCTAATCAATCAGTAAATTAATAAGGATTTATTAAGTACCCACCAAGTGTAAATCACTGTGCCAGGGTCTGAGGGTAAAAAAAAATACAAATAACGAAACAACATACATGTATAATTAAAAATAAAAAGTAGTGCAGAGGGTGAGGACTAGCAATTGAGGGAATCAGGAAAGGCTCTAGTTTCTTCATCTGTGAAATGGAGTTTGTTGCAAATACAGCGATATAAAAAACCTAGGTTATGAAAAATGTGATCATGATATCACACAAAAAGGGTTGTTGTAAGTATAAGAAGAGATAATATGTATAGAGTACTTTTCAAATGTTAGTGTTATAGTAATGTGAATGTACATTTATATTTATGATATGTTATATATTTATACTATATGTATATGTGTGTATACATACACACACACACACGTATATATATATGTGTGTGTGTGTGTATATATATTTATACACACATATCACAGTGAAAAGCAGCTAAGCTGCAGGAGATGGTGGATAAATGTCCAACACTGGAGTACAGATCTGTGTTCAAGTTATGACTTTGAAACATATTGTCTGTATTAACATAGAGAAGGAATTCAAACTATCAATGGATGAAACAACTCTCTGGAACTCACATGAGTCATAGAGAAGTCGCCATTTTGTCTTGGGGGAGTTCCCACACTGGAAATTCCCTACAGTGATGAAAGGATAAGTTTGGACTCCAACTCTTCTCAAAAAAGGTAACCCAGAGCAATTATGTGCACACATCTTCCTATGAGCTCCACTGGTGCACCCTGAATTACGATCCAATATATTCAGAAAGCTGTTAGTGTTTTCCCTTCTTCCACAGCCTGTGGAAGAAATTTGTGTGGGAATAGAGGGGAAAGGGTGAAACATTGCAGGCCACATCCTTGATGGTAACCAATTGTTAATCCAACTTAAAATACTGATTTGGCCATTTTGGGGATCGTCGATTCTATGGCGGTGGGTAAGTTACAAGAGTAAGATGCTGGCCAAAAGCCAGAATAACTCTTGCTTCTGAGACTGTGGAACATGTTTTCCTGGGGACCCAATTATATTTATTTTTTTTTCTATTTTTTAAATTTAATATATTTAGTTTTCAGCGTTGATTTTCACAAGAGTTTGAATTACAAATTTTCTCCCCATTTCTACCCTTCCCCCCACTCCAAGATGGCATATATTCTGGTTGCCCTGTTCCCCAGTCAGCCCTCCCTTCTGTCACCCCACTCCCCTCCCATCCCCATTTCCCTTCCTTTCTTGTAGGGCAAGATAAATTTCTATGCCCCATTGCCTGTGTATCTTATTTTCTAGCTGCATGCAAAAATTTTTTTTTTGTTTTTGAACATCTGTTTTTAAAACTTTGAGTCCCAAATTCTCTCCCCTCTTCCCTTCCCACCCACCCTCCCTAAGAAGTCAAGCAATTCAACATAGGCCACATGTGTATCATTATGTATAACCCTTCCACAATTCTCATGTTATGAAAGACTCACTCATATTTTGCTCCTTCCTAATCTATCCCCCTTTATTGAATTTTCTCCCTTGACCCTGTCCCCTTTCAAAAGTGTTTGTTTTTGATTACCTCCACCCCCATTTGCCCTCCCTTCTATCATCCCCTCCCCTTTTTTTATCTTCTTCTTCCTTTTTTCCTGTGGGGTAAGATAAACAATTGAGTATGTATGGTATTCCCTCCTCAGGTCAAATCTGATGAAAGCCAGATTCACTCATTCCCCCTCACCTGCCTTCTCTTCTCTTACTACAGAACTGCTTTTTCTTGCCACTTTTATGTGAGATAATTTACCCCATTCTATCTCTCCCTATCTCTCTCTCTCAATATATTCCTCTCTTATCCCTTAATTTGATTTTATTTCTTTTAGATATCTTCCGTTCATCTTCAACTCACCCTGTGTCTTCTCTCTCTCTCTCTCTCTCTCTCTCTCTCTCTCTCTCTCTCTCTGTATATATATATATATATACACACACACATACATATATACAAACACATACACTCACACTTACATATATATATATACATAAACATATATATATATACATATATATATATATATGCATATTCCCTTCAGCTACCCTAATACTGAGGTCTCATGAATCATACACATCATCTTTCCATGTAGGAATGTAAACAAAACAGTTCAACTTTAGTAAGACCCTTGCAATTTCTTTTTCTTGTTCTTTTTCTTGATTACCTTTTCATGCTTCTCTTGATTCTTGTGTTTGAAAGTCAAATTTTCTATTCAACTCTGGTCTTTTCACTGAGAAAGCTTGAAAGTACTCTATTTTATTGAAAATCCATATTTTGCCTTGGATCATGATACTCAGTTTTGCTGGGTAGGTGGTTCTTGGTTTTAATCCTAGTTTCATTGACCTCCGGAATATCGTATTCCAAGCCCTTCGATATCTTAATGTAGAAGCTGCCAGATCTTGGGTTATTCTGATTGTGTTTCCACAATATCAAATTGTTTCTTTCTGGCTGCTTGCAGTATTTTCTCCTTGACCTGGGAGCTCTGGAATTTGGAGACAATATTCCAAGGAGATTTCTTTTTGGGATCTATTTGAAGAGGTGACCGGTGGATTCTTTCAATTTCTGTTGTGCCCAGTGGCTCTAGAATATCAGGGCAGTTCTCCTTGATAATTTCTTGAAAGATGATATCTAGGCTCTTTTTTTGATCATGGCTTTCAGGTAGTCCAATAATTTTTAAATTATCTCTTCTGGATCTGTTTTCTAGGTCAGTGGTTTTTCCAATGAGATATTTGACATTGTCTTCCATTTTTTCATTGCTTTGGTTCTGTTTTATAATATCTTGATTTCTCCTAAAGTCACAAGCTTCCACTTGCTCCAATCTCATTTTTAAGTTAGTATTTTCTTCAGTGGTCTTTTGGACCTCCTTTTCCATTTGGGTAATTCTGCCTTTCAAGGCATTCTTCTCCTCATTGGCTTTTTGGAGCTCTTTTGACATTTGAGTTAGTCTATTTTTAAGGTGTTGTTTTCTTCAGTATATTTTTCAGTATTTTTTTGAGTCTTCTTTAGCAAGTCATTGACTTGTTTTTCATGGTTTTCTCGCATCCTTCTCATTTCTCTTCCCAATTTTTCCTCTACTTCTCTAACTTGCTTTTCCAACTCCTTTTTGAGCTCTTCCATGGCCTGAGACCAGTTCATGTTTTTCTTGGAAGCTTTTGTTGTAGGCTGTTTGACTTTGTTGACTTCTTCTGGCTGTATGTTTTGGTCTTCTTTGTCACCAAAGAAGGATTCCAAAGTCTGAGACTGAATCTGGGTGTGTTTTTGCTGCATGGCCATATTTCCAGCCAACTAACTTGACCCTTGAGTTTTTCAGTGGGATATGACTGCTTGTAGAGTTAAGAGAACTATATTCCAAGCTTGGGGGGGGATGCGCCAGCTCTGTCACACCAGCATTCCTCCTTCCCCAAGAACCCCCAACCCGGGCTGGACTTAGATCTTCAGCAGGCTGTGCACTCCTGCTCTGATCCACCACTTAATTCCTCCCACCAAGTTGGCCTGGGGCTGGAAGCAACTGCAGCTGTAGTTCTGTAGCTGCCCCACCTCTGCTGCCCCAGGGCAGTGGCTGAACTGGGAACTCCTTTTTTCACTCTGTCCCCAGGAGCTTTTCCCACTAACCTGCTCTGTTGTCTTTGGTGTTTGTGGGTTGAGAAGTCTGGTAACTGCTGCAGCTCACTGATTCAGGGTGCTAGGGCACGCTCCGCCAGACTCCTGGTCTGGTTGGTCCATGCTGCCCATGCTGGGCTCTGCTCCGCTCTGCTCCCAGCTCCCTGCAGGGTAGACGTCACCCAGAGACCATCCAGGTTGTTCTGGGCTGGAGCCCTGCTTCCCTCTGCTATTTTATGGGTTCTGCAGTTCTAGAGTTGGTTCAGAGCCATTTTTCATAGGTTTTTGGAGGGACTCGGCGGGGAGCTCATGCTGGTCCCTGCTTCCCAGCTGCCATCTTGGCTCCGCCCCCCATTATATTTATTTTCATGATAGTTTAAAGGTGTGATTAACCTTGAATTTCTCATTCACTACTTTTGACTTAATCCTAGAGAGAAAGTTATTGTATCAGGAGACTTTGCAGGTAACTATGAAAGAATCTGTTCCCAAATTGAGAGTAACCTCTGTGTTTTATTTTATATACTCTAGAAATTTGTGCATGATCTCGTTTCTCCCATTTTTTTCAACACCATTTTTCCTTTGCTAATATTTATCTGGTGGTGAAGCGTTGAATGCCACATTTTCTTAAGATTTAAAGTTGAAGCTTACCCAAAGGTAATGGGGAAATGCATGGTGGTTTGAGTAGGATGTAGAATATTACAGTGAAGAATGATTTGGGAGAAGTATTGTGTTTGCCCTTTTAAAAAAAATTTTGCTCATCCAATTGTCACCCAACTCTTACCTGTAGCTCCAAGAAGTTGTAGCATGTGTAGCTGCCACACCTCAGTAAAACTCAAGGAATAATCTAAGAGGTAAAGCCCTAGCATTGAGGAAGATCAAGAAAGATTTCTTTATGTAGGTTGGATTTGATTTTATCTGGAACATGAAAAAAATCAGAGAATCCAGGAGATAGAGGTAAGAAGGGAGAGCATTCCAGGAATGGGGATGGCCAGTGAAAATGCACTATGATGGAATTTGTGGAACAGCAAAGAGGCCAGCATCACTGGCCTCATAAATGTGCGAGGGGAGTAAAGTGTAAGAAGCCTGGAGAGGTAGAAGGGGATCAGATTAGGAAGTCATTTGAAGTTACATGGAGGATTTTATATTTGATCCTGTGAGAACTTCTGCTCCAGGAGAGAATCTCAAGTCAGATGGGATGAGAAGGCATGGGTAGGTGACAGATGAGCTGTACAATTTGGAGGAGTACTCACATCTCCTGGAGGACATTAGAGCTCCATTAAATGTTTCAAAGAGATGGAAAGCTGGTTGGTTCTCAAGTGCTAAATTCCTAGGTCTGAACTGTCTACATATGTACCCAGGAAGAAATTAAAAGCCCATAGGAGTGAGATTTATGGAATGATATATGTGTGGAAAGGTGTAATGTGCTCTGAGAGAAGAGTGTTCAGGGCCATATTCAAAACTCTCTCCAGCACACCTAAAAGATAGAAAATGGACTTTCCCCCACTAACAGCATATGACCCTCTTTTAAGATTTCTCTTACTTATAGTCAATAATATAGTTATATAATATAGTTGAGTTTACCTAACTTTACTCTGATTGTTTTGTGTTAGTTTTTCTTCTTTTTTTCCTAGACCGTAATCTCTTTAGGAACAGAGAGGTCACCTTATACCTGCATATTGCATTTAGTACTGTGCTAGACACATGTTAAGTGTCCATCCTCAGCTAAATTAATAGAAAGCCTTGAAACAGAAATGGATTAGCTTTGACCTAAGGGGGTGGGAAGGGGGGAAAGGAGGATGCTTACATTTGTGATGAAATGAAAAGGGAAAATAATTTGAAGTATTTTTGTACTGAATATTCCTATTTGCTCAAAACTCTATTGGACCTGCTGTCCTTGAGTTCCATGTTAAGGCATCCTTTGCTGAAAGGCATTTTCCATGACGTTGTTGTTGTTCTTGTCATTTATACAGGGAAATCCAGATGGATGGAGTGAGAAATTTCCAATTAAAATTATGGGGTAAAGTCCATGATTACTCCTTCTTCTTACTACTCTGTCTTCATACTCCCAAATCCATATGCTTGCAACAACCACCCAAAGGCACCAGTAACCAGCACCATTTTCCTGAAGATATATGGCTGCAGCTGGGGTTTATTACCTGCTCCAACAGGACACTAGTAGCGTATCTATTGGATTGGGCTGACCAACCTCCACTCTGTGAAGCAACATCAATGGCTCCAGGGGGACTCCAGTAGGCACATATATCGATTGTAAATAATGTCTCAATATCCTATAGTAGGCTATAAATCAGAAAAATTTCGAAATACCTTTTTTCTCCACTTTGTTTCAATGAGTCATGTTCTGGCTTGGAAGTTTTCTTTTTAGGGCCAGTGTGACCTGTGACACAGTATACACTCCTGGTTCAATTCCTGTTCTTAGCCTCTGTTTTCACTGGGTCGATGGGCTCTTTGTCTGAAGCACCAAAGTGCTTTTGCTACCATATAGCCTGTGCAGATACTCTCTGTGGATGCTCAGGAAAGACTCTGATTGGTCAACAGCACTGTTTGGTTGCAAGTCAACAGTGTTCCCTAGTTGTAAGATTGTAGGCAGTAGCATCTTTCATACATTGATCTCAAGGTTTGATCTGGGAAACAGGTAGTGAGAAAGAATGATAGAAATTCACGATAGATATCTTTATCTTTTCTGAGGTGGGGTGGGGGGGCACTTGTAGGAACAATGAAGAGATTGAGATGCTATAGAAGGTAAAAGAAACCTTTCAATATAGACATCCTGTTTGGAAGTTAAATTCTTTAGAAATGAAATTTCATTAAGGATCAATAAACAGCAAATACATCTTTTAGAGGAGCAGGTAGGTGGCACAGAGGATGGAGTGCCAGGCTTGAAATTAGGAGGACATCTTCCTGAGTTCAAATCTGGCCTCAGACACTCAAATTCTGTGACCAAGGGCAAGTCACTTAACCCTATTTGCCTTAGTTTCCTCATCTGTAAATTGATCTGGAGAAGGAAATGGCAAACCACTCCAGTATCTCTGCCAAGAAAACCCCAAATGGGGTCACAAAGAGTTAGACAGGGCTGAATAACAACACTTCTTAGAACAGTCCAGAATAAATATTTGAAATGTATGGTACAGTGTAAAGAGCTCTGAATTTTCCTAAAGCATAAGGCCACCTCCTTGCTGAGGAAGCTTCAGTGGTTCCCTATTGCTCTAGGATAAATGCATGTCTGCCATCTAAAATCTTTTACAATCTGGCTCAAATCTCTCTTTTCAGATTAAACTACACCTTTCCATACAGCTTATGTTCTAACCAAATTGACCTTTTTGCCATTTCCCATATATGACCTTCCCTCCTCTTCTTCCATGCCTTTTCAGAGGCTATTACCCAGGCCAGTAATGCTCTTCCTCCTCCCTTCTGCCTCATTGACTCCCTAGATCCCCTAAAAACGTAGATCAAGTGCTACCTTCTCTAGGAGGTCTATCCTATTCTCCTTACATACACACACACATATACATACATACTCACATATGTATACACATACACATACATATAAACACATAATATATATACAGTATATATATATACATATATACAGATATCCATAATCTATAATCCAGTCATAGAAAGGGAGGAATAGGGAATTTGTGTGGATGAGAAAAGAAAACATTGTCAATCATCTGCAATATTTATATATTTATATTTACATATATTCATATATATATTTACTATCTATGCTTTATTGTGTACATGCTTATTTATCTGTGTACATAAGCTCCTTGAGGTCAGGGCTATTTTGTCATTTTTGTTTTTGTATTTGCAGCATTATCTCAGTACCTGACACATAGCAGGTGATCGATACCTGTCTGTTGAATTTAAAGTTATAGGACCCGGCTTCCATAGTCCTGGTGTAACCAGAGTGACTTTGTTTTCTTTGAGTGACTCAGTTTATCTCCTTGAGCATTGCTTGGCCATGCCTGGGAGCAGAGAACTTCCTGTGTGACCTCTTCCGGGGCAGGAAGCCCAGAAACCCTGTGTGATGAGTCATGGGGCTGGCTGAGGGGAGGTGTTGACTCCAGAGCCACACCCTATTGGGTGTTAATCTAGTCTACCCTAGGGGGAGAGGCCAACTCAAGAACCAATTGGCCCTGAATCATACACATTATCTTTCCATGTAGGAATGTAAACAAAACAGTTCAACTTTAGTAAGTCCCTTGTGATTTCTCTTTCTTGTTTACCTTTTCATGCTTCTCTTGATTCTTGTGTTTGAAAGACAAATTTTCTATTCAACTCTGGTCTTTTCACTGAGAAAGCTTGAAAGTCCTCTATTTTGAAAATATTGAAAGCTTCCACTTGCTCCAATCTCATTTTTAAGTTAGTATTTTCTTCAGTGGTCTTTTGGACCTCCTTTTCCATTTGGGTAATTCTGCCTTTCAAGGCATTCTTCTCCTCATTGCCTTTTTGGAGCTCTTTTGACATTTGAGTTAGTCAATTTTTTAAAGTGTTGTTTTCTTCAATGTTTTTTTTTCAGTATTTCTTTGGGTCCCCTTTAGCAAGTCATTGACTTGTTTTTCATGGTTTTCTTGCATCTTTCTCATTTCTCTTCCCAATTTTTCCTCTACTTCTCTAACTTGCTTTTCCAACTCCTTTTTGAGCTCTTCCATGGCCTGAGACCAGTTCATGTTTTTCTTGGAGGCTTTTGGTGTAGGTTCTTGGTCTTTGTTGACCTCTTCAGGGTGCATGTTTTGGTCTTCTTTGTCACCAAAGAAGGATTCCAAAGTCTGAGACTGAATCTGGGTGTGTTTTTGCTGCCTGGCCATGTTCCCAGCCAACTTACTTGACTCTTGAGTTTTTCAGCGGGGTATGACTGCTTGTAGAGGAAAGAGTATTTTGTTCCAAGTTTGAGGGGATGTACTGTTGATTTCAGAGCTATTTCTATACAGCCAGCTCTGCCACACCAGCACTCCTCCTTCCTCAAGAACCACCAACCCGGACCTGACGCAAATCTTCAGCAGGTTCTGCACTCCTGCTCTGATCTGCCCTTAATTCCTCCTACCACGTGGGCCTGGGGCCGGGAGTAACTGCAGCTGTAGTTCTGTAGCTGCACCTCCCCCGCTGCCCCTGGGGCCGTGGCCGAACTGCGAGCTCTGTCCCCCACAGCTTTTCCCACTAACCTTCTCTGTTGTCTTTGGTGTTTGTGGGTTGAGAAGCCTGGTAACTGTCACAGCTCACTGATTCAGGGTGCTACGGTCTGTCCTGCCCGGCTCCTGGTCTGGTTGGTTCTGCTGCCTCCCACGCTGAGCTCTGCTGCCCTCCACTCCTTGCATGATAGACCTCATCCAACAACCATCCAGGCTGTCCTGGGCTGAAGCCCTGCTTCCCTTTGCTATTTTGTGGGTTTTGCAGCTCTAGAATTTGTTCAGAGCCATTTTTTATAGGTTTTTGGAGGGACGTGGTAGGGAGCTCAGGCAAGTCCCTGCTTTCCAGCTGCCATCTTGGCTCCACCCCCAGAAGTGAATTGAAGGTTCTTAACTCAAGGTTGCTTTACTTGTTAATTTTCCTCCAGGCTCACTGTGGTCCACAGGTATGCTCATATGCAGTGTTAATTGGACACAATTGTAGAAGGAAGGTACTAGAATTAAAAAGGAGTGGGAAAGGCTTCATGCAGAAGGTGAGAGTTTAGCTGAGACTTGAAGGAATCCAGGTGAGGTGGGAGACAGAGATGATGAGAGAGTTCTAAGCATGGGGAAAGGCCTGAGAAAATGCTGGAGCCAGGAAATAAAGTCATCTAGCAAGGATCCAGCATCACTGCATCACAGAATATATTGGGAGTGAGTAAAGTATAAGAAGACAGGAGAGTAAGGAGGGGGTCAGGTTATGATGGGCTTAGAATGTTAAACAGATGATTTTATATTCAATCCTGGAGGTTATAGAAGCCACCAGAGTTTATTGAATGGGATGTGCATGTTGGGGGGGGGGTGATATAGTCAGACTGGCTCAAGAAGATCAGTTTGATAGCTGAATGTAGGATGAACTGGGGTTGGGAGAGATTTGAATCAGGGAAGCTAACCACAAAAAGCTAGTCATGAGAACTTGGGCCGGAGTGCTGACCATGTCAGAGAGAGAAAGGGGAATATTCAATAGATCTTATAAAGGCAAAATCTATAGGACTTGGCTACACATTGGATATGGGGAGTGAGAATGAAGAGTCGAAGATGATACCAAGATTGGGAACCTTGGTGATGGGGAAGATGATCTTGCTTGCTAAGTAAAAAGGGAGTTTGGAATGGGGAAGAGTTTGGTAGAAAAGATGATGAGTTCAGTTTTGGACATACTGACTTTAAGATATCTTGAGTGATCCAGTTTGATATGTCCAATAGGCAGCTGGAGATGTGAGATTAGAGGCTGGCAAAGAGATTAGTGCTAGATAAATAGATAATGATGATGATAATAATAGCTCTCATTAATATAGTACTTACCATGTGCCAAGAGCTGTCCTAGGTCTCAGAATCATCAGTATGGAGATGATAATTGAATCCATGAGAGCTGATGAAATGATCAAGTCAGGAGAAGAGAAGAAGGCCTAGGACAGAGCCTTCAGGGATACTTAGTAAGTGGGTACGACCTGGACAAAAGTCCAGCAAAAGAGACTGAGAAGGAGAGGTCAGGCAGGAAGGAAGAGTGCCAGGTAGAATGGTATCACAAAAACCTTTCTTATTTTTTGTTCTTAGTTCTTGGAGAGGACCAATAACATCAGGAAGATGATGTCTTGACTTGGAAATGAGGCAGGGCTGTGCAGTCATCAGCCTCACTCTCTCCCCCAGTCACTGGAGTCCAGTGCCAAGACTTAGGTCAAGATGACTGGTGATTGCCCCCCTCCGCCCAACAAAAACCTAGAGAAAAAAGGATGATTGACAGTAGCAAAGGCTTAATCCCTTAAAAAAACCCTCTTCAGACTTTCTCATTCTCTAATATCCTTCATGGACATGTAAAGCTTTTTAAATATCGGTTCACTCTGCTGATATAACCTATAATTTTGACACTATCAACTTAATCGATTTTTGATTTTTGTAATCTCTGGTTTCCTGCCCTTTTTCTAACTCCTTCCAGGCTCTGAGGCCCTCAGAAGGAGGACAATTGTTCTACTCCCCAGGTTCCTCTCAGTATACCATTGAGCTCAAGGGGTTGGATGCATTAGACCAAGCCTTTTCTTTGCCAGATTGAGTCTAGCAGTTGGAGTAGCTGATCTTTGGCCCAAAGGGAGCTCCTACATTCTTGGAGCTTCATCTTTCTTACCGGGGACTTTGGGAGGAGGGACCCGGCTACAGAGGAGGATGCCTTTCAGCCTTTAAAAAGGGGAAAGTTCATCTCTTTTAAGATGCCAAAGGCAACAGTGAGGCCCTGGTGCACTAGGTATTCTTTAGGAGAAAACAATGGCCAGGGGATAAGAGCCCTGCAGGATCCTACCAGCCCCATTTATATTCCAAACTTTGAGAGAGCAACTTTCTCAGCACCACAGCATTGGTGACCTTTTACCCTTCAGAATGTAAGGAAGGGTGTGGGGCTGGTGAGGCAACCCTGACAGCAAGATGGCCAGCCTTCATCCTCATGCTTCTCTCCACCTCTCACCCTCATGACCCCCCAGACATTTTGAAATACTGCCACCCTGTGGCACAACCTTGTCCTCCGAAAGGATCTCAAGGGACTTTTTTTAAAACAAACTTGCTTTGTTGATGATCTTAAAAAAATCACTGTCACTTCCCAAAGACCCCAGCAGAGCTCTCCTTGTTAACAAATAAGTAAAGACAAGAAAAAGAAATCAGGCATTGGCCATATCTGAAAAATGGATTTTTCAGCCTTAACTCATGGTCTATCACTTCCCTGCCCAGAGACACGAATCACATATTCCCATTAGTCACCACAGAGATTTTTTCCTTAATGATTAGGAAAGGAAATGAGTGTGGAAGAGTGAATCTTACAAAGTTTGAATTTACTTCTCTTGGGCAAAAATCATTACAGGACAATGGGAAAGGTGATGGATCTGGAGTCAAAGTTCCTCGTTGTTTGAATCCCAGCTCTGGTATTTACTACCTATAGGACTTTGGGCAAGTGACTCAACCTTCCTGGGCTTCTATTTCCTCATTTGTAAAATGAAGAAGTTGTGTTAGATGACCTCCAATGTCCCTTCCTCCTCTAGATATAGGAACTTACATTTGTAAGGCGTATTGGGATTAATCGAACAACAAGCATGTGTTAAGCACCTACTCAGTTGACAAGTATTTTTAAAAGTGTTTACAATATTTCAGCACTGGGCCAAGCACTGGAGATTCAAAGAAAGACAAAAACAGAATTATTGCCTTCAGGGAGATCACATTCTAATGTGGGAAGATAATGTACAAATAACTGTGTACATATAACATACAATGGAGATGGGAGACCTTTGCCTTCTCTAGCAACTAGAGGGATTTGGGAAGGGTCTCTTGCAGAAGGTGGTCTTTGAACAGGATCTTGAAAGAAACCAGGGAAGTTTGGACATGAGGAGGGAGAACATTCCAGGCCTGAAAGATAGCTAGAGAGAAGGTACAGTCAGGAGATGTAGTGTTATGTATAGGAAATTTCAAGTACGCCAATGTCGATAGCTTGGAGAGTGCATGGAAGAAGGAGAGACTCTGGGAATACAAAGTCAGAAAAGAAACTGTCCTTATGTTGAAGGGGGTGAAATATGGAGTGGAGTGGCACACCATGTACATATATAAGTATATAGAAAATGTATACGTAAAAAAGTACATTTTTTAAAAATTGGAAGCAGCAGCAGCTGGGGAAAAGGTTTTGTTAAAGCTTCATATAGAACGTGGTTCTTGAGCTGAGCTTTGTAGAAAACAAGGGATTCTAAGAGACAGACTTAGCCTGAAAGTGCATTCTAGGCAAGGAGGATAGCCTGTACAAAAATGGGAGATGGTGTGTCATTTGTGAACAATGGCAAAAAGAGTGTTTCAGGTAGTTTGTAAAGCATATTAAGGGGAATAATGTGTAATATGTCAGGAAAGATAGGCTGGGGCCAGGGTGTGAACCCTGTAAGGCAGATAACATTTAATATTGTTATCTTTATTTTATGAATGAGAAAACTGAGACATAAAAGAGATTAAATTGTCTAAGGTTATCCAGTTACTGAGTGGCTGAGCTACAATCAACAAATATGTAACACCTACTATATGTAAAACATTATTTAGCACCTACTATGAAGAAAATATTGAAAACCTTTTTTTTATGGAGCCCCTGATTATTTCATTTTGCAGTCTTAATGATTAACATGCATAAGAAGACCACCATGAAGGTAATTGCTATTTCAATAGGTCTCTTGGTTACTGGTGAAAAGGTAGAGAAATTTTAGGAAGAACTCAAAAGACTTTCTAAATTAAATCAATGTATGCTTTGTTACTTGGGACCTTTAATGCAAAAGTGGGCAGTGGGGAATAAAGGAAAATTAAAAGTTAAAAGAGAGCTAACAGTTAATGAAATTCCAACCTTAGTATTCAAAAAACTATTGGCACCAAAAATAGGAAATGGACAAAAAACCAGACATAGGTACAGACTATACACATTTCCTATGTAAATTTAATCCATGTAAAGTAATTACTGCCTCAGCTAGCAGTAATTCCCTTCCATGCAAAGAAATGTGATAATCAAAGGCAATACCAATTAGCAGTATAAAGTCATTTTCAAGATATTATAGTAGAATATGGTGGAAACAATATTGACTCATAAAAAAGATCATAGGAAGTAGAGAGGACAATGAGTTTACAGAAAACCTGGTGAGAGACCCAAATAAGCCAGATAATCTTTAGAGCATTTAAGGATAGAATTGGAATTAAAAAACCGTTAAAGAAAACCAGAAAAAAAATATTTGTCAAGATTATTATAATAAACATTTCCCCCTCACTAATGAGAGTGGAACATTTGAAATATATCACAATTTTTCACATGATGTATAAAGAAGTTGATATGGGATTAAAGAAACAAAGATAGAAAGAGCAACTGGATCAAACCAAGTATACACAGAGGTACCTTGCGTGAGAGGAGACACAACTGTAAGGTGCTTATTATTTTATTATAGATGTATCCTGGTGAAAGGTAAGCTTCATGAAAACAAAGGCTGGTTTCTTTTTGTTTGTTTGTTTGTTTTTTTGTGTTATCTTTAGTCCTCACTACAGTGTACCCTTTTATCTATAGAAGAGTGTGAGAGCTGTCATCTGCTTTTAAAATTTCCCAACCTTGTTTGAAATTTCCCCTTTTGAGCAAATTTTTTCTTTGCTGAAAAAGATTTGTTCAGTCCAACCAACTTATGTTTCTGGATCTTAGGCTTAGAAAGGAAAAGTGTCCAGACCTAGGCAAGTTATAACAGCCTTATTATATCAGACTATATCAGGAGTAAGGCATTCAATTCTGGGTACACATCTAAGGAAGGATATTGCTGAGAATGTCCAGAAGGAGGCAAACAGGTTGGTGATGGGCTTTGAGTTCATACCATCTGGGGATCAGTTGATTGAACAAGGGATACTTAGCCTAGAGAAGCCTGGAGAAGGAGGCATGTAATAGCTGCTTGGAAGATGCATGATTATACTTGTTTGGCTTTACTAAAGATAGCAGGACTAGGAGGAATGGGTGGACATTATAGTGAGGCACGTTTAGTTTGATATTGGGACAAACTTCCCAATAATTTGAGCTGTCAAAAAGCAGAATTGAATGACTCAGTAGGTTCTTCCTCACTATAGGTTTTCATGCAAAGACTGGATGACCAGTTGTTGGGAACAATGAATAAGAGTTCTTGTTGAAACATGGTTTGAAATTAGATAGTCTGTATGGTCCCTTCCATTCAGAAATTCTATTATTCTGCATATATGTATATATATATATATGTATATATGTATATATGTATAGGCAGGTCCATGTAAAAATGTTCTAGCCCATGTATTCAAGGTATAATAAGTGTATTAAGTAAGGGAGATGGAATGAGCTTCTGCCCAGGGTGTGTCCCACAGGATCTTCTTGTCCTTAGTCAGGATACCAGGAGCCATTGCTTTGGAAGGGTTATTATTCTATTCCCACCCCTCAGTGATCAGATTTCTTGGACTCCATATGTAATGAAACAACTTAGTATCTACTTATCAAAAATAATTATTTAAAATAGGAAGCTCACTTGGAGGAAAGAGAAAGGGATATGGTTGTAAGTCTTCATGGAAGTGGCCTCATTGTATACTAGGTACACTTGCCCACCCATGGTATAGTGTCCACTTCCTCCTCCTACTCCCAGTTGAAGGTGCCACCTGGCTTCCCCAGATATGGTTTGTGGGGCTTTCCCCAGGTGAAAAAAGTTCCTAGTTTGAACTCTGCTGGAATTATATTAGCTTTTTTCTTCCTTCAGTCTTATATCATTAACTAATGCTGAGCTTATAGTACACTAAAGGCCCTAGATCTTTTTCAGATGAACTATTGTCTAGCTATAACCTTTCTTAATCTTAGATTTGTATAGTTTCTTTTTTAGACTCATGCAAGACTTTACATTTATCTGTATAAAATTTCATTTATTAAATTTGTGCCAGTGTTCTGATCTCTCCATATGTTTTCAAATACCAACAGTCATTTAGTGTATCAGATATGCCCCTCAGCTTTATTTGATCAGTAAATTTGATAAGTATGCCATTTATATTAATATATGGAGTTCTCTGATGCTGATATTTACCAAAAGAGGGTATTCTGCCCTGTCTGAACATGATCAGGTGTACATAGGAGCGTGGATCTTAACTTAGCGATGTTGCTTTGACAACTGTCCCCTGAAAGTGATAAGTGAACATCTTAAGAAGTGTGAACTGAGATTGGCCTTGACTTCACAAAAGCCCCAACTGCTAAAAAAGCCTGGAGGGGATGTGGAAAAAATTGGGACACTAATACACTGTTGGTGGAATTGTGAATGGATCCAACCTCTTTGGACAAGAACCTGGAATTGTGCCCAAAGAGTTATAAAAACCATGTATACCGTTTGACTCAGCAATAACATTATTAGGTCGATTTTGTAAGGTAACTAGGGAAAAAAGAAAAGAACCTATATGTGCTAAAATATTTATAGCAGCTTTATTTGCGGTGGCAAAGAACTGGAAATTGAGGGGATGCCAATCATCTGGGGAATGGCTAAACAAGTTGTGGCATATGATTGTGATGGAATACTACTGTGCTTTAAGAAATGATGAGCAGTTGATTTTAGAAAAAACATGGAAAGATTTGCATGAAATAACGAAGAATGAAATAAGCAGAGCCAAGAGAACATTGGATACATCAATGCTGTTTGAAGAATAACTGTGAACGACTAAGTTATTCTAAGTATCATAAATATTCAAATCAACTACAAAGGACCTGTGAAGGAAGATGCTATCTACCTCCAGAGGAAGAACTTATAAGTAGAAGTATACATGATGTGGTTTTACATATCTATTGATCAATCAGTCTCATCTATCTTTGCCTCAAATAGTGGCCTTCTTTAGTTCAGGGTCGGGAGGGAGGGAGACAGTTTGGAACTTAAAATATAACAAAAAATTTAATTTAATTTAATTTAAAAAAATAAAAGAGCCCTTCTACTTTTCTCAGTTTTTGTGCTGATATCTCAGCTGATCTGAGAGCACAGATCATCTTCCTTCAATGCTAGGTTGAGTACATGTTCCACTGTGTTAAAAGCCTACCCCCCACATCCCCTTGGGGCAGTTCCTTCCACTGGGGAATCTCTAAAATCTAAGTATTTAGGGAAAATTGAAGCTCTGTGGAATTTCAATCTACCTCCCCTAAAACATCATGGATTTCTAAATCATTGCTCCATTAAACGTTTTTTTATTCCCAAGTCAGTAATTTTCATGCTTCTCTCTTCTTTTTGTTCATTCTTTAGTATTTCATCCAGGTTGTCCTAACTATCCATACATCTATCCAGATGCCTCACTTGGAACTGACAAAATCTTGCATGTTGACTTGGAGGAGGTCAATATGGTGTGCCCAGCCTCCATCTTAATAGGGAGGGCTGTCTCCTGATGTCTCAGGGAGAAAGAGATTTCAAAGGAATGGAGCAGCCATGTGCAAAAGCAACTCTTTCAGTGATATGTGGATCATCCGAAGTTCCAAAGTGTAATTTCACAGAGAAGCCATCATGTCTCATAACCTCTGTGTTCCAGCCAAGCCTGAGGACTTGCCATCTCTCACATGTGCTTTCAGTGAATAAATCAGCAAGCATTTTAAAGCACCTACTATGCCCCAGGCATTGGGCTAGGCACTGGAGATTAGCGACTGGGAGGGATCAGAGAGGCCTCACTTAGAACGTGGCACTTTGAGTTTTGTAGGACAGGAAGAATTCTAAGAGGCAAACGTGAGGTGGGAGGGATAGAAAAAACCTGTGACTTTGCACAGAGATGGAAGGCGAATATTGGTTATGAGGCAAAGTTTAGCTGGATCATAGATTAATAATAATATTAATAATAATGGTTAGCATTTATATTATTAATGATGGTGATTAATAATAATATTAATACTGGCTATTCATAATAATATAAATAATAATGACTAGCATTTATATTATTAATAATGGCTAGAATTATATGGGACAGCTAGGTGGCACAGTGGATAGAGTGCCAGACTTGAAGTCAGGAAAGACTCATCTTCTTGAGTTTAAATCTGGCCTTACACACTTATTGGCTGTGTGATCATGGGAAAGTCACTTAACCTGGTTTACATCAGTTTCCTCATTTGTAAAATGAGCTGGAGAAGGAAAAGGCAAATCACTCCAGCATCTTTGCCAATAAAATCCCAAATGGAGTCACAAAGAGCCAGACACGATTGAAACAACTGAACAGAGCATTTATATGGCACCTACCATATGCCAGGCACTATGCTAAGCGCTTTACAAATATCACCTCATTTGATCCTCACAACAACCCTGGGAAGTAGGTACTATTATAATCCCAATTTTACAGGTGAGGAAACTAAGGTAAATAGTGTTTAAGTAACTTGCCCATGGTCACACAGCTAGTAAGCGTCTGAGGCTGGGTTTGAACTCAGGTCTATCTGACTCCAGACCTGGGGTTTTATGAACTGCCACACCTACCTGCCTCAGTCATCGTCATCGTCATCATCATCATCATGGTTATCTTCACCAACATCATCATACATTTGAAGGGGATGTAATAAGAATGTATGTAATAAGGATGTAATCCTTAAATCCATATAAATTGTATAATAAAGATGGAAATATAATTTGGTTCTTTCTCAACTCTGAATCTTTGTTCCATATGTCTACCTTCAGTAAGTATTTTGTGCATATTATTTGCAAGGCATTGTGTTTCTCTGGCTTTGGAATCCTCATTCATTGTTTTAATTAAGCTCAAGGGCCAACTCATTTGTGAAGTCTTTCCTGCTCCCTCCATAGCACATTACTCTTATGTACTTAGTTCAATTCTCTAAAAGATCTGTGATTTTATTAGTATTGATATTCCCTCTACCAAAGCCAATCACAGGTACTCCATACTTTAGCAGATGGTTTAAGCTAAAATGGTATGGCATCAAGAGATATACAAGTTACAAAGATTTTTCATCAATTTGTAGCCAGTCTATCTGGATGCATGCCTCTTTGAACATATGCATTTGGATAATAGATATGTAGTCCATTCCAATGCCAATACTCAAAGTTTTCAATTCAGGGAGGACCTTCCAGGGCTTGTGCTCCCCTGGCATCATCATGGAGAACAAGGGTCATCTCCATACCCCAACTATATATCATTGGAGAACTTTAATGGAGGATATTCCTAGACACTAATCATGTGTAACTTCATATTTTAGTTATTCAGGTATGTGCCATATGTCCCTCTTTTTATAAGACTTAGCTTCAAGACTTAAATGACAGCAAGGGACTATAACTTATCTAAATTGTACAAACAACAGAGGGATTGTCCAATGAGATGCCAGTCCTTAGAGCATTCACAGAGTTCTCTGCCTCCTGTAGGCTGACTTGAAGGTTAGGGAACATGCTTGTGGGCATGTGCAAAGGAGGGGACCCTTTTCACTTCAGAGTATAGGGAGACATTCTGTGATTATTCTTCATTAGCTTACTGCGTAGTGATGAGAAGTCTTTTAATTGGCTGTTGAGTTGGAACTGGATGTGTCTACCAAATGTATAAACAGATAAATGCTCTTTCTATTCAAGTGAGTAGAAATAACCTCTGTAAACCTCTGAGTAAGAGAAGAGATAACGGGCCTGGTGTGGTGTTAATGAGATTAAAGATCTTCCCTGCCCATTAATCCCCTTAATAGGCCTCAGGTGGAGCTAGTTAAGGGAAGCTTGTTTGTAGGAAGGCCCACACACCATTTTGCTAATTAGGTAGAGAGGTAAGAAGCCCTCAGGCCCTAAAAAGAGTATATATACTCTAAGGGCAGCTGTCAAGCTCTCAGAACTGCAAGCTCTCTGGACTTGGGGAAGAGAGGACACAGGTAAATGAACAACTAGGATTTGCGAGTGAGCGTTTAGGGGAAGGCACCAGTAGAGGGGAAAGTTACAGGATGCCTTGGCTCCCTGCTTTGATATTGTGTTTTAATTTCCTTGCTGTTATAATGGAGCAGACTTACTGGTTTTGGGATACAATTGCTGCTATGTCAAATTGGAGTAATTGGTTTTGGGACTTGATCTTCTGGTATCTGAATAAATGTTTTACTTCTTCTGCTTTCTATATGGAGAATCTCTTATATTCTGCGATACAGAACTATACAGGCATATTCATGGTCACTATTGCTATTATGACACTTGCTTTACAGACACACATGGCCACTGACTGCCTTATCTGAGTCATCAGTTGGCCAGGAACTTGTTGGCTCTTATTCTTTTGTTTTTGTTTATTTGTTTGTTTTTTGGTTTCTGATGGGTTTCTTTTTAGATTAACAGGTATCAGAGATAAGAAAGGCAGTATCATGATTTTTTTGTGCTTTGAAAGATCAAATGATTCACCAGAGGTCAGGTGACTGAAGTCCTTGTAAGAGTCTGCCAGAAGCTGCATTGGTCAAGCCAGGAGGAATGACCACAGCATCTGGCACATGGTAATCACTTTACTAAATACTGTTGATTGACTGACTGCATGACTCAGTCCATTTGTAAATCCTGAGACACTGAGTCCTATGCCACACCCAGAAATGAACTTTCTAAGAGAAATGTTTATAGCAACCACCTTGAATCTGAGGCTATCCTACCCAGGGAGTGATGTGCTCTTGTCAGCTCCTACTTTGCAAGTTTTTGCTATATCTTCTCAGTTAATATCCCTTTTTAGAAGCAAATTGATATTAACTAGTTATTAATTGTATTGAGATAAATAGTTGATACTGGGGCAGTGATCATTGGCATTTGATATTGGGGGATGGTAAATGGTGGTTTATATTGGGGGACTAGTGATTTATAGGGTTAGAGAAAGATGCACTCAGCTCCTCAGGGTACCCTTATGTACTAGATGACCCCCAAGGTCCTTTTAAGGTCTAAATCTATGATCTTGTTTTCCCTTGTTCTTTACCCTGATCAGTTTTCAAACACTTTGAAGATAATTGATTCCTATGGAGAAAACAATTGTGGACTCAAACTATAAATCATATTGCACTAGTCTAAGGGTTCCTTTTTCATCCAGTGAATAGATGCTTATTGAACATCTACGCTATGCCAGTCACTGGGCTAGGTGACAGGAGAGATATAAAGTTATATAAAGTGCATCCCCTGTCCTAAAGACGTTTATGGTCATTTTGGGGAGATGAGGCAACTTTTCAGCTCTACTGATCTATAGTCATATTATGATACAAGGCTGTATGTATTAAGAAACATTTGAATTGTATGAAGTGCTATAGGACCTGAAAAGAAGGAAAGATCCCTTTTAAATAGACTCTTAGCAGAAGGCTTCATGGAGGAGGTAACATTTGTACTGAATCTTGAAGGATAGTTGGCATTACTGTAGAGATAGAAAAAGAAAGGTATTTAAGATGGAGCAAACAGTACCAGCAGATGTACAGAACGTGGGAAGGTGCATGACACATGAAAGGAACAGTGTGGGATCTAGTTGGCCTTGAGCATAGGATCTCTAGAGCAGGGTAGTGGGAGGTAAGGCTAGAAACTCAGGTTGTTATCATATTGCAGAGATCCTGACTTCCTACTACAAACAGACATGATAAATGTTACCTATCGACTTCTGCAAGGTTTGTGATCTCAATACCTCAAGGAATACTTATCAATTAACTAAGAAACATGGTTTAGACCAAATAGCTATTAGGTGGATTCACAATTGGCTGGAAGGTTGGATTGATCATTGTCAAACTGGGAAGACTTAACAAGTATTATCCCGCAGGGGTCAGTCCTAGGTTATTTTCATCAATAACCTGGATAATGGAATAGAACATGTTAATTAAGTTTGCTGCTGACACCAGGCTTGGATCTGTAGATACTTGCTAACTTGTAGGATAAGATAAGATTCTTAGTGGGTTGGAGAAGTACCCTGAGCAAAAAAAGGGTGAAGTAATACATCTTGGCAGGGGAAGGAAAAAAGGGTACAAATAAATATGAGGAAAACCTAGGTTTGTGTAAGTTCAATAGAAAAATTATGGAAGAGTCATGAGTTTACCAGTGTAGCACTGAAGTGCCATAGTTAAGTGCAAGTTAACATAGTTAAGGATAGTTAAGTACAAGAAGGCTTTATTATCTGTCATGTATGTATTCCTGAGAGTCATGATACACAATAGAATGATGGGCCAACTAAGCCATTGACATGGGCAAAGCTTGAAATGGCAAGAAGAGGAGATAGAGGCAAACCTGGAAAAGGCAGTCATCTTCAGGCAACATTCTAAAACTTAGCTTCCTACACAGGCAAGGATATGCCTTCACTGTTGTTTTCTCTAATTTGGCCTCCTTTGGTCTTACAGGCCTTTCTCAAGCTCCAGGTGGTGACAGGGGAGTCATGCTTTTAGCTTAGCAATGACCAGCCATAGTGGGGGATAAAACAAACAAACAAAAAACCCTGCATATCTCATGATATTGAAGGGTATGAGTATGCCACCCATAATGCCTCTCAGGACAATTAGGATTCCTTTTAGGAATAGGACACTCATAGGGATATTTTCGATTTACCCATTGTAAATAGCAAACATTGGCAAAACAATGAAAGGTGGGGTGATGAATGACTACTCAATGTTAGTTAAATGGAACTGACAGGGTATTGGAGTGGGTAAATAAGCATGTTTCCTCTCCCATAGCTCAAAATTTTGAACTTGAAACCTTAGAAATAGTTTACTATCTTTTGCCATCAATATATGCTGTCACCAGCTCCTTTCATTTCTTTCTTAGCTATTTCTCTCTGATTCATTTCTTCCTCTCCAATATTACCATTCCAGGAAATCCCAACCAATTTCACCTCAAAACAAAATGATTGCAATAGACTCTCTTTGGAGACAGGCTTAATGTCAACACTACTTTATTTCAGGTTTGATGTTAGGACAAATAAGGCACTTGCAAATCATTGAATAGTTAACAAAAAGGAAGTAATTTGGCTACAACACAGCAAAAATATGCCACAAGGACCCAGTCACCCTTACCTTCTCTGGAAGAATGCATTCTAGTCTCTATATGAAAAGTCATCTGGTTATCAGGGTTAGATATGGTGAAAGATGCCTTAACTTGTATAGTTTTTAGAAATTGACCAAGAATAAGGGTGATTCCACATGGCCGGTATTTTTTATACGCTAAGAGGACTAAGAAGCAATGTCAGGAAAGCTGCAGCCAATCATGTGTGAGGTACCATTTTGTCTCCTTTTTAGAGAAAGCTAATCCATGTTGTGGGAAGGAAGGAAAAGGGTCCTGAGCCTACCTTGGTTCTGGATGAGTGGAAAGAAGCTGTATCAGGGAAACAGGGGCCAATGAGGTCCCGGGGACTCATTGTGTCCTTTTACGGGAAGCTAATTCATGTTGTAGAAGGGAAAGAGAAGGGTCCTGGGCTTATCCTGAGTTGGGATGGGTATAAATGAGCTATATCATGCCTATCTCATTTTAGAGAAAGCTAATCCATGTCACAAAAGGTAAGGTTGAGGGATGGGGCTAACTCACATTGTAGGGAAATGTTGATAGTTAGTCCTATCACATACCACGCCTTGGCAACAAGACTTTAAGTATCTTCTACTACTTAAATGCTTTTGTCGAATAGTCTTTCTGGCATGAACAGTACTCAGGGAAAAAGAGCAACAGAAAACCACCACCAGTATCACCACTAATGCCACCAGCGATGACAAAAATAAAGAAAAAAATTATAGCTCCTGGACTCTCAAGGAGTAGAAGAAAAGAGGACAAAAATTGGAGAACGAAAGCCAAAGAGATCCCAGACTTTTTCTCCCCTCTTTGGAAGGACAAGTTCTGAGTCTTAACAGTTTGGGCCATGCCATGGGTGATGCCAAATTTTTGCAGTTCGTGGTTGATCTCTGAATGCAAGATGATTATGGTTATAATGAATTGGAGCAACAGCAAGAATATCAAGTTCACAGTAAAGAAGATGACCCCTCTAGTATAATCACCTTCTTCTGACATGTGGTGCTGACAATGAGTAGGAACATTTCCAAGAACATCAGGACCACATCATGGACTTCTTACATAGTAAACAACTCTTAATTGTGCATCAGGTTCATCTGTAGTAAAGTGTCTAAGTGGTCACAATTTTCTTGTATGCAACTTTTACCAGGATACTGAGCACATGTTAAAATGGAAGCCCTCTTTATACTTTACCCATTCAGTGTTCCCTGGCCCATCTGCCAAAACCTCCTTGGCCCTGAAAACTATGCTAAGGGAATGATACAAAATCTTTGCCTTCTTGAGGCTTCTGTGGGGAGGCTGTCACCTTTTTTTCCAGTAGGGATAGATAAGGACTTTCACTCACCTCAAAAGTACCATCAAATTAGCCAAGGGATCCTTTTTATTTCAAGCAAATACACACCTGCCATAGTTAAATTGTGACATTTTCGCATCCCCCAGAAAGCAAGGCACATCCTAACACCCCTGAGTGTTATTGTTGGTCTTAGTCTACACAAGCCCTTTCTGTGAGAGAGTTGTCTGTACCATTCCAGAGGAAAGAAAGGCTGCCAATTGAGGGGGACAGGCCATTTCTCCATGGTATGTAGAGTCTCCTGAAGGGACAAGAGTCTTGAGGCAATGACATCTCTGCCCTGTGGAAGGAATAAAGAATGATTGGAGAGGGTCAGCTGGAATTATGTCCCAAAACAGTCCATCCTTTTCTGCTAAATCTTTCTGGAGATTAGATCCAATAATTTACTGGACTGGTGTGCCCTTCCCAGGGTGGCATTGTTTTGTCAGAGATATGGCTTGTTTGAGGTTGGGCACCTAATCTGGATAGTAAGATATATAGCAATATAGCTTTTGATTAGCAGGGGTAAACCTCTTAGAAGTCATTGAATAGTTAACAAAAAGGAACTGTTTTGGCTACAACACAGCAAGAATATGCCACAAGGACCCAGTCACCCTTAGCTTCTCTGGATGAGCTTGTTCTTATCTCTGTATTGAAACTCATCTGGTCACCAGCGTTAGATATAGTGAAAGATGCCTTGACTTGTGCTCCAATTTGTCAACTGGGGAAAGGATGATGATCACTGTGTTTGGGTAAGTACTTCAATTGGCACAAGAACCCAGCTGGTCAAGAATATCCGCCTCATCTTTTTTGTTGGGGGATTCTATTGTTCTGTGCCTAGCACAACATGGCATTACCACTGTAATATCCAAATTGGCACTAGAGCCACTCCCTAATATTTTATGGTTCCAATATATTCCTATGATATAATATCTCTGATGAGTCCTGACTTGCCCCATAAACAACCACATATAGTAGGAAGCCCCAGATAAATTCTGCCATTTGACCTGACCCCAAAGGGAAGAGCCTTTATCGTCTAATCTAGTATTCTCTAGGCTCTAAACCACTTGACTAGATCCATGACAACCATCCAGGAATTAGTGTAGATGAAGATCTTCTTTGCTGTATCCTTCAAGGCTCTTCTTACATGCCAGCCATGTAGTTTGGATTTTATCCAATTGGAAGGATTGGCCAGGACCCCCATTCCCTAGAGTATCCACTGTTACTGTATTAGTGGCAACTGAAGTTCAGTGTTATATATCTTCCTTATAGTAGATGAAGTCATTAGTGAATCAGGCCAAATGGCATTCCTCAGGGGTCAGGTACTTATAGATGGGGGTTCATTGGGCCAATGAATGTTGATTAATTATGGCGCCCAAACTGAAGGGCAGTCTCTAATGTAATTCCACAGGTTTCTGGCCTGATCACTTTTTATCAATGGCTTGGAGGAAGACAAAGAAGACTTTATCACATTTTTAAATGACATAAAAATGAGAGGTATGGATAATATGTATTAAGAAAAAGTCAAGATTCCATGAAACATGAAAATACTGAGTCCAAACTAAGAGTATGCTCTGGCCAAAATGAAATATTTACCAACTCCTGACCTGAACATATTGTATACTTTATGATCTTTATGACTTTTTTCATGCTATTCTCTGTTTAAATCTACCCTCCAACCTCCTCTCTAAGACTTCTGAAACCTTACCCATCCTTCAAGGGAGTAGTGCCAGGGGAGACTGATTACATGACTTCAGAAGTTGCTCTGATGGTTCTACATAATTTTGAGTTCCAGATTTTCTCCCCTCCCTCCCCCCTCCCTCCCCAAGACGGCATGGAATCTCATATAACTACCACGAATGACTTCGCATTGAATAAATTTATACACTAGTCAAGTTACGGAGAAGAATTACAACCAATGGAATGAATAATGAGAAAGAAGAAACAGAACCAAAAAAAAATCAAAAAAAAACCCCCAAAAACAAAAAGAAAAGAGAAGGGAAAAAGGTGAGCATGAAGTATGCCTCAATCTGCATTCAAACTTCATAGTTCTTTCTTTGGATGTAGATAGCATTCTCCATCATGAGTCCTTTGGAGTTGTGCCTGCACTTTGTGTTACTGAGAGGAGCGAAGTCTGTCAGGGTTGGTCCTCACGGAATCCATACATCTGTGGTTATGTACAGTGTTCTCCTGACTCTGCTCTGCTCACTCAGCATTACGTCGTGTAGGTTTTTCCAGGTTGTTATGAAGTCCGTATCATCCCCATTTCTTATGGCACAATAGTATTCCATTACCTTCATATACCACAGCTTGTTCAGCCATTCCCCAATTGATGGACATCCCTTTGATTTCCAATTCTTGGCAACCACAAAAAGAGCCGCTATAAATATCCTTGTACATATGGGTCCTTTTCCCGCTTGTGTGATTTCTTTGGGATACAACCCTAGAAGTGGTATTGCTGGGTCAAAGGGTATGAACATTTTTATAGCCCTTTGGGCATAGTTCCAAATTGCTCTCCAAAATGGTAAACTAAAAATAAAAATAAATTAAAAAAAAATGGAATGATGTAAAAAAAAAAGTTGCTCTGAATATCTGATTCCAACAGGACTCTGAAATCTGGTTGAATGGAGTTTAAAAAAATCTATTTTCCTTCTTGATCCCACCCACCCATATTTTCTTCCACAAATCTGACCCCTATTAAGACCTATCCACCTAACTTATAGCAATAGCTTTCTACTCTGAGCTTTCTCTCAGGTAGAACATAGCTAAAAGTTTAGGAATCAAGCCTGGGATAGCAGAGGTTCATGGAAAAGTATCCACCCACACAGATATTTATCCATTATAGATTTTGCTCAAACAATGATAGAATGGCATTACTGGGCAATTATGCCACCTCCAGGGAAGGTCATGGCAGCTGTTGAGTAGTACAAAATTACATGGCACAACAGGCTTGGGACAGCAGCTGAAAGACTGAATTTGGTTTCAACTGCAGTGAGAACTGAGACTGTTGGAAAAAAAATGACAGCCATAAGAACCTTCCAAGGCTTATACTGGGCCACGACACATTGGTATCCTCAGAAATGGCAGGAAGCCATATATTGGTCTGAATTCTCCTGAATTCATACAGGATAGCCATGTGGTGATATTACCAGTGTCGTGGGATATTGCAGGCTACTCCTGTTACAGGGAGAGAAGCACTATCAATCGCTGCAGATACAAGGGACATGATTCAGCCTACAGTACAAGCCAGCCCTGACTGACAAACAGCTGTCTCATAAACCAATGGGCCATGTGAACAGGTACGTCTTCAGTATGGAGTGCCCTCTGTCTTCTTGAGTATAGGAGGGGGATACATGATTTTTGGTTTCTGACTTTGGTTTTAGTTTCTGACTCTGACTCAGAGCCCCAGGGAGTGACTGACCCATTGAAGTACCTTGTCCCTATGTTGATGAAAAATATGGAGAATTTACAAGTTGCTGGTACTTAGGAATATTTACTTTAGCCACATTTTTTGTTCCTATTCCTGGGGCAACTTCTGCTTTTGAGGGGGAAGTCAGGGCCTGGATTCTTTGACTTAAGAGCTCAGAATGCATTTTCCCATTTAAAAAAAGTTACAGATAATGGCTAGGTGCCTTTGCAATATTTAATGTCTTGCTTTCAAATGCCTTCATTGAATAGTGGACTTGTAGATTTGGAAGGGACTTAGATTAGACCATCTTGTCTAGTCCCTTTCCAAAGTGTGAAATCTGTTTACAACATTCCTGAGAAGTTTTTGAAGACCCCCAGTGATATGGATCTCACTACCTCCTGTGGTAGTTTTGTTGTTGTTCAGTAGTTTTCAGTTATGTCCTACTCTTTGTGATCCCATTTGGGGTTTTCTTAGCACTGATTTGCCATTTCCTTCTCCTTTATGGATGAGGAAACTGAGGCAGAAAGGGTTAAGTGACTTGCCCAAGGTCACAAAGCTAGTAAGTGTCTCAGGCCGGATTTGAATTCAGGGTGGGGAGGTCATTACCAACTGTGAAGATCAAGGAATGCTCTTCAGAGAGATGATATTTGAGTTAGGCTTTAAATGATGGGTAGGAATTCAACAGGTGGAAGTTGGGGAGGGTATTTCTGGCAGAGGACATAGCAAACATAAAGGTTTGTACTAGGGGCATGTTTGAGAAATAGTGAATAGTAGTGTAGTTGGAACAGAGAATACATGGGAGTGGAGTAGTATAAGGTTAAACTGGAAAGAGTGAGTAATGCCAGAATGTGGAGGGACTTGTATGCCATATAAAGGAGTCTGAATTTTATGATAATAGAGAACCATTAAAACATTTTGAACAGGGGCGTTACCTAACAAGATTTATGTACAAAGATCACTGTAGGAGTTGGGGTTGGGGATGGTGTAGGATTTGGAAATTATGGGCTTAGCTCAGGTGCTATCTCTGATAAGTCTTTCCTCAACTCCTTAGCTATTTGTCTTTCCTGATCTCCACTTTCCCCAAATTATCGTAATTCCTAGGTTGAGCATTGGTGGACACTCTAGAGTTTTTTTTTTACTTCAATGCTTCATTTTATTTTATATTTTATTGATTTTTTTATGTCATTTTTATTTCCCAATGACTTTCCTTGCTTCCACTAGAGTCTTCCCTTGTAACAAATAAGTACAGTTAAACAAACAAAATCAACACATTTCCACCATCAAAATATATGGATCATGATGCTTCATCAGCAATTTTCTGAAGTCATGATTGGCCACTGCATTGATCAGAGTTCTGAAGTCCTCCGTTGTTTTTTTTCCCTTTACTTCATCGTCATCACTGTGTAAATTCTTCTCCTGGTTCTGCCGACTTTGCTCAGAATTAATTTGGTGCCCAGCACAGTGCCTGGCACATGACATGTGCTTATTATAAGCTTATTGGATTAGATTGAGTTGATGCAAGTCTTCCCAAATTTATCCGGATTCTTCATACTTGCCATTTCTTATGGCACAATAATAGCTCTTTGTGTTCATATTCCACAATTTATTCAGTCTTTCCCCAATTTATTAACTCCCCACCCACCATTTTCCTTACATTTCTTTGCTATTGCAACCCTCTCATTTTACAGATAAAGATACTGAGGCCAGAGACGTTACTTGATTTGCTCAAGGTTATTCGGGGAGTAAGTGTTTGAGCCTGTATTCAAATGGAAGACCTCTGACTCCAAAGCCAGCACCATTCTCTTTAGATGCATGTATTGTATCCCACCAGTAGAATAAACAATTTCTTGAGAGCAGAGACTACTTTTGGTTTTGTCTTAATATTGCTGGTTCTTAGTAAAGTGCCTTGAACACAATAGATTTTTAATAAATACTTGTTGCTTTGGATTGGGTCGATTGGAAAATGGAGAGAGTGGAGGGAGGGTGACCTGATAGGAAGGTATTTTAATAGTCCAAGATTATGGTAAAGAGGGCTTGTACTAGAGTGCTGATAGCAGAGCTCAAAAGAAATTTTGTGGAGGTAACATAGAGAGAATTTTATAACTGGTTGGTTATGAGGGGTTGGGGAAATTGTCAAAGATTAAAGAAGCATAGGATAACAGATCTAGTCTAACGTTCTCCATTTTATATATGAAGAAACAGTCCCAGGGAGGTTGTGACTTATCCAAGGTCACATGTAAAGGCAGGATTTGAACCCAGGTCCACTGACTCCATAGTTGTTGCTCTTTCAAATGGAATCAGATAGCCACAAAGTTTCAAATATGGGATGATTAGTGGTGCTACCTAAGGGTTAGGGGCTGGGCTTTTGTAGAAGATGAATCATTGTTTATAACATTGTTTTCATGGAAAATGTGTTTTAAGTTTTGAACAACTGATATACAAATGAACTTTGGGAACACAGGCTGCTTGTAAGTTGGAACTGTCTGTAAAATAAAATCCATGGTTTAGGAAAGTGCTTTTATTGTGGGGTTTTTGCTGCATTTCCTCTTTCTCATGGCCAAGCTGCCTGTAGACAGAGAGCAATTGGCAAACTTACTGTTTGTGCCATCTATATTTCTCTAAGAAGAAATAAATGCTCTAAGAAGAAGGCATGTAATAAATGTGTGCATTGCAGAGGCAATAAGTGGGCCAGATATAGCAAAGGAAGGCAGATAACGACATGGCCTCAGGTATAACATGGGTGAAGTCATTCCTCCCTGACAAGAGTCACCGCTCTTTTGCCCTCAGGGCCCTCAGTTCCACAGGACTTGGGACTGTCATCCTTCTCTCCACATAGCACGTAAGGTCATTAAGAGAGAGGCTGATGCCACGCCAGGGGCCATGATCTTCCCTGCCACCAGGTTGCAGATGACACTTAGATGACATGCCTTTGATGTCAAATCCAGGGAGAGCATTGTCCTAGCTGTCCCAATATCTGTTGTAAATCAGCTCCTGGAAGGAATTTAATTGGCTGTTCCTGCATTCAGATAACACTCAGACCACAAGGACAATTTCGCCAAACTGGGACAGTCCAGGTTTCCAACTGTCACTGGAAAATTCTGCTTGTAAGGGAGCTATTGCCAGTAATTATTGACAAACTAAGAAGTGTGGTCATTTCTTGAGTGGATCATTCACTCATCCATTCATCCATTCTCTGTCTCCATCTCTATCTTGTCTCTGTCTCTTTTTGTCACTACCTTCCTCAATCTTTTTCCATATAGGTGTGTGTATTTTATATATATATATATATATATATATATATATATATATATATATATATATGTATATATATATGTATATACACACACACACACATATATGTATGTATATGTATATGTGTGTGTGTATATCCTTTTCCATATGCAATAATGTTTCTATTAATGTAAACAACACATTGCAAATACATTCCTATACAGGAATGTTAGGAACATCTGCATTGAAATCTCTCCTCTGGCTTTAATAAGTGTGGTACCACGTCTATGTCACTTCTTGACTTTAAAACTTAGTTTTCCAACCTATAAAACTGAGATAATAATCCCCATACTACCTAACTCTCAGCATGGTGGTGAGGCTCAAAGTAGAGGGTTTATATATATAAGGCTATTCTAATTTTAAAATGCCATTGAAATTGATCACTATAGTAATTACTATAGCTCTGATTTTCTGAATATATATTCTACCCCTGCTATATCTTATTAGGATCCTTATTCCTTCCCTCTCCTCTAAGAAGTAGGCTGGGGGTCTCTACCAAGCGATGTAGACTCAGACTCAATGTATATTAGACCCCACCTCTCTCACAATGTGCCTCTGTTTAGTAACCTAGAAACTGAACCCAAGTTTACTCTAGGAGACAGTGACCTGAGTTTTACTCCTTTAGGTGATCAAGATATGAATTCCATGTGTGAGATGATAGATTATGCCCCACTCATTTCTTATTCTGTTGAGTTGGGGTCCTATGGCACTCATGAGTGAGAGAGACCTATAACTGCTTCCTCCTCAACAATTATTGACATCACTTACCTGAAATATATTAAAATTTGTTTTTATAAATATTTAAGTTTTCTGTGAGAGTCCTGCTGTGCTTCCCATTCTCCACTCAGTTAAAAAGGACAGAAAAACAAATCCTTATAATCAAATATATAGAGTCAAGCAATACAAACTCCCACATTGGCCTTGTCCAATATACATATGTTTGTGTGTGTGTATATATATATGTATATATATGTACACATATATGTGTATATATATGTATATATATGTACACATATATGTGTATATATATATACACATATATGTGTATATATACAGATACACACACACACACACATATATATACACGGTGCATGTGTGAATATGAATGTGTTATATGTGTGTGTGTGTGTGTGTGTGTGTGTGTGTGTGTGTGTGTGAGAGAGAGAGAGAGAGAAAGAGGGAGAGAAATGTGTCTGTCTTCACTCTGACTCTGTCACCTCTCTTCCAGCATGCTTTATAGAGCCCTCTGGAATTGTGATTGTTAATTACATTGATCAAAGTTATTTGTTTTTATAATTTTTTATCTTACAAATTGGTCTTCTGGTTCTGTTTACTTCTCTATGCATCAGTTCATGCAATGCCAAGTTTCTCTGAAACTCTTTAATCCTGTCTTACAGCATGGTAATAATCACATTCATATACCACAACTTGTTCAGCCAATTGATAGGCATGGGATTGCGCGTGTGACATTTTCAGACCCATGCTTTAGGAAAATCACTTGTGGAAGTTGTATAGAGGATGGATTAGAATTGGGGGAGGGGTTCTTGAAACAAGAAGACAAATTAGAAGATACAATAGTACAGGGGAGAAGCAAGGAAGGTCTGGGTAGGGTGGTAACTGTGTGCACTGAGAGATAAATGAGAGATGTCAAAGTAGACCTGAGATACGTAACTGATTAACTGTATGGGATAATTGAGAGGGGAGTCAAGGTGGCAAACCTGAGAGACTTAGAGTTTGGTTGTCCCCTCACCAGCAATGTGGAAATTTAGAAGAGTTGTTGGCGAAAGATAATGAGTTCTGTTCTGGATATGTTGAGTTTTGACAATGTCTAACAGATTATCAGGAATACCTGGTTTCATGTCTTGCTGATACCTGCTGACTTATGATATTGGGGAAGTCATAACCTTTCAGTGCTCCAGACAACATTCTAAGACTATAAAATTTAAGGCTAGGACTGGTCTGCATTGGTAAAGAATGGGCCTTCCAAATTCATAGCTGCCTACACTGACAAAATCACAAGTATGTATGTGTGTGTGTGTGTTTAAAGAAGTAAGCTATTATGATAGTCTGAAAGACCTGGAATTCAGGAGCCTCTCTGTGACCACAGGGTTCACTTACACCAGGTTGTCTCCTCTCTGGATGATAGATGTGTCCTCTTTTGTATGCCTCAGCCCCTTGTCCCGCCACAAAACCACCATCCTCCTTGGTGTCTCTTCTATTTGTTTGCCAGTCAATATCAGGTGTGTCTCTGCCTGTAACATAAGAAATATACAGTGCCTAGAAGAGAGTAAGTTCTTAATAAATGCTGGTTGATTGATCACATGATAGATATTAGAGCTGGAAAATCCACCAGATGTGACTGAGAGTACCTGTAAAACCCATAGTCTTTAGCTGTTTCAGTGAGAGACCCTGGAGTGAAGGCAAATTCAACCTAGGTATTTTGCTCTGACTAGGAGGGGTGATGGAGGACTTGGTGGAGCTGTTAGGGCCAAGTCTTGATCATTTGTTTTTCTGAAGAACCATTGTTGATCCTTCCTTTCTCCTGTTGCTAAGGCCCTTCCGCCTGAGACCTTCTACAACACTATACCATATAGCATAGTGTGGTATAGGTCTGGAGTAAGCAAGATCTGAGTTCTGAGCTGTGAGGCCATGGATAAGTCACTTAACCCTTTTTACCTCAGTTTCCTCATCTGTAAAATGAGCTGGAGAAGAAAATGGTAATCACTTCTGTATCTTTGCCAAGAAAACCCCAAATGGGTTCATGAAGAGTCAGTCACAACTGAAAGACAACAACAAAGGAGCTTCCATTGTAATGGGAAAGATCACATTGAAGGAAAGGAAAAAGAGATGGGGGAGGAAAGAAGGTACTTGGCCAAGGATGGGCATGGTAGAGGGGTCTGGAGGAGTGTAGCCTTGAGGTAAATGAAGAAATGGTTCACCTGGGCCCCTTCCTTAAGTGGAGGAGACAGGAAACTTACAGAAGGATTTCCTTCAGTTCTCTCTTGTTTTCTTTTACTGCCCGTGACAGCTTTCCCTAAACTAAAGTCTCATTTTCTCCATGGAACCTTCTCTGTGTAGGTTGGCCCTTTTTTAATGTCTCTGCACTATGGTCTTCTAAAGTATGGATAATCTCTAACTCAATTTGTTATTATTTATTTTATTTATCTTTGTAATTGATGCCACCAATTACAATTTATAATCATGGTTAGCAGATAAAGTATTGAACCCAAAGTCAAGTTTGACTCCTGCTTAAAAGACTTAATAGTGTGGTGATGCTGGGCAAGTCATTTAGCCTCAGTTTCCTCCTCAGCAAAATGGGAGTAGTACTAGCACCTGCCTCACAGGTGAGGATGAAATGAGTTCACATGTGTAAAGTACTTTGTAAGGTCTTAAGGTCCTCTAGAAGTGCTGGTTATTATTACTACCTGAGTTCAAATCTTGCTTTAGACACTTAACAGTTGTTTGACTAACCTGGCCAAGTTCTTAACCTTCTTTGCCTCATTTTTCTCATCTGTAAAACAATAAAACATCTACCTCATGGGGTTGTTGCAAGAACCAAATGAGATTGCAAACCTTAAAGTGCAATACAAATGGTAGCAATCATTATCATTTAAATAAATACCAACTTCCATTTTTATGTTGTCTTCCCAATTGGCTTCTAAGGTCCTTTCCGTGTCCAAAGTCCTCCAATACTGGAATGAGGCTTCTTCAAACTAAATTCCATGTCTTGTACTTCTGTGTTCTTGGCAATGGCCAGCACCATGTTGATGATAGATTTTTTAACAAACATCTTATTTTATTTTAGATTTTAACAAACCTCAAAAGCCATTGAGTTTTATGACTACTTTTTTGTGATGGGGAGAGAGAGATGGAAGAGATAATTACTTAATATCTTGTTACTACTACTGGAGAGCCCAGGCCCCTTAATTCAGTGGTAGTCTGCTTTTCTCACTGGTCAGCACATGTATCTCCCTTTCCATAAAGCCTCAGTGTATCAAGCTGATGGATTATGGCCCACACTTGGTTTAGACTCTTGCATGACAATCACATGTCATTTAAAATTAGACTTTTTGAGAAAAGTTTTAATCTAATGAGGTTATTAACACAGAGTGACATTTCAGGACTGCCTGGTGCCATCATCTGAATAGGAGATGATTGTCTCTTTACCTTTGAGGTTGGGGAAGCACAGAGGCCAGCCTATAGCCATCCTGACCTCTGGGTGCAAGAGCACAGTGACATCACTTTGCAATTAATTTTCAGGGCAGGATGGATACAAATGCAGCTCCTTGGCCTGACTACCAGCTCACTTGGCTAATGAGGCCCCTTAAAACTCTTAAAGGAAGTAAGAACCATCATTATAAGGGATCCTGATTTTGCCTACTTATTCCAGAGGCAGGATTGTGAAGCAGGTAGATAGATGTACAGACATAGATAGCTAGATAGATAGACACATATAGATAGAAAGATAGATAGATTTAGCATATACAAGATAGTTTCTGCCCTCATGGACCTTATAATCTAAAGAAGGAAGACAACTTAGAGAACTGAGTTAAGAAAGGGAGACGGAGGAGAAAGGGTGGTTATGGTAAGGGATTCACCAGTTGGGAGAATAGGCTTTCAGGACCAGGGGTAATTGCTGCAGGTGAGGAGGAGGAAGAGGTGTCTAGAGAGAGTGTATGTTTGAGTTAAATGAAACATAGTTGGGTCTTTCTTAAAATGGTAGTCCTGGTGACAGGATGACATATGTATGTGGTATAGAACATATGTGGTGAACTGGAAAGAATGTTATATTTGGAATCAGAAGAACTGTATTAAAATTCTGACTCTGCTACTTACTATCTGTATGAACTCAGGCAACTCATGTAATTTCTCTGGTCCCCAGTTTCTTCAGAGCTAGAATAAGGAGTTCTGAGTCTCTATTCAGTTCTACATGGGGATCCTGGGGGAGGAGGCTTCTGATTAGGCCACATCACCGACACAGCTGCCAAGGATAATCAGAGGACCAGGTCAACTGCAGCTGTGCATTGGAAAAGTCTTCAGGTCCCAGCATCTACATTCAGACTAGCTTTTAAGCAAAGTTTGTTGTAGATGACCTCTTCTGGGGGCCTTTACACTCTGATACTCTGCTTCAGAGAAATATAGTATTGACCAGGTTGGGTGACTAAGTTTTGCCACCTTGGCCTCAATACCATGAGGTATTGTTGAGTTTAATCAGCCAATATGTGTGGGAAAGAGCTAATATACATATATATATATATGTATATGTATATGTATATATGTATATGTACATATACATTTCCCACTTAGTTCTGGCAAAGTAGGGAGGAAGCTATCTTTACCTATTCATACGGGCAAATAGTTTGCAAAATGGAGACAAGGGCATCAAGAAGGGCTGGTGACCTGTCCAAGAATACACAACCTATATATGCCAGAGGTAGGGTTTGAACTCATGTCTTTGGACTTTGAGGTGGCTCTCTCACCACCATCCCATGCTGCCTTTTATTATAATAATATAACTTCTAAGCTGACTTTTCATAAAAATGTATGTTTCAGTTCTAGCTTTAAAAATGATAAAGGATATAGATAGGCAAAAGTTATTGCTAAAGTTTTTAATGGGATTGTAATGGAATGTTTTAGGAAAGGGTGTGTGTGTACCTGCATTCATGTATGGTGGGGAAGAATTTTTATAGAGACTATCAGGCAAACATAAAACTTCCTCTTTCAATTTCCTCACATTTATGGAACAAGGGAAAAAGAACTGAATCCAGAAGCAGAGGTATGCATTCTAATTTTACCTGTGATGTTTATATGTATGGCTTCATGTATATCCTTGAGCCATCAAAGACTTCCTTGAGCCTCATGTTGCTAATACAGTTATCCTTTCCACATTGTGAGGGTTAGGGATGCCTCCCCACCCTCACCCCCCATGAGCATCTGGAAAATCTTCATAAATTTTTTTGACCCTTCCTTCATACCAGAGAAGAAATCTGATTTTTTTCCTCTTTCTTTTATGGGGTGTTTACAGCACCATAGCGCAAAATTTGGGTTAATATTATATAATACTATACACATATTTATGCATTTCTGAGTTTCTAAAATTTTTCTGCGTCATCTGCTGGCCTTCATGTAGGGTCTGTGGTTTCCACAAAAGTCTCCAAAAATTCCCATTTAATTTCTTCTGCTGACCTGCAATACATTAAAACTATGATGGGGAATTTCCTTATCTATAAAATGATCTGGAAAAAAGAAATGGCAAACCACTTCAGTATGTTTGCCAAGAAAATCCCAAATAGGGATAAAGAGTTAGACATGACTGAAGCTACTCAACAACAACATAGTGCTTACCATGTGCCATATACTGTGCTAAGTGTTTTTAAAAATATTATCTCATATTCTGTCATTGACCAACCTTCTTTAAGTACCTACTATGCTCAGAGCACTATGCAAGACTGTAAGAGAAAGGAAAAAACAGTTGAGATAAGACATGATTCATGCCTTCCTAGAGATGACAGTCCAGGAGGGGGGATACAACTCAAGCACAAATAATTACAGTACACAACATTACATGATGAATGGACTAGATAATTAAAAACAAAGCAATTTGTAGGGTCCAAGGGGAGAATATTGTTATTAAGTGGGGTTGGGAGTCTAGGGGATCCCAGAATGCTTCATGGTCGAGGTAGCCTTTGAGTTGGGCTCTATAAGATGGGTAAGAATGCAATAAGTGAAAAATAGGAGGCAGGGGGACATTTCAGGTACAGTAAATAGGGTGTAAGGAACTTAAATTTACATCACTGTGATCACTGAATGAGGCAATGAGAGGTTGTGACTTGGCAAAGGTGGCACATCTATTACTTTCCAGAAACAAGATTTGAATGTAGGTCTTCTTGATCCAAGGGTTGGCTCTATATTAACTATGCCATGCTGCCTCTTTATAAGGCATCAAGAATAATTGACAATCTGGCTATGATTTCAATGGTCATTAAGTCTGGTCATTAAAACCACCACAATAGATCTGCTTTTTCAGTCTGGGGTTGGGGGATTGTTATAACTGGGTCAATCCAACCATTGCTTGGAAATTTACCTGCAAATAGCTCTGTAGACTGATAATGTCAATGTGGCCTCAATTGCCTGGGTCAGACTCCTGTACATCATTAAATGACTCTGGCTCAACCCCAGGAGTAGTTATATTTCAGCAGTGCCAGCAAATATCTCCGAGCTGGTAACGGGCTTCAGAATGAAAGGCGCTATATGAATGTGAGATATTATTATGTAATATGGGAAAGAAAACAATGGGGAATAAATAGCAGTCACCTGCAGGGAATCAATACCACTGACTTTATTATATTCAGCTCAATAACTCGCTACTCAAGTTGGAGAGGGGGGAGGAGGAAGGGAGAGTGGGAAATTACCAGGTGCTTAAAAAAAAACTGCACCAAGCACTGACTAATGATTTCCGGGCTGAGAGTAGATGTCATTAATGACCCTTTTTATTCATGCAGAAGTTCCCAAAGAGGAGCATAATGTTCCATTAGTAATAATTGAGAAAGTCTCTCTTCGGGATTATGTCAAAACCTAAAGTTGATGCTTCTGCCAAAACATTTTGGTGACAAACGTGTGAGGACTTTGACAGAAGGTGACACTGCAGGTGGAAGAGCCTTCAGGAGGAGAGTCTCCGAGGAGATGGAGGAGAGAAAGGGAGGAGATAGGTTAAGAGGAGATTTCAGACCTCAGAATCCAACTCCCATCACATTCCCATTCCTTGGGAACCAAGTAGCACCATCCTTTAGAGAGTTCAATGGTCATTTTCTTGTCCCTTTTAGCCATTTTCACCTGGTCCATGTGGAAATATGAAACCAAACCATGTTAGATAGTATCAAGTCAATAAACATTTGTTAAATGCATACTATGTGACAGATGCTGTGTTAAACTCCTGAGATACAAAGAAAATGGAAATCACAAAAATATTACCTGCCCTCAAGAAGCATACATTCCAATGGCAGTAGAAAACATGTTAGAAAAACCCAAGTAGATGCACATTATATATACAGAATAGATGGACAGTTATCTCAGAAGGGAAAGCACTAGCAAATGGAGAGACCGTGAAAGGACTCCTGCTGAATCTTGAAGGAAACCAGAGAAACCAAAAGGTAGAGATCAAAAGGAAAAGCATTCCAGGCACGGAGGTATAAAGTAGAAAAGACGGGAAATAGTGTCATGACACAAGAAATAGGGAGTAGGCCAATGGAGATGGATTGTAGAGAGTATGGAAGGGAGGAAAATGTAAGAAAATGGCAAAAATAGGAATATCCCAGGTTATGAAGGGCTTTAAGTTTCCAACAGGCGACTTTCATTTGATCCTTCTTCTCACATATGAATTTGCATTCTTACCTTCGTAGAAGTCAGAAATATTGATTACTGTGTTATTTATTTATATATAATGGGTAGTTGGATCATGCCCAGATGACCTAGGGTAGAGGCACCCATGCAAGAGATGCCAGGGACCTGCTTTTGGGAGACAGGAGAACTGGCACCAGAGTGGACAATCTGGATTGGCCTACCACATGGGTGCCCCCAAGTCCCCATTATACATACATATATTTATAATATTATATATAACTATATATATTACTTATATATTACATATATATTATGTGTGTATATTTTTGTGTCATATGACTCTATTATCACTCATTCTACAAACATTTATTAAGCAATACCTGCATGCTGTTTTTGGCACTAGGGGAACATGGAAAAATTAAGATAAAGTATGATTCCTATCCTAACAGAGCTTATAGTCCTGAAAAGGATGATACCAAATGCAGATAATTATGACACACAACATTATGTGATGCTTGTGTTAGAGACATGCACCACAATGTCCTTTGTGAGGTATGAATGGAAGGGTTCTTACTGGCTTCATAGAATAAATGACATTTGAGTTGAGTCTTAAAGAATGGATGAGTATTCCATAAATGTAAAGGAGAAAGAGGCATTATAGGCACAAGGCATAACATGAGCAAAGGTACAGGGTTGGTTAGGCATATAGTATCTCGGGGGGGTCAGAGTAGATAAATTTGGCTGAAGATTATAGAATGTTTATAGGGCATCGAGATGAAAATGCCTGTAATGTAAGTTGGCAGCAGTTGGGAAAAGACCTTGAAAACCAGTTAAAGGAGTATATGGTATATTCTACTTTGGGATAGCAATGTCATAAAATTGTACAATTTGAAGAGATCTCAAAGTCTTCTTTTACTAAATATCCAACTCCACCCAAAGCATCTTTGACAAATAGTCTTCATGCTTGAAGACCTTCCTCTCTTCTTGAAGATCTTTATTTGGTCTATTTAACCAGTGATCTGTCTCCAATAAAGGCTCATACTCTTCAATGTTACTCAATCTCTTATTACAGTACCAATTAACTTCTTACTAAATGTCCTCTTTCTTATTCCTATTACCTCTTTCAATTGACTGGATCTCAATCCAGCCTTAGATTGAATAGCCAACTAGATGTTGCCTTGTTCTCTCCCCTTCCATTACCTAAGTCCTTAGTGACCAGTTGTAGTCTTCTTTTGCCTAGTATTGTAGGTCCAGAGGTACTCTGAGACAACTGGGTTAATTCTGAGTCTTTCCCAGTCTATATAATATTCAGGATGTTGGGAATAATTTAAAAGCTGATGTCCAATGTTAGAGTTGAATACATCCATCTTCCCAGGTGCACTTCAGGTTGGAGAAGCCCCCATGCTATGCCACCTCTTCCAGGGCTATTTCGGGATGAATATACCCACAATCTGTAACCTTCCCTATAGGGTTAGGGTGGAACTAGATATAAGTCTCTATGTGTTTGAGAAAGATGTAACAATATCTTATTTCCTATTAGTAATAATCACAGTCAATTAGCCTTCAACAAATAGTTACTGTCTGCCTGTACAAGTAACTAGTACTTGTAACTAGTATTGTACAAGGTGTTGGGATGATACAAAGGAATGTATGTCAGGGCCCCTGACCTCAGAGATCTGACAATCTGAGTAAGAAGGGTAATGACCCAAGAAATAATTAACAGTTCAATACCAATACTACAAGATAGGATGTGATTAATGATAAAAAGAATAGCTTGGAGAAAAAGTGCTAGTGGGGCTGGGGAGAATGATTCTGGATAGGAAGATTTCATGCAAAAGGAGGAAATTCCTATTAGGACTTTTGTATAATGCTTTTCACTGAATAGGTACTTGATAAATACATATTGAATTGGACTAGATTGAACTTGAAAGATGGAGAGAACTAGGTTAAGTAGAAAAAAGAGAAACTCTCATGTAGTAGAAAGGGGAATAGAGAGAGGAATAGGCACTTATATAGGGCCTACTATGTGCCAGGCATTGTGCTGAACATTTTATCTCATTTGATCCTCACAATAGCCCTGCAAGGTCAGTGCTATTATTACCCCCATTTTAAAGATGAGGAAAATGAGGCAAACAGAGGTTAAGCAGCTTGCCCAGGGTCACACGGTACTAAGTATCCGAGGTTGAGATGTGAGCTCAGGTCTTCTCGCCTCTAGGTCCCACACTCTATCCACTGTGCCCACTAACAGCCTCTGAAAGTATTTGGATTTGGAATCGGAAGACTTGAGTTTGAATCCTTGCTCTGATACCATCTGTGCACTTCCTATGAGTGGGAGAAACACATCTTACTTCACAAATACCTTTGGAGTGCTGGTACCAGTCTGGCCTCAGTTTCCTTATCTGCAAAATGAAGAGATTGAACTGGATGATATGTAAGGTCACTTCCAATTCTACATCCTATGATGAATGAGTGTGGTATTTTTATGTGAGGGTATGTTATGAATAACAGAAAATCAGAGGAGGAAAAATGTAAGCTGTATTCAGAGGATTTCAAACAGAAGTATTTGGATGGAATGGAGGAGAGGTGGATAGTTAGAGATGTGGCTGGAGAGGAAGGGCAGGGTCAGGTTGTGGAGGAATCCACATGCCAGACAAGGTGTTTGAACTTCCCCAGGTAATCAATAGGAGTCAATGAAAGTTTTCAAGAGAGGGTGGTGGTGATAGTGGGGTGTGTGTGTGTGTGTGTGTGTGTGTGTGTGTGTGTGTGTGTGTGAGAGAGAGAGAGAGAGAGACAGAGAGAGAGACAGAGAGACAGAGACAGAGAGACACAGAGGTAGAGAGAGAGACATAATGAATGTGGCATTTTCAGAATATTAGGCTGGCTGATTTGTGTAGGGCAGATAAGAAGGAGGAGAAATTGGAATTAGAAAGAAAGGTGAGGAGGCTATTCCACCAGCCCAGAGGCAAGGCAACAAGGACCTGAATGACAGTCCTAGGAATGAAAAAGAAGAGGATAGACTCCAGAGATATTTCAGAGGAAGAACTGATAGGATTTGGTGACTTACTGGATATTATAAATGAGGGTAAGGAAAGAGTCAAGGACGATGCCGTGCCCAGCCTATGGAATAATAATTGGGCTCATTCTGTTCTTTTAAGTGGGATCTTGTCCAAGCTTCTACCTTCTTCACTGCTGCTGTTAGTAACCCAAGCCTGATTCACCACCCTGATGCAACCATTGCCTAGAGCTTTATTTCCTCAGGGACTGGCCCTGCTTTGCTCTCCTGAGTCTACTAGGAAGAATTGGGTGCTAGAGAAGGGGTTTGTTGGGTCAGAGGTTTTATAAGCTCACTGTTTCTTGAACTATTTTGTCCTTTTAGAATTTCTGTGACTTGTGAGGTCATTGTTAATATTTGCTGAATCAATCAAAGCCAAGTGGAGACAGAGGCAGAGAGAAAAACAGAAGAACAGAAGTGGGGGGAGGGGAGAAAGAGAGGCAGGATGTGTGTCTGTTATGAGTGTAAAAGGGAGCAAGGTAAGGAGAGAGAGAGAGAAAGAGAGAGAGACAGAGAGAGCTTTTATTCACAGGGTCATGTAATTCACAATTGGAAGGGACCTCAGCTAGCCATATATTATATTCCTACCTATACCTCAGCAAGAATTTCCTCTACAGCATTAAGTTTTTGCTTGAGTATCTCCAAAGAGGGAGAACCCAAAGCTTCCCAAAGACCTCTAATCATTAGGAAATTTCCCTTGTATCAAGTCTAAATTTCCCTGTGCAACTTCCACCCATCACTCCAAGTTCTGTGTTATGAGACCAAGCAGAACAAATCAAATCCCTTTTCCATATGATGGCTTTTCAGATACTTGAGGAAGGCCATTAATCCCCTGGTCCCCATACACTAGAGTCTTTTCTTTGCCCGGCCAAACGTCCCTAACTTCTCCAAGCCATCCTCAGGTGACATACATTCGAGTCTTTTCACCATTGTAGTTACCCTCATCAGGATACTTTTTAGCTTACCAAGGTCTTTCCTAAATTATGGGACCACGACTGAACTCAGTATCCCTGATGTAATCTGACCAAGGAAAAGTAAAACAGGACTGTTACCACCCTGTTCCTAGCTAGGAGAATTAGGTAAATAACTATCATGAAATAGAGTAAAAGGTATGACTCAAGAGGTTAAACCTAGGAATGAAGGATGTGAATTCAGTTACATGCCAAGCTTTGTGCTCATTGAATTTTAACCTTTTAAGAGGGAGGGTTGTATGTTTGACTCATATGGAAAGTTACCAGTTGCCGCCAAATTAAACCAGAAGCATAAATTTACTTGTCATTTGCTAAGCCACAGCCTGTCTGCTTGGGCCACACAACCAGGATGGCAGGAGCTAGAAGGGTGGTCACACTGAGAATAACAATGATGATTGTATCTGATGTCTGCTGAGCACTTTACAACTTACAAAGCACTTTATAGACATTATTTCCTTTGAGACTCACAACAATCCTGGAAGGCAGGCATTGCAAGTGTTATTTTATACGATGAGGAAGCTGAGAATATGAGAAGGGAAGAGACTTATCCAAGGTCACTGGGCTGGGAAGGGGCAAAGTCAAGTCTCAGACAAAAATCTCTGACTACAAATCCAGCATTCCACACTGCCTCTGGTCATGTAGTGAGGTAGGTGAAGCTTCCCTTTAGAGTGTGCTGACTGCTTGGCTGATTGAATGGAAGGTCCACCATAACAGAACGCTCTTATGGAAATGGTCATTTAAACAATGACACTCCCAGACTTGGCAGACAAGTACCACACGAACTCGACTCATCTACAGAAGCCACTATAGTCTTGTGGAAGGTTTATGTCTATAATATGGCTAGTCCTGCATTCCATACTCCATCTATTTAGTCTATGTTTCAATCAGTTTTGACCTTCCCTTGGAAAATCTGTCTACAACTAAAAGTGGTTAGCATTCTGGGATTTAGTCTTTGGGGGAAGAGTAGAGCTGTGGGAGGGGTTGATGTTAGCAACACTATTAAAAACCCTGTGTCTGTAGCAACAATCTGCTAGCAGCTGCTGTAGGGGTGTAAGACTCAGCAACAACCAGTACACAGAAAGCTCCAACACAGGTTCTTTTGATCTGCGTTACTGAGGAAAGTAGCATTAAGGGGGTTAACAATCTTATTTCAATCCAACTTACAAATATCATTCACTTAGTTCAGGGGAAAAAGCCAGCACCCTGAACTTCAGAGCAAATATAAACAAATTACAAGCATCAACAGACAGACCTTGTCTGATTCAAATCTCAATGCATAGTTACCAGGGTTTAACAAAGTCCCAACATCTGGGTTTAAAAGCTGGAGGGCTCTTAACTACAGCTGCCCAGAGTCTCCACATCAACACACCTCCAAGAGTGAGAGCCCCCAAGCAAATAGCTCTGTTTTCTCTTTCTATACACTCTTTAGCCCATCAACCCTCACCTGAGCAAGCAGAACTCAGGCTCCTACTATTGGCTCTGGTCTTAGCAACTCCCCTTAGGACCCTGAGGGCTTCACGCCCACATAGGCTTAGAACCTAGTAGATAGGGGTTTGAGCCTGGGGTTTAGCACCTAGTAAGACACAATCAAAGACACCCAACTTAACTGATATTACACTTCACCCCTTCCAGTTTCCATGGCCTAACAAAAATTTAAATTAAATGGCCATGGATCCTGGAACAAATAGAAGCATTATACATTTTGATCCAATCAAGCAGGAAACTAAAACATATCATTCACAACAAAACATCATTCAGTGTCATTCCCAGATACTTGTTTATAATACAAACATGACCCGTCCCTAGGTCCCAGCAAGATAATCTCTTCAATCAATCATTCCCAAAATACCAAAATACTTGTTTATAATTCAAATGTCCACCCCTAGGTCAAAGCAAGTTAATCTCTTCAATCAATCAGGGAATTACAACAAAACATATCATTCAATATCATTCCCCCCAAAATTTGTTTATAATGCACCATGATCCACCCCTAGGTCCCAGCAAGTAACAATCTTCTTTAGTGAATACAAAGTGTCCAAGTAAAGTACTTCTTGAGCATGTGTCCTTTTACACACACCCCTGTGGCAGACTTCTTCCCAGTACCCTCAGGCAGGGGTATCCTTTAGTAAAGTTCAAAAGCAAACAAACAAACAAAAAAGTCCAAATGAAGTTCTCTTGGGGATATGCCCTTCTCCCCACACTGTTGCTGCAGGCTTCCTCTTGGAACCCGAAGTCCCAACTCAAAGAAAAATTCCAAACAAAGTTCTGTTGGGGGTCTGTCCTCTCTATGCTGTTCCAGCCCCCGCTTCCAAGTCCTGAGGGGCTGTTGGGCAATAAAGCCAACGGGGTGGGGTCCCTGGTGGTCCAAGGCACTTACCCTACCCCACCATAAACAAATCCACCCCTCCCTCCTGTGTCCCAAGCAGCCCAAGGGGGAGGCAACAAAAAAGGCACACTTAATATCAATTAAGTTGGGTGTCTTACTGGGTGTTAAACCCCAGGCCCAAACCCCTATCTACTAGGTGCTAAGCCTATGTGGGCATGAAGCCCTCAGGATCCTAAGGGGAGTTGCTAAGACCAGAGCCAATAGTAGGAGCCTGGGTTCTGCCTGCTCAGGTGACTTTTGATGATGGCTAAAGAATGTATAGAAAGAGAGAACAGAACTATTTGCTTGGAGGCTCTCACTCCTGGAACTCAGATGTTGGTAACTATGAATTGTATTTGGTCTGTTTATAAATGTATGTTTGTAATTTGTTTGTATTTGCTCTGAAGTTCAGGGTGCTTGTTTTTTCCCTTGAACTAAGTGAATGATATTTGCATGTTGGATTGAAATAAGATTGTTAACCCCCTTAACACTACTTTCCTTAGTAAAGCAGATCAAAAGAACCTGTGCTTGCAGCATTCTTGTTGTTGGGCTTGTGTCGGTTTTTCACCCCCACAGCAGCTGCTAGCAGATTGTTGGAACAATGTCCTCCCTTTCTAATATGTGAGTGAGGATATTTGTAAAGCACTTAGTAAAGGGCTTGGCACATAGTAGGTGTTTAGACATGCTCTTTATTTTCAAAGGGAGAGGAAGATGGATAGAGAGTACCATATATAATGTGAAAAAGTTTTGAAGTGCTAATCAGCTTTGATGAACTTTTGTTTTTATTTCTTTTTTTTTAATAGAGCATGGCTGTCTGGGAAGGGCAGAATGAGGGGGAGGAGATGGTTTATGATGAGAAATTTAGATGATGTCAAAACAGCATGAATCAATAAAAATAATTTTAAAAAATCTATTTTCACTTTTTTTCCTCCAGAATTAATAAAGACGTTGTTCAATGAAAGGACTTCAAAGTATAAATGTCTCCTCTTTCTAGTCAGCAACCCTAGGAATCCTTAAGCTGTGGTCAACAGAAGACTTTTGGAATTCCCTAGAATACAGAGAGTATTTTGTCTAAGGGAGATAGATATTTAATGTGGACTTGCAAGTATATGAAGTTTTGGGGAAATTTCTAGCTCTGTAAAATTTGCAAAACTCTCAAAAATGACTTTTATAAATTAAGAGGCAGATCTTGACTCTCTGAAAGGAAAAGCTTAACAATAAAGGTGGCACTGTCCAAAAGTAGCATTCTTGGGAGGATATCTTGATGTGTCCTGCTTCACCAAAGGTCTTCAGGTAGAGGCTGGGAAAGTTGCAGAGGGGATTCCTAATCAGGTAAGCTTGGACCAGAGGACTTTTGAGGTTCCTTCCAACTTAAAGACGCTGTGATTCTTGACAATAACCCTAAAGATATACAGACACTTTATAACCCCATCCCTCACATGTTAGCATGGTAATTTGCATATAATAGGCACTTAATAAATAGTTGTTCAACTAAATTGAAGACTTGGAGCCCGAGGACTGACATTGACAAAAATCAAATTTAAGGAAGATTAGTCTCAAGTTCTCAAGCAGGAAGCATCAAAGAAAGGAGAAACTGAGAGAAGTCAGAGAGATCATGGAGGAAGTTGTAGTAATTTAGGCATGAAGTAGTGAGGTCCTTTGCTAAGTAAGACTAGAGAGAAAGGGATAGATTGAAAGGCTTAAATGTTATACAACTACGTACACACACATATACATTTTGTTGTTGTTGAGGTGTTTCAGTCGTGTCTGACTCTTCATGACCCCATTTGAAGTTTTCTTGGCAAAGATACTGGGATGATTTGCCATTTCCGTCTCCAGCTTATTTTACAGATGAGGAAACTGAGGCAAATAGGGTTAAGTGACTTGCCCAGGGTCACACAGCTAGTAAGTGTCTGAGGCCAGATTTGAGCTCGTGAAAAGGAGTCTTCCTGACTATAGGCCCGACACTACCTACTGTGCCACCTAGCTGCCTCATATATCTAAATATATATATTAGCTGTATTTTCAGGCTGTATTTAGCATAATATCTCTAGTATATAACCCTTTCTCTTCTCTGACACCGCCAGAAACCTGGCCCAGGGCATCACTGTATCATGTCTGGACCATGGTCTCCTTGCCTGAAGTCTTTCTCTACTCCAGTTCTTCCAATACTTACTCACCTGTCAAATTGATCTTCATAGAGCACAAGCCTGACCATGTCACCCTCCATTCAATAAACGCCATTGTTTCCACATCACCTCTAGGATCAAATATAAAATCCTCTGTTTGACATGCAAAGTCCTTCATAACAGACAGCCTCCCACCTTTCTAGTCTTCCTATGCCTTTACTTACCTCCACACATTTCATGGTCCAGGGACTCTGGCCTCCTTGCTGCTCCTCCAACAAGCTGCTCCATCTTCTGGCTGCATTTTCACTGGCTGCTCCCCATACCTGGAATGCTCCGGAATGAAGCCTGCAAGAAACCTTTTTGGATCCCCCTTAATGCTAATACCACCATTCTGTTAATTATCCCCAATTGATCCTGTTTGTATCTTATTTGTATATCATCGTTTGCACGTTGTCTCCCCTACAAGACTGTAGCTCCTTGAGAACAGAGACTATCTATTGCTTTTTCTTTGTGTCCCCAGGGTTTAGCACAGTACCTGGCACATGGTAGGCACTTAAATGTTTGTTGACTGACTCATGGTCCAGAAAACAACAGTTAAGCACTTAAAATATCCAAATGCTTCAGGGAGATAAAAAGATAAACTTCTATTCAGTTTCCCTACTAGCAGGACACCTATGACATGCCAACACGCACCCCTGATGCCACATTCAAGTTTTTGCCACCTTATTTACATCCATCTATTCAACTACTGCCCAAGAACGCATTCCTTTTTTCTGAACCTTTGAATTGGTCAGAATTACTCACGTGACTAATTGCAACACAGAAGGACATTGACTTAAAAGTTTTAGGAATGTGTAACAGGAGATGACGATTAAGGAGAAGACGGTATCACCACCAGTTTCTCAAAGGGCACCCTTTCCCATGGGTCACAGCTTGTGAGTTTGCTCAGCTCTGTTTCCCAGCCTGGCTTTTCAGTGTGCGGCTATAAACTAGGAGAACAGGACAAACAGGTTTGGAAGTCCAATCTTTCAACACTGCCCCCCCCACTCCCCATCCACCCCGCCTCCCCAAGTTGATGAGCTGCTAAATCAGTTCAATGCATCTACTTAGAGGAAGGGAAATGGGGTGTTAGCAGCTTGCCCAGTGATTGAACCCAGGAGCCTCAGGGTTTACAAGACATTGGATCTCAGCCCCGGATCTCTGAAACACTGGAGTCTGGTAACCTTGGCTTCCCCGATGGGACCTGCAGCTGGGCGGATGTTTTGCAGTCATGTCTTCTGAGCATGGCGGAGGGAAAGCCTTCCGTTAGTAGCAGCAGGAGTTACACACAGCTGTGGGGCAGCTTCTTAACCCCACATCTATCTTCATCCTCTTTCCTCTTCTGGTGCCTTGCTCCTCTCTTTCACTAGAGTTTCCATCTTAGTCTCCTACCAGGCACACGCCAAATGCTCCTCTCCAAGCAGTCGGCCCTGGGACACTGTGATCACCTGCTGTGCTCTGCACAGGCTTGTGGGGGATGTTGTTCCCAAGGGTAACATGTCCTCTCCCCACCTTCTCAAAAATAGAAAGTGATCATTACATAGGGCACTCAAAACAAAGAAAGATAATGAGGAGAGCCTATTTATATGATTGAGAAAGGATATAGCTACATGAAGCCCAATTTCCAGATGAAAATTAAATATTTCTGTTTAGAAAGAAAAACAACATCACGGCAGATGTTTTGTATGAAGGAGACCCAAAATCTGGAAAGCCAAAGGAATTCCAGAAAGTACTGAATCTGTGCTTTTTCAAAGGATGGAACAATCTACCATTATAAAGCGAAGTGATAACTAGTCCAGAACTATAATTTAATTTATTACTGTCTCAGCAAAAAACCACATGTAACCTTCTTTAAGAGTGTCTGCCAGAAACCTAGGAAACCCAGCAATGACTCCTTTCAGTCAGCCTGACTGTGCTTTCAAGCAGTTTGGGAGGACAATTCCTTTTGAAAGGCCATGGGGTCAGGGACTGTGTCCAATTCTGCCTTCGATGTTGCTCTGTTGGGGGTCCCCATGGGCTCTAGTCTTCCCTTCCTTGGAAGGAGGGCACTATCGAAATGCCCTCCTAGGCACAGAGGGGAGCTGGACTGCACTATACTGTTGCCCCTCCTTTCTCACCCCAAGAATTCTTCCTTTCAGCCAGGAAAATGCCTGGATAGAGGGGAGAATAGACAGCAGCCAGAAGCAGTCTAGGCTCTCACGGTGCCTCTGCCAGAAGAGGGGAAAAGTTATGCCCTCTGGAGATGAGGCAGAGTTTTCCCTTTCTGTGGAAATGCATGAGATCATAAGAGCACCTCAGTGGGAATTTTGCTCCCACTCTTCTGGGTGACTTGCTGCAGTGAACCTCAGGCTTTGTGTCAAGAGGAGCCAAACTGGCCAAAGGCATTAGCCGAAGTCAAGCAATCAACAATAATGATAGAAGAATTCTAATAAGAATTCACATTTGTAAAGCATTTTAATGCTTGCAAAATGCTTTATCCACATCACCTCCCTTGGGGTGGCACTTAAACTGGGCACTGAAAGGGACTAAGGGTTCCAAGAAACAGTGGTAAGGAGGGAGAACTCTCCAGGCATATGCAAAGAAATGGAGGTGGGAGATGTAAAGTTTTATGTGGGGAACAGCAAATTTGACCAGAGTGTAGAATGCACGAACATATTGGGTAAACAGCCTGGAAAAACCCAATGGAGCCATAAAAAGGTCTTTCATTAGGGGAAAAAATAACCAGAAGCTTTTCCAGAGTCTAGGCTAGAAAAAGTATTTCATCTTTGAAAGAAGATTACTGCACTCAGAAACCAAGCTCTTTGTAACGTAGAGGTGGGTTCCACCTAGCAAGCCCTCAGGCTTAATCAATTTTTTTTTTAATCACACCACCTGGTCCCCATTTAAGGGCGAGGATTCCTTATGCTCCTCTTTAATCTCTGTTGGCTAGTTCACACCCAATCAGCATTGCCTTCCCAACAAACAATCAAGAGTTGTTAGAGTTCAGGATCCCCCACTTTCTCAGTTCCAATCTCTTTCTATTTTTCTATGCAGATAAGGGGATGATGTAAAAGAAGAAAAAATATATAGTAATCCTTCCACATTGTGACTTTCCCCAATAAGGGTTTTGATATACCATGGGTTAGCATAATTAAATGTGAATTTTTGGGGAGTTTTGCGGAAGCCTCAGAAAACACATGAAAGCCAGCAGATGATGCAGAGACTATGAGTAAATATTTAACCCAAATTTTACAATAAGGTATTGTAAACACCTCATAAAAGAAAAAGAAAAATAATTCAGACTTCTCTGTTACAAAGGGAAGGCCAAAAAATTTTACTGGGATCTTTTGGCATGTAGTGGGGTACCACACCCCTGATCCTTGAGATATAGAAAGGATAACTATAACCTCAGGAATCAAGGTCCTTACTTCCCCTTGATTACCTAAGTTTCTGCCTTTAGTATGTCTGTGTGTCTAGTAAAGTCTTTTCTGGAGATGGCTCTCTTTCATAGATAAAAACATTGAGCAGCCCAGGTAAACTCCGTTGGAGTACTTCACCTTTCCCTCCTCCTCCTCCTCATTCTCAGGTTCTTCAATTCCAGACATTTTTCTCTTTCAATAATCCTCTTTTAGCTCAACTCTTTCCCCCCTCCTTCAGCTTGAGTCTTTCTCCTTCTTCTACTCTTTCAATTCTTTTTTTTTCAATTTCAGTTTCTCTTTGAGGCCTTTCAAAATTCTTCCTCTTCAAATGATTATATTCTTATTGTATCTTCTGAGTCTTCTTTGTCTTAGTTGACCTCCTGAACTTGAGACCTTGTCTGCCTTGTTGTATGCTACATCCCTGACCTTGCTGTCTTTTCTTGCCTTGGCTGACTTAGGTGCCTAGACCTGAATCCTTGTCTATCTCACTCTTCAGTAGTTACTAGACTCCTTCTGTTTTGCTGGGCCCTTAGCACTGGTCTTTCTTAGCTAGCCTTGCCTCATCAGTCCCTATGCCTTGGTGTGACCAACCTTTGTGTTGCTGCTTTCTGTAATGTCAAACCAATCAATTGATAAATCGTTAGAAACTGATTGAGCTTCACGTGACCACTCAGTACTGGTGTTTGGGGAATACAAAAGAGGTTACAAGGTATGGTCCTTAACCTCAGGTAGCTTACAGTTTAGTTGGGGAGGCTATATTTTGGCACATAAAGGACCCAGGCTTCCATCCAAGAGGGAGGTATTTTGTGTACCACTTCATAGGACTAGTTTGACAGAGAATGCCGAGTAGAATGAAACTTTGAGTACTCATATAAGGAATGAAGTTGGTACCTGGATTTCTCTGGAGAGCGTAGCATGTGTTTCCAGAGATTCTTGGAGGGGTCATATGTGGATAGAAGATACTCCAGAGAAGAAAGACAGAAAGACTTTGTAAATGGTAGATGTGTGGATGAAGCCAGCCTCTTACACATGCCCATTTCTGGCTTCCTAGAGACTTGTGGTTCAGTTTTGTCCTACTCTTTATGACCTCATTGGGGGTTTTCTTGGCAAAAATACTAGAATGGTTTGCCATTTCCTTCTTAAGCTCATTTGACATATGAGGAAACTGAGGCAAACAGGGTTAAGTGACTTGCTCAGGGTCACACAGCTAGGAAGTGTCTGAGGCTGAATTTGAACTCATGAAGATGTGTCTTGCTGATTTCAAGCCCAGTGCTCTCTCCACTGTGCCACCTAGTTGCCCCCCTCCTAGAGATTTAGGAACTTCTCTTTGAGTGAGATTGATTTGAGCTGAGATCTCACTTCAGAAGAGTTCACTAGCTTTTGTCAATTTTCTGATATATTCTAATCTGTGTAACTTCTCTGTTTTCTGTTTGCTGTTTTGCTTGGATAGGTGGGCTTACTTGCTATTTATTATTTGCAGTTGTCTTTTGTGTAACCAGTTTTGAGTGGGATGGACTTTAGCTGGAGAGTATAAGCTACCCTTAATAGCAACCAGAGAAATGGTTTTTGTTCTGAACCTAGTATACCCCTAGACCAGAAATATCTGAGGGGACAGGCAAGCAGGCAACAAACACTCATTGAGTGCCGGGAACTGTGATAAATGCTAGGACTACAGATGGAAGCAATAAGACAGTCTCAGTCCTCAAGGACCTTACATTCCAATGAAGGAAGACAAAACACCAAAAAAGGGGCTGAAAAAGGGTAGGGGAAGGTGCTCACATGGGAGCATCGTGGGGAAGTCCAGAGAGTCAGAGACTGAACTAGGTCGTGAATGGAGGGTGGACATCTCAGACTCCTCCCCTGAATAAAGGTCCGAGGAGGAACTCACTAGTGGGAGAAGGTAGGTAGGGATAATTCCAATCTAATATTCCTCTTGCAGACAGGTAAAAAAAAGAAGGTACAGCCTGTTCTCCTGAAGGTAGAAATCTTGAAAAAGGGTGGGACAAATTCTAGAAGTACCTATCCATGCCACCTGTGGCCCGTACCACCTAGACCACCCAACTTGAACACACCTATATCAATCTTCGTGGACCTGCATATCTTACATGTAAAATAAATGAAAACATTATGAAAATGCTAAATTGTGTGGTATAAACTATCATATAAACTATGATATGGCTTAAAGTTAGGCCACATCATGTCACCCCCTAAAGAACCCACATGACCAAGTATTTTCCTCACCACAGTCTTGTGAGGTAGGTAGCGTGAACATTGTCATTTCCATCTTACTGATGAAGAAACTGAGATTCACGAGGGTTGTAATTCGTCCAGGGTCATAGACCTAGCAACTGGAGGCCTGCTCTTCCTCTTCTAGTTCATCGCACTGCCTTCTCACCATCCATTTCTCTTTCCTGAAAAGTTAGCAATAGACTTCATAATGCTTAGGAAGCAGTTCTTTGTGTCAATGCCATGGCCTATTAACATGGACCCACATTATTGGTTATTGACCAGGAATGAGGATACATACCCACATGTATGTGTATATATATATATATATATGTGTGTGTGTGTGTGTGTGTGTGTGTGTGTGTGTATGTGTGTGTGTATGTAGATAGATATAGATATGTATCTATATCTGTGTGTATATATGTATATATAGATATCTCTATGTCCATATCTATTTATATCTCCTCACACACATATATATCTCTTTCCATACATGTATATATATGTCCATATGTGTATATATGTATGTATATATCCTCATACACATGTATACCCTTACACATATATATACATAAACATATACCTGCATATATATGTATATGTATGTGTGCATGCCCTCTCAATATATATATATGTGCACACATATGTATGTGTGCATATGGATATATGTGTATGTCTCTCCCTTCTCATACACATACGTGTAAATACAGACACAAACAGGTTTATGTATAGTATTTGTATGTATGTATATATGAATATCATATATATGTACACACCACATAATGCAAGGCACATATGTGTATGCAATACACACACATATGCATATGCACATACATATTATGCCATGTACATACATATACACATGCGTATACACAGCCATATATGCATACACATACATAATTGCTGTAGGCTTGAGATCAAATTCCAGCACATGGCAATGGCCCCTTTGCCTGGTGGCTTGCGGTACACACTACCCACTTTGGATATTGTCAGGGGAGGAAGGAATAGTGACATCTCCACATGATGTAGATTTTCCTGGTCTGCTTAGCTGAGAGAGCTCAGTGAAAGATGACTAAGGCCATTCTCCTCCAGCACACATGGGCAGCACTCCATTTTACCTCCTTCATGTGGGGGCTGGAGGTTAAGGCCTTCCCGTCCTGTGCTGACACATTGAGAAGCATTATGATTGCCAGCTTCAGCCTGTTAGAAGGAACCATGGCCTCAGACTGCTGGAAGGGACTTTAGAGAGCCTAGGAAGGAGGGTGGAAGATGGGGAAGAGCAGGAGCCTGAGAAAAGGGGGTTGGAGGCTCAGGCCTATCATTTAGTAGCCAAGTGACTGTAGGAGAGTGACTCATTTGACATTTATGCTTCAGGAATCATTGAAATTGTAAAACGGAAATACAATATTTCACCTGCTCAGGTAAGTGACCTAAACCTTAATGTATTCATATTTGTCCCTATATGATTTCAATGATGTAGGGATACCCCTAGGTGTAGTAAGAGAACATTTGAAATAGAATATTGCCAATATTATGCTGGAAATAGTATACCTTGAAAAGAGTATATTGGAAATAGTATTCATTGCCAGTGCTCTGGTAGAAATAGCATGCTTTGTAAATTGTATAGTAGAAATAGTATATATTGAAAATAGCATGTTGCAAATAATATGCATTGCAAATAACATGTTGGAAATGGTATATATTGCAACCAGTATCCTGGAAATAGCATGTATTGCAAATAGCATATTGGAAGTAGTATGCATTCCAAACATGTTGGAAATAGCATAGATTGCAAATAGCATGTTGGAAATGGTCTATGTTGCAAATTATTGATAATTGTTTTCCTCTTATCTGACTCTTCATGACCCAATTTAGGGTTTTCGTGGCAAAAATACTGGAGTGGTTTGCTGTTTCTTTCTTCAGCTCATTTTACAGATGAAAAACTGAGGCAAATAGGGTTAAGTGACTTGCCCAGGTCACGTAGCTAGTAAATGTCTGAGGCCATATTTGAACTCACGAAGATGAATTTTCTTGGCACAAGGCTTGGTGCTTTATCCATTGAACCACCTATGTATTACAGATAATAAGTTGGAGAGTATATATTGAAAATAGCATTTTGGAAATAGTATATATTACAAATAGTATACTTGAAATAATATATGTATATATACTATATATGTATATGTACTATATATGTATATATAGTACACTGGAAATAGTATATATTGTAAATAGCATGTTGGAAATAATATATATTGCAGATAGTATGCTAGAAATACCATGCATTGGAAATAGTATATATTGCAAATAATATACTAGGAATGGTATTACAAATAGTATATTGAAAATAATTTGTATTAAAGACAGTATATCAGAAAGAATGCTAGCTCTGGAGTTAAGACTTTGGTTCAGATCCCACCTATTTACTATTCATATGCACTTGGGCAAGTCACTTAACCTGCTTTAGCTTCAATTTTTTCATTGTCAAATGAAAGGGTTAAACCAGATGGTCTCTGAGATCACTTTTAGTTCTAGATCTGGGACCTTACGATCTAGGGCCATCTATCAAGTATTACAGTTATTGAGATCTATGTTTAGCTCTGTTGCCTATGGAGGGAGTACCTATGCTGATAATATTAGGAATCCTTGAAGCATTTCAGCAAAATGAGAACTATCTCCTTCACAGGGTAGTGGTGAAGAGCTTTATTAACCTTAAAGTACTATAGACATTAAAGGAAATATTGAGTTCAACTCTTTGTCTAATGAATTGAAATCCCTCTCCTCAAGCAATGAGCATTTATTAAGTACTTCCTATATTCCAGTCACTGTGCTGAGCACTGAGGATACCAATGTAACTTGAGCCCCAAAGCCCCATTGGTTTGAGGCTGTCTCCTCATTGGTGCAAAGCAATGCTCCATGCCTATATGAAGAACTGGGTAGAATTAACAAAAAGCAGCATACAGACTCTTCAGGCTCACTTGTCTCTCAGGGTGTTCTGGCTTCTACAGCTTTGAAAGAGAAGATTCCTGATACCAATATCTCTCTAGGTCTCTGAAGGGAGAAAAAGACTCTGGGAAGAAGGTGATGTGAGAGGGGCTGAATCTCCATCTTTTCCCTGTCCACAGCTTGCTATACTAGAGACTCTGGGGAATTTTTCCCTTGGGTAAGATCTGTAACTATCAGTTGAGTTGAAATATTTCATTCCCAAAGGGAGAGCTCCTTCAATCTGTACTGCTTGGTATATATTCCCATATGTTTACTTTCTCAGATTTCTGTTTTGCTAGTGGCTGGTGTATTCATTGTAGAACTGGTATCTGGTGTGAAAAGAGTTAAATCTTGGATATAAACCTTAGGGTCTCTCATTCTCCATTAAGAAATAGCAACTAGGGGTTTAGCTTAAACCTGACAACTATTTCCCTTATGCTGATAATATTTAAGGGAATAGATAGATATAATTCTAGCCCAGTACTCCCTCTCTCCAAGGAGAGCAGAGTGACCAACTGCTTTTGGAACGGTTTGGAACCTTTGAAAAAGGGCTGTGTGGAGAGGAGAAGATGTTCGAGATGTATATATTTTGCCTCATTTCAATCCATGAATTTAGATAGCCTCATTACATAAAGATGAAAACAGGCTTTGCCCTCAAGGAGCTTACATTTTAGTGGGAGGTGACAATATATAAGTAAATATTTAAATAAGAGATAGAAGCAGAATAGATGGAAGCTAGACTCAGAAGAGAAGGCACTAACGGCTTGGAGATGAGGGAAAGGCTTCTTGCAGAATGTGGGACTTGAGCTAATCTTTTTTTAAAAGTTTATTTATTTTTACTTTTCAACATTCACTTCCATTAGTTTTAAATTTTCTCCCCATCTCTTCCTTCCTCTCTCCCCAAAATGGCATGCAATCTGATATAGGCTCTACATATACATTCCTATTAAACATATTTTCACATTAGTCATGTTGTATAGAAGAATCAGAATGAATGGAAGGAACCATGAGAAAGAAAAAAAAACAAAACAAAAAGAAAATAATTTGCTTCAATCTGCATTCAGACTCCATAGTTCTTTCTCTGCATGTGGACGACATTTTCCATCATGAGTCCTTTGGAATTGTTTTAGGTCCTTGCATTACTGAAAAGAGCTAAGTCTATCAAAGTCTGTCATCACACACTGTGGCTGTTACTATCTACAATGATCTCCTGGTTCTGCTCACTTCAGTCAGCATCTGTTCATATAAATCTTTCCAGGTGTTTTTGGAGTCCACCTGGTCATCATTTCTTATTGCAAAATACGATTCCATTACACTCAAATACCACAACTTGTTCAGCCATTCCCCAATTGATGGGCATCCCTTCAATTTCCAGTTCTTGGCCACCACAAAAAGAGCTGCAATAAATATTTTTGTACATGTGGGTCCTTTTCCCATTTGTATGATCTCTTTGGGATATGGCCCTAGAAGTGGTATTGCTGGGTAAGAGGGACTTGAGCTAATTCTTGAAGGAAGCCAGAGAAACTGAGAGCCATAGCTGAGAGGGCAGATGCTTCCAGGACTGGTAGGGAGCAGCCAGTGTGAAGGTATAGAAATGGGAAATAAAGTGCCATGATACAAGGACCAACCAGAAGAGCAGTGATAGAGAACATGGAAGTTTATAAAGTGTAAAAAGACTGGAAAGGTAGGAAGGGGCCAGGTGGTAAATAGCTTTAAATGCCAAAAAAATAGAGTTTTTATTTGATCATGGAGGTAATAGTGTGCCAATGGAACTTATTGATTGCGGGTGATGGTAGTGACATGATCAGATCTACACTTGAGAAAAAGCAGCTTGGTAACTGAATGGAGGATGAATTAGGGTGGGGAAAGACTTGAGGCAGGGAAATTAACCAGAAGGCTATTGCAACAATTCAAGTGAGAGATTAGGAGGATTTGAAGTCAGGTGGAGGCTATATAAGAGAAGGGGTAGGGAGGTGGAGAGAAGGGGACATAGTGCAGAAGTATCATGAAGCTACAAAGAGTTCTATTGGGCAACTAATTGGATATGTGGATATGTGAGTGAAAATGAGGAGTCCAGGATGGCACCAAGATTGTAAGCAAGGACTAGGGAACAGAGGGAATGAGAAAGGAGGAGGTTTAGGACAAAAGGTAAGTTTGTTAATGATGGAGCAGGCATTCCAACAGCACAGTGGATGGAGAAGGTGGATCTGGGGCATTGAAGAGGTAGGCTTGAAGTGGATAAGACTGAGGGAACAGTGAGCAAGGGAGAGGAAACAGTTTGTATATTAGGATTCAAAATCATTGATATGATGCAAGTAGAGGGGAAACAGCCTAATTAATTATGCCCAAAGGAATATGGTATAGTGGAGAGACAGCTGATTTAAGAGACAGAAAGACCTAGGTTTATGTCTTCCCTCTGATACATACTGGTTATGTTAAAGAATTTAACCGTTCAGTTCTTCTCTGAGACCACAAGTTGCAGAGAAAGTGCCAACCTGAATTGGTAGATTGAGCCATCTCACCTGGGAGCTCCCCATACCAATGAAATCACAGGTCTGGGCTCTATCCCTATTCTTCTCTACTTGAACACTGCCGGTGATAGTAAACTCATTGCCTTGAAAGACAGTTCATCCTATGTATGAGGGAGTTGTCATCCCTTACTGTCTTCAACATAGGGCTTGAATCATTTTCAGACAGCCTTAGTAGCAGTGATGATTTCATAGGAGATAGAGATAAAAACAGATCCCTTGGAATCTTAGGTCCATTATTTTCCTTTAGTAGGCACTAGAGGGCCAGAGAAGGGAGGAAGGGGCAGGGCAATTGACCTTCACAAAGTTGGCTGGTCAAAGTCCCATAATTCCACTTTGGAATGGAGGGATTCTAGAGGCTTAGGTGACTCTGGAAATAGGACTTCTCCATATTTCCACTGGCCCTTGTCTCTGAGTGCAAAACATTTGGGTTACTTCCCAGACTGCTAGTTGACCGCCTGCAAATTGCCTTGCAGAGGAGGATCTACCCTGTCTCTGCTTACAAGCAATGGCCAGAGCAAGTCCTTCTCAAGTGTTAGACATACATACTTCAGCTGGGAAAATTAGGTGAAGTGTCCAAGATGTCACTGCAAAGGAAGTACACTTAGGGCTTCATCATGGAAGATGCAGCACAGAGAGGTAATCCTGTGGTTGTTCAGGGGTCACTCACTGTCTGCTGCTTCTAACAGAGTAGGGCTTACATAGCTGGCTCCTCACCTAGGGAAATACAAATGCAGGGCAGGTACCAGCCAAGTCCAGTGGGTCAGTTTCAATTCTGGAGTGGTATTCTAGTGATAGTCCTTCTACCAGTTTTGTTAATTGCAAAGCAGAAAGGTCTCCAGGACCATGGGCTTCCTGTTTTCCTGTCCCCTTCTCCCAATTTCATCAGGTAAAGGGATTATTGGGTCTATTTATGGCCATAGGAGTATGGTATAGGTCACAGGGGTGGGGAAACTGTGGTTTCAAGGCCACATATGGACCTCTAGGTCCTCAAGTGTGGTCCTTTGACTGAATCCAGACTTTACAGAACAAATCCTTTTATTAAGCGGATTTGTTCTGTGAAGTTTGGATTAAAAAGGTTGCACTTGAGGACCTAGAGGGCCACATGTGGCCTCGAGGCTACAGGTTCCCCACCCCTGGATAAAAGATGGAGAGGGGCAGCTACACGGCATAGTGGCTAGAGTGCCAGGCCTACAGTAGGGAAGACTCAACTTTGTGAGTTCAAATGTGGCCTCAAATAATTACTAGCTGTGTGACCCTGGGCAAATAACTGTTTGCTTCAGTTTCCGCAGCTATAAAATGAGCTGGAGGAAGAAATGGCAAACCACTCCAGTATCTTTGCCAAGAAAACACCAGATGGGGTGTTCTTTCTCTAGAGGAAATCATACTCAATTTTTGGGGAGATAAGACTCCCGTAAGATAATTCTGGAATTATACAAGATGGCACGTGAAAACATGAGTTGTGCTGCGAGTCAGCTCTGCCACTAACCCTATGTGTGACTTTGGGCAAGTCATTCCCTTCTCTGAAACTCTGAGAAATGAAAGTGTGGGATTAGATCAGGGATTTTTCTTGTTGTTTTTTAAATTTTTCATAACTGTATTTCAACATAATTAGTTTCCTTGTAATCCTTTGGGTTTATTTTGTGCATTTTAAAGTCTGATTTTGAGAAGAGCCATAAAGGTTTCCCCAGACTGACTGCCAAAGGGGTCCACAACATGAAAAAATTAAAGAACCTCTCTGTATTAAATGCTCTGTATTAAATGGCCCCTTCCAGATCTAAATCCAATAATTGTTTAGTGCCTGAGGCTCCTTCCTCAGTTTTCATTTTGTGGAATGTAAATGCAGAGAATTAGAGGAGATTAGATTTAGTGTGCACCAAACTCAGCAAATGCCCTGGTTTTGTTTGTTTTTTCATTTTCAATAGCACTTTATACCTATTGTGTTCACTTTTACATTTTCAAATTCTTTCAGTTATTTTCAGATATCCTTTATTTCCCCACTAAATGGAAGCTACCTGAAGGTAGTTTATTCATATTTGTGTTCCCAACCCTGAGCGTAGTGCCATGTACATAAATGGTGACCAATACATTTTGTATTGGAATAGATTTATGACTAAATCTCTCATTTGAGCTTATTTTCTTATTATTAGTACAGTAGCTGGCACAGAGTAGGTGCTTAATATATGCTTGTTCCTTTCTTTCCTCTTTCTCTCCAAAGTGAAAAAAAATCTGACTCAAGGATCTAGTGAATTAAAAAAGTATATCCGACTTATTATGATATTTATAGTCATTAGACAAGTCATCCCACCACCACAGGGTAATGTTGTATAATGGTTAGAGTATTGCCTCACTTTTGTATTTGTAGGTCTAGTACCTAGTATAGGACTGGCATATAGTAGGTACAACATAAATGCTCATTGATTGACTTGAATGCTGAATTTTGAACTATGAAAACATGGAGCCTCTGTTTCTTCATCTGTCAAATTCGGAATAATAGTAGTGCTGGCCTCTTGTTGTAAGGATCAAATTAGCTTATGTACTTAAACCACTTCCCAGGCCTTGAAGTGCTATGTAAATGGGAGCTAGTAGTATAATTTAGCCTGTGGCTAAAGGACAGAATTGGAAGTCGCTCAGTATTAGGATGATTAGCACTATAAAATATGGAGATAAACAGATGGTGATAAATGGAGAGACAGAAATGAATAGAATTTGCCCAGGACTCTGGAGCTGTCACCCTGGCCCCCATGTTCTATATTTAACATCAAATGGCATTGCAAGGTCACCAGGAGTAAGATCTTGGAGCAGAGCCAGCACACTGCTTCAAAGCCACGCGCTCTGCAACTCAACATCCCCTGACCGTTCGTACAAGGACGATGGATGACCTCGAGATTCCAAAGCAACTGCTTTGCTTTGAGCTGAAGCTGAGGACCGGCCAGCAGCATGAGCCGGGAGGTCAGTACCAGTACTCCAAGGATGCCCATAGAGACATACAACCAGAAGCACTGGGACATAGCCTTCGGCTGCCGAGAAGTAGGCAGCCAGTGCCAATTTGACCAGACTTGATTCCATTCTTCGGTCAGGGAGCTCAGTAAGGATTTTTAGGTATGGGGATGAGGGGTGGAGTGGGATCAGTTCGGTCAAAACTTTCTGCTGCCCTCTGTGTCTTTCTTGTTCTTACAATCTTGCTTTGTGCTTTTGCTGACAATGTTCCCACTGCACAGATTACTTTCCTTCTTCTTTGCCAGCTCTCCAGATCCTTTTCTCCCAAGGTTTAGTTCAAATCCTTCCTCTTTGATGAAGCCCCTTGTTGATTTCTTTCTGCCTTGAACTCATGTGACATCTTTGAGATTCTCTAATGATTTCACATGTATAAATTTGACTTCATCACCTAGGTAGCAATCTCCTTCAGCACCAAGATGGTAGCCTTACTACTTAATAAATGCTTATCGACTACAATTGCATAACTAATTACAAAGGTGGTGCTGTAGACACCCTATCAAAGACGTGGTTTTGATGATCGCAGGCTTAGAACCATAAAGTCACAACTAGAAAGACCTTGAGAGATCATCTAATCCAATCCTTTCATTTTAATGATGTGGAGAGTGAGATATGGAAAAGCTAGGCGACTTAAGGTCACACGGAGAATAGAAGGTGGATATGCAGGATTTGAACCCAGGTTTTCTGGCCCCAAGTCCAGTTATCTTTTGATTGTAGCACATTTCCATTGATTTGCACTAGAAGCAGTGTGATATGGCAGAAAGTGTACTGTGTCTGGAACCAGAGAACTTGAATTTGGATTCCTACTTTGCAATTCCAATTCAACTTATTAAATTAAATTCAGTTAAATTCTCCAGGAACTTAGAAAGTTTCTAAAATGTGCAGGATAATGTATTGGATGATGTGAATTGTTTCTCGTTTAAACCTGTGATTGCTTGAGTGTAGGGGATTCCATGGTGAAAATGTCCTCTATGGATGAAGATTATCAGTTGATCTATAAGTTGTGGTTTGATTAAAATTATTTTTTTTCAATTGATAAAAATCTATTTTCTTTCCTTTCCACCTCATCCTCCCCCATTGGGGAGAAAGAGACAAGACTTTTGTATCAAACAATTTTCCCCCTAATTGTCCATGTCCAAAATGCATGTTTTAGTTGGCACTCTGAGTCCATCCATCACCTCTCTGTGAGGAGGTGGGTAGCATATTTTATAAGTCATCTGAAATTTTGGGTGTTCATTACTGTTCATTGGCATTCTTAAGTATTGAAGTTGTTTGTGTAACCCAGATTCCATGTTAGAACTGCGCATACCCAGAGGAGCCTGGGTTACATTTGTCTTTATAATGTTGTAGTTATTGTATAAGTTATTCTTCAGTTTCTTCTTATTTCATTCTACATCAATTCATACAAATCTTCCCAGGTTTCTATGAAACATCCTCATCATTTATTTGTAAAACTTTTTTTGAGACTAGGTCTTCCAATTTTGCCCATGTTGGGCCTGATTCCACTTCTGATTGGCACTAAAGGTTTGACTTGCTTTCTTTCTGATCTGAGTTGGTTTGCCTTTCCTTAGGCAGCCTGCTGACACCGTAATCCTGGAGGCTCACTGTATTGCTTCCAGACTTAGTGTGGACTTATCCAATTAGCATTAGCCCTTCTGAAGCTCTGAACTCCTAAGCTTAAGAGATCCACTAGCCTCAGTCTTCCAGTAGGAGAGAATCGAAGGTGTGTGTCATCTTTTCCCAACCTTTGTAATTTCTTACAGAGTAAGTATTCCGTTACCTTTATATACCATAATATATTCAGCCATTCCTTAATTGATTTCCATTAGCTTTGCCACCACAAAAGGAGCTGCTATATATACTTTTGCACATATAGTTCCTTCTCCTCTTTCTTTTATCTCTTTGGGGTGTAGACCTAGTAGGGTTATTGTTACGTCAAGTGGCACACATGATTTGGGACCTAGTTGCAAATTCCAAACAGCTGGATCAGTTCAGAGTTCTACTAACAGTGCATTAGTATACCTGTTTTTCCACTGCCCTTCCAATATGTTTTTTGTCACTTTTGCCAATCTGATGGGTTTGACATGGTCTAATTTATAAGTTACCATTTTAGAAAGTTACTTAGGGAACTTAGAGGCTAAATAACTTGCCTAGGGTAACACAGTTGGCATATATCAGAGGTAAGATTTGTGACTACAAGGCAGGCCTGCTACACATTATACCATATGCTAGTAGGTCCTTAGAAACTGGGGATGCAAAGACAAAATGAAAAAAATCCTTGTCTCCAAATAACCTACTATGTGACACCAGGCAATCACTTTGGCTTTCTTGGACTTAGTTTTTTCATCTCTATGATCCAGCTGTATTGAGCTATGCACAGTCCCTCTAATTCCATCTCCCACCTCCAGGCCTTGGCACTTACTGATGATGCCCATGCCTGGAATCTCTGCCCCCTTTCCTCAGTCTTTTAGTTTCATTGGCTTCCCTCAAAACTCATTCGAATCTCACCATTTGAAGGAAGTCTTGCCTAGTCTCCCACGCTGCTGTTGTTTTATCTTTTTTTCAGATTACCTTCATCCCTCTGCATATATATTATGAGTGCCTAGTTATTTACAGGTTTTCTCCCCCATTAGACTGTACACTCCTTGAGGTCAGTGGCAGTGCTGATAGCTTTTTATTGTATGCCTAGCACCTAGCACATGACCTGGCACCATAGTAACCACTTAAAATGCCTTCTGTTTGCATGACTAATATGTAAAATGAAAGGATTGCATTAGGAATACAGAGAAATATAATATTGGGCTGCCTTTATAGGGCATGGTACCCATATTACATGAAGGATTTAAAAAAGTCAAATGTGCAAGTTTAGGAGGGCAATGACTTGGCTAAACCACAGTGTGACACGTTTGCTAAAAGAGCTAATGCAATATTAGGCTTCTTTAATGAAAGTATTGAACAGGAGGAGAAGAGCGGACTGCAATGCCTTTGGGAAAATGCACAGTTTTTTTTTCAGATTTTCCCCAGAAACAAGTTCATTTACTTTAATAACATTATTTGTTCAATGCAGCTTGGACTCTGTGTCCTCTGAGGTCTGTTTCATCTTTAGGGCTGTAATTTCAGTGATCCTCTGACTTTGAGACATGAAGCAGATAAAGAAGGCACAGCTAGTCTTGCCTTCTCTACCTCTGAAGAATTTTATCCAAGAGGCAATAGAGAGGTTTGTGGTAGGTGTTGCAACACAATCAAAGCGTGCTTTTCAAGAGCAATGGTGAAAAGAATGTCATTAAAAAGAGCTATGGTGGGAAAAGAAGGTGGGCTGATCACTCAAGGAATAATGGATAGACAATGTATGTGCTATGCTTGTATCACAGCAGCATCAAGAAAATTAGAGGTAGGCTCCCAGCAGGAGTACTCTGAATGGGCACTCTATCTTCCCACCATGAAAAATCTTTAGGAATACTTTTTCAAGAATCAAACAAAATGAGGAGGGTATGGATTAGCTGTGATTTGCATGGCTAGAAGAAATTCTCACATCGATGAGATCACAGATCTATCCAAACCACATAGATGATTGCAACCACCCAGCCCGTGTGGTGTCACTTAGCTACATCTGGCAGAGCATCCTACAGTTTGAGATGGATTTTGGCAAATTGGAGGATGTGTAGAGTGAGGCAAACAAAATGGTGAAATGTCTGTAAATGGCTGGATGTGGTGGCACCTGACTGTAATCTGTGTTACTGGGGGAAGCTGAGGTTGGTGGATCGCTTGAGCTCAGGAGTTTTGCATTGTAGAAGGTCTAAAGTCAATCAAGTGGTACATTCTGAGTCCAGCTTCGGTGTGGCGAGCCCTGGGATCAGAAGGCCTAAACCAGCCTGCTTAATGAGTGGCAAACTGGCCCAGGTCAAAAAAGACAGCAGGTCATAATGCTGCTACACCTATTATCATCAGGCTCATGAGTGGTTAAGCTTTCAGCCTGGCCACGATAGGGAGATCTGGTATAAAACACAAAAACAACAACAAAGGTCTGGAATTTGTGGCATACACTTTCATTTATGTTCATTCATTCAATGGATATTTACTGAACATTATTTTGTTCAATGCATTGGAAGAGACATAGAGATAATTCAGGTCTTCATGGAGTTTATCATTTAATAGAGAAGATAAGATGCTTATATAAATGTTTATAATAGTAAGCAACAGATACAAAGTGCTATATGAGTTGCAGTAACAGTAAGTTTGGGCACCTGGGTGGTGCAGTGGCCTAAAGTCAGGAAGAACTGAGTTCAAATTTGGCCTCAGAAACTCACTAGCTGTGTGACACTGGGCAAGTCACTTAACCCTGTTTGTCTCAGTTTCCTCATCTGTCAAATAAGCTGGAGAAGCAGTATCTTTTCCAAGAAAACCCCAAATGGGGTCATGAAGAGTTGACAGGACTGAAAATGTAAATATAAGCAACAAGTTGCATCTGAGTGTGGGAGAAGGCAATTAGGGAAGACCCCATGAGGGAGGCTACAGTTGAGAGGGGCTTCTATGTTGTTCAGAAATGATTGAAGGATGTAGGGATATTTAGTTTGCAGTGGAGAACACTTGGCAGGAACATATTACTTAATACCTTAGTTATGTTGAACAAGATACTCTGGACCTTGAAACTAAGAGAGTTAACTTCTAAGGTCCATTCTAGCTCTGAGTCTAGAATCCTATTCTGATTATCAGTCAGTCAACAAACATGTTATAGGCACTGTACTAAGCACTGGGGATGCAAAGAAAGATAAAATCAAAGTCCCTACTTTCAAGAAGCCCATATTTCAATGGAGGAGACGACACTCAAATAACTAAATACATCCAAGAGCTACAGAGTGTAGATGGGAGGTCATCTTAGAACAAAGATGCTAGCAGTAATGAAGTCTGATTTCTTACCTTCAAGGCTCCTTTCAATGTTAAAAATTCATGGTGCTAAAGGAGGCAGGATTCCCCAGTAGAAGGTGCTGCTTCTAAATACCATGCCTTTTTATATACAAACTGTTTCAAACAATTAAAAACTACTTGGGGACTGATGGTCCAACCAGAGTAAGACATTTTCCACTGAGGAACTTTCCTCTTGTGAACTCAGATGTGCAAATAAAACCATGCTGTGGGGATTGACTGGGATTTTTCAGGTAGACAGACCTATTGAACTTTTGAATCCAGGTTGGTGGTTGGTGATTTGCAGCCGGAGCCGTGTTTTCCCTGGGAGTTCTCTAGCCTCGAAGGTGATGGATGGGCACCTCTCAGGCACAGTTCCTTGATCAATAAGCCATAAAGTCTCAAATTGTTTTGTTAGATCCATTGATCAAATCCACTGGATTTGTCCCAACTCTTTTATTGTTGAGGCAGAAAAATGCAATGTTTACCCTCCCTGGCCCATCTCTCCTCTCCATAAACACTTCCAGTTGGCCTCCTGCTACTATAGGGCAATTGGGAGGGATAAGAGAGGGATAGAGGATTAATTCCAGGTTGAAAAAGCCATCAACAACCCGTGAAAGCAAATTAAAGCAAATTCTCACTTGAACTTTCTCTCTTGGAGGGAGGTGATAGGAATCCTCCCTTTGGTTGTTGAAAAGTGTTCAATGTGGTGTTGTGGAAGGACAAATGGCTTTGACTTTAGGTAAGTGGATTGGCCACATTGGGACTCAGTTTCCTCATCTACAAAATGAAAGAGTTGGACAGAATACCTCCGAGGCCCCTTGTGGTTCTAAATTTATGATGCTGTGACTTACTCAAGAGTCGTTTTGCCTTTCTTTTCGTCCTCTTGGGATACGGGCAGTGGAGAATTGCTACATTGGAATAATGGCAGTTTCTTTTCTGTGGCAAGTGGGCTTCCTCATATACATACAGTACTTAGAGAACTGCTCTTGTACTCATTTGCTAAGTTCATCAGCTATATATAGAATGGTGGAAAGCAAATACCACTTACTCTTTATCTATTTATTTGATTTATTCATTTAAAAGCCTGTTGACAAAAGACCTCTGGTTCACGTACAATAAATAAAATAATTCAATTAAGTATAACTCCTAGACTCACTCCCAACATCCACAGATGTAAGTAGACATGTAGACACCCAAACACACACACATACACACACACACACACACACACACACACACACACACACACACATGCATCCCTAGCTAAAGAAGACAAACGTCACCATTAAAGAGGATCTAGGCCTCAGGGAATTTAGGGGAAAATATAATCCAGGCTGGACTATGTAAATAAAATATAGTCTTCTTGAAATGAAAGATATTTGGCTCCCTGAGTGAAGCAATCTGCCTTAGATAATTAAGCATTTTCCTTTCCAATTCATTCACCTATTCAATTAAATTCAATTTATTAAGCACCTACTGAGAAGCAGTGTGGTGTAGTAGATAGAGAGCTAGTCTAGGCAGGAATATGAGCCTGAGCAAGTGACTTAACCTTTTGGTGGGTGACCCAGAGAATGCTCTAAGACTCTAGTTGCAGGTAGGATATAATGATACGAATTCCTGAGGAAGAACTCCCAAACTTATTACATCATATGTCTGGTTTCCTTCTCGACCTCACCTTCCTTTTCTGGCTTAAAAAAATCCAAAAACAATCTCCTTCTTCCTTCCCCTCAAAGCACAACCCTTCCCTTCCCCTCCAAAAAACCCAACCTACTATATGCATTACATTATGTTCAATGCTGAGATGCTCAAATACTCTAGTGAAAGTCTTGATGTGAATATTCTCTCCAACAGTTCAGGTTGCAATCTACCCAACTCATATATGCTCATCCTGTGTGTTTCTTGTTTATATCCTTTCATAGTTCTACACAGGTTGTCCAACCAGTATTCTGGGAGCCTTCCTCTAGTTCTTGACATTGAGTCAATAACAGTGGATTGTGAAAGGTTTCTCTCAGTTAACACAACTGTTGCCTCACGATCCTTCTCTTTCTTTCACATGTCTTTGATGATATCCTGGATACCACTTTTCATTTGTAATTCCTTGTTTAGGAATTGTTGAGGCCAGCTCAGGACATTTGAATAATATTTAACTTCAATTCTTCTGGGAATATAGTGTTTTCTTTGAGCCATTAGAAAAATGCTGGTATTTAATTAAAAGATGAGCCTTTGAAGGAGAAACTTACTATGGTGAGAGCAATATGCTAATTTACATAACTCTCCATCCCAATAGACAGTATAAGTTACACTAATTTTTTTTCCTTACAAAGGATGGAAACATGACTGGCACAAAGGACTAAAGGCTCAGGCCACTGACATAATTTCCTAGTCCCCAAAGAACAAAATAGTCTAGGAGCTCAAGGCAAGCCCTGAGGTTTGGCTGTTGGACCATGATGTACAACTCAGAGGCAGGGGAGCTTTGCTCAGTGGAATCAACTCAAGGTGTCCTCAATGTGACCCTTGTGGAATACCTTCCTGCTGTGGCTAATTAAATTTCTGATTTGTTAATTGTTGGATGACTTATGAGTGTCTTGTTTTGTACTATTATTGAAAGTAAACCTACCAAGGGACTCTGAGTCGGGCTCAGCCTGGGGCAATTGGAGTCATAAAAATAACTTTGCAAAATTAGATAAGATTTCAGGTTGGGAATGCAGAGATTGAAAAAAAGACAGTTGTCTCCTCCATGATGTTTATAGCTTAGCTAGAGAGAGGGGAGAGTTTTAGGACATAGTATATACATTCACTTCACCTCGATTCAGTGAATGTCTATAAAGTACCTAATTTGTACAAAGAGTTGTGCTAAGGAATAGAGACTCAAAGACAAAAGCTGTATTTGAACTCAAGTCTTCCTGACTCCAGGTGGATCCACTGTACCACTTAGTAGCCTCTGACAATAATAATTTTAACAATGACATTACTATTATTATTAATAATATTAGCATTTTATAGAACTTTAAGGCTTTCAAAAGCACTTTACCAATATTATTTAATTTGATCTTCACAACAACTCTGGTAGGTGCTTGTATCATCCCCATTTTAAAGATGAGGAAACCGAGGCAGATAGAAGTTTAGTTTGCCCAGTGTCGCACACCTAACCTCACATATCTGAGGCTGAATTTGAACTCAAGTTATTATGAATCTAAAACCAGTGGTCTATCCACTGCAACATCTATCTCATGAGGGATAAGAGGAACCAGGGATGACTAAACAGGAAGTGACATTACAACTCAGTCTCGAAGGGAAGTAAGGGATAGGAAATATGGCAGAGAATAAGGATTGAATTGAAGGACCCTATGAATGCAGGGAAACAGGATGCGGCATGGTCACTTTGTGGAATAGCTGGTAGTCCAGTTTGCTAGAACATAGTGTGTGAGAAGGGGAGTAATGGAAAATAAATCTATAAAAATCAGTTCTTGCTAGATCATGGAGGGCTTTAAATGTCAGACTGATCAGTTAGCTAGTCAGTTAATAAGCATATATTATTTTTTTTTGCTATGTGACAAACACAAGGAATACAATTAAAGTCAAAAGCCAGCCCTCAAGGAGTTCACATCCTAATACAATAGACAACATACAAGTAACTACGTAGATATAAGTGGAGTGAAAATGGAAGGTAATCTCTGGGAGAAGACAGTTAAATAGTTCTGGGTTATGATGAAATCAAAGACATGATTATTTTGGTGGTCATCTTAGGAAGAATAGGAATGCGTACTTTGGGAGTGGAGAGGGCTGATAAAGTTGGAGGCCAGGTTCATCAAGATGAATACTGATGTTGCCAAGTTGGGTATAGGTGTAAAAAGATTATGAACTGGCATGGAGCCAGTATGGATGCATATCAGGAAGAAATACAACTCAACTCCCCAACGTGACTCCTCCACAAAGATTTAGAAATACGGTAGACTGAATCCTGAACAGGAGCTTCAAGGGAAAAAAATCACAGTGAGTCATATTTCCAGTATAGGTCACCATAGGGAGAGAGAAAAAGAGTTCTGTGTGCACTGAGAATATGGTCTGTCCAGGGGTATTTGGTTAGAGCACAGGAACTGAAAGAAGACTGAGGCTATGTGCCAGGGAAAGATGTCCCAGATGCATACAGGAGGACACTGCTTTAGGAGAACTGAAGTATTGCTGGTCCCAAGATGAAGCTATTCCTGAGATCCTGGAACAGCACAGCACTAAATCGCCAAGAATTCAGTAGAAAGACCCAACTGGACAAGTCTAGTCCCAACATTCTCTCTGGAAGTGTGCAGAACCTGACCCTAATATAAAGTCAGGAAGTAGGATGGAAAAATGTACAAACAAGCAAACAAAATCCCACCATAATAAGCTATTATTGTGCCAGGGATGATCAAGACACAAACTCAGAAGAAGAGAATGATTCCAAAACGTCTACAAACAATCTCACAGAAACATCCCACTTGAGCACAAATCCAACTAGAATTTCTGAAAGAGATGAAGCAATAATTTAAAAAGTTTCTAAAAACCTAAGTGAGAACATTAGAGGAAACACAGAGAAAATGGATGTGAGCTAAGGAAGAAGTATTCAGAAAGAGAATTAATGGCTTGGAACAAGAGTTATAAAATCTTACTTAGGAAAAAAAGAATTCTGAAAAAAAGTACTGATCAAATAAATTTTAAAGAGTCTATAAGATAAGAAATATTAAAGAAAAGTACATAAACTGAGAAAAATAGAAGAAAATAAAGGTATCTCACAGCAAAAACAACTGTCCTTGAAAACAGATCAAGGAAAGATAATTTAGGAATCATATAGTTATTTGGATGCCGTCTTCCTGAACCCCAAAGAGCCTAAATCATATTTCAAGAATTCATAAAATAAAATTGTCCAGATCTCAGACTGAGAGGACAAAGTGAAAATAGGTTAAACCCACAGGTTACCTCCTGAAAGAAACCTCAAAACTAATGTCCCCAGGATTATAATAATCAAAATCCAGAGCTCCCAGGTCAAAGAAAAAATACTGTAAGCAGCCCAAAAGAAGAACAAAGCAAAACTAAGTATCAAGAAGCCACAGTCAGAATCACATATATTTTAGCTGCTACCATTATAAAGGAATGGAGAGCATGGAATATGATACCTAGAAGGCAATATATGGATGTTTATTTCCTTCCTCTTGATTCTCACAATGATGGGAAGTAGGTGCTATTACTAACATCTTCCCTGATGATGATAAGATTCGGTGGGGGCGGGGGGGCGGTACATGTATCATGTCCCTCTATAGAAGGGCAAAATAAATAAAGAGAAAGAAAAGTATGAGGATAGGGTGGAGTGAAATACACAATGATCACAACTGTGAATCTAAATCTGAATGGGATGAACTCATAAAATAGATAATAGCAAGAATAGGTCAGAAACTAGAATCCACCAGTATAATGTCAACAAGGAACATACTTGAAACAGAAAGATGCACATTGAGTTAAAATAAAAGACTGAAGCAAAACATATTATAATACAGTTGAAGTAAAAAAAAAAGAATGGGTGGAAAACTATGATCTTGGATAAGGCAACAACAACAAAAGATTTAATTAAAAGATATGAACAGGGAAACTACAATTTACTGAAAGACAGTGAATTAATGTTAATATCATGTATATACATATGTATGATATGTATATATATACATATATATATATATACACACACATATATATGCATTCACACACATATGAACCGAATAGCATAGAGTCTAAAAACCTAAATGAAAAAATGTAGGGAGAAATAGGCACTAAAACTGCAAAGGGGGAAGGGGGAAATCTCAATTTACTCCTCTCAGATTTCAATAAATCTAACCTGAAACAAAACAAAGTTAAGAAAAAAAAAAGTGAAGAAACCAAATAGAACTTTAGAAAAGTTAGATATAATTGGACTCTGGAGACTATTGAATGGGAGTAGAAAGGAGTATACATGTGTCTAGACACTTCAAAAACTTGACCATGTATAAAGCATAAAGAACTTGACAAAGAAAAAAAATTGTTAAATGCATCTTTTGTGGATCACAATGTAATTAAAATTATATTCAGTTGTCACTAATGAAACAGTCAAAATTCATTGGAGACTATATAAATCAACTTAAAGAAAAGGTGAGTAAAATGCAATCTATAATTTGATCAAAGATAATAATAACAATGAGCAACATAGCAACATTTTTGGATGTAGCCAGAGCAGTTCATAGCGGAAAATTTATATTTTTAAACACTGTCATCACTAAAAGATAGAAGAGATGACCAAGTTGGTCATGCAACTAAAAAAAAACAAACCCTAAAAACCCCAAAAGTTAAGAACCCCTAATTAAACATCAAAATATAAATCCTGGAATTGAATAAAAATTAACAAAATTGAAAACAAAAAAGATCTAGTGAATTAGAAAATAAAACTAACATTTTTATGAGAAAAAAATGTTAGCTATTAGCTAATATTACTTAAAAAATAAAAACCAAGTTACCAGTATAAAAAATGAAGATGGTAAATTTATAACTAATGAAGAAATAATAAATTATTATGGAGTATTTTATGCAAATGTATACCAATGTAATTTATATCTAAATAAATTAGATGACTATTCCAAAATCACCATAAATGCCCATCTTAACAGGGCAATAATTAGTAGACTCAAATGCTCTAATCATAGAAAAAGAAATTGAAATTGTTATAAACTCCCAAAGTGTGGGAGGAAATCTCAGACTCAAAGATTTATAGTGAATTTTATCAAGCATTTAAAGAACAATTATTTTCAAATCTACATAAACTATTTGAAAACATGGGGAAAGAAGGGTCCTACCAAATTTCTTCTTTGATAGAAAGATAATCTTGACAAGAAAACCAGGGAGAGTCAAAACAGAGAAAGAAAATTATAGACCAATATCTATAATGCATATTGATGCAAAATTTTTAAATTAAATATTAGCAAGGACACTACAGCAACATGTACAAGATTCTATATTATGATTAGGGTGGATTTATACTAGAAATGCACATTGGTTCAGTATTAGCAAACAGTAATATAATTGATCATGCAAATAACAAGAATAATAAAAATCACATGAGTATATCAATAAATGCAGGAAAAAGAAAAACCCTTGACAAGACGCAACAACCATCCACACCAGAAAGCACTGAAATAAATGAAGTGGGAGGTTTGGATGAAAGATGATAAATTCACTTTTGGATATATTGAGTTTTAGATGTCTACAGGCCTTTCAGCTATCTAATGACTAATAAGCAATTGGAGATGTGTATCTGAAGGTTAGTAAAGAGGTTAGGTCTGGCTAAGTAGATCTGAGAATCAGCAGCATAGAGATAATATTTGAGTCCATGGGAACAGATGAGATCACCAAGCGAAATAGTATAGAGTGAGAAGAGACAAGGCCCAATACAAAGTTTTGGGGAACATCTAAGATTAGTGGGAATCACCTGGATGCAAATCTGACAAAAGAGACTCAGAAGAAGTCAGAGAGGTAGAAGGAGAACAAAGAGAAACCAGTGCCATGAAAATCTAGAGAGAAAATGAGTGTCAAGGAGAAGTGGGTGACTGACAATGTCAAAGACCACAGAGAAGTCAAAAAAGATGAGGATTGAGAAAACAAAAATGATCAAATCTGGCACTAGCACTGGAGACAGAATCAAAGAATAAATGGTCTTAAGGAGAAAGCCATGTATCTATGAATTGAGAAAAGGTACAGAGTAGAAGAGGAAGGTGTCTATAATGAAGGAGAGTTTATTAACAACAGGTATGAATTTTGGTTTTGGGGGTCACAGGGCAGAAGAAGATAGGAGTAAGTTGCATCAGAATGAACATTGGGAGAGATAGTAAGAGAAAAGGGTATTTGCCTCGGCAAATAGTGGGGCTCGGATGGTAAATCTGAATCATAAGAATTAAGGGAGTAGTTATATTACATGTAATATACTATACAGTTACATGTTGTTGCATTTTAAGTTCCAAACTGTCTCTCTCCATCTGTTCCCGCCCCACACTACAGAAGGCTATCATTTGCTACCAAAAGATAGATAAATAGACAGACAGAAAGATAGATATGTAAAACTATGCATACTTCCATTTATCAGTTTTTCTCTGGAGATGGAGAGCATCTTCCTTCATAGAATTCCTAACTTTTTCAAAGTTGTTTGTCTACATAAGCAAAAGCTTTTTTTGGGGGGGGATTCCACAATAATTTTAAAAGTATAAAGGGGCTATGAGATCAGAAAGTTCGAACATGCATGAGTTAGCTTTTTTCTGAGATCTCTTCAGGCTTGGAATCCTATATATCTGATTTCTATACAACCTGATGCTTCAGCAGTGAGCCCCACCAAGGTTTAGTAAGGCACTGGTGGGGTTGGAAAATGATGGGCTGGGCTGGGGTTTGGAAGGGCTTCCAGGCTGGAGGCCCGTGATAAATGGGACACAAATCCCTAAGAAAATAAGCACAGCTGAATTCTGGCAAGACATCTTAAGGGGTTAGCAACACCAGCCCCAACATTAAATAAGACAGGGGACATGAATTGCCAGAGTTTTAAGTTAATTGCTGGCACCTCTATGCATTTGATCAGAATTGAGAGGGGAAATTCTCCTTGCCCTTCATATCCTGTCAACAGATCAGGTGAAATATGGATCTTGGGAGTGAATGCAAACTTTTTATAGTCAAAGAGAACATGATGCAATGCTTTATGAACTAGAAACTACAACACTTTGCCCATTCTATGTGTCTAATTTTTATATTCAATTTGGTGAACTTTTACTTGGGGCTTTCCCTGTGCTCTGAGACTATGGAGGAGACATTTTTAAAGGTCCTTGCCCTAAAGGAGGTTATCTTTTTTTTGGGGAGGGGGTAATGATGCATACACAGATCCAAGCCAAGTCTCCTAGGGAATTTTGAGGATAAGAACATATTTTGGGAGGGAAGGGGATAAAGGAAGGCTTCTTAGTGGAGGTGTAACTTGAGCTGGACCTTGAGGGCAGAGAAGGATTTTGACATATTACGGGAGGATATGTTCCAGACATGGAGGACAGCCTATGTGAATGCACAGAGGCAAGAGAACGCTGGTGTAAAATATCTATTTGTGTGTCCCAACTGGCCAGGTTTCATAAGGTTTTAATTACAACGCTGCAAGAGACAGGTACTTATATATTATCCACACATGGATTATCCACCTACTAAATTATCTGCACTGCACTAAGACCTGGATGCCTTCTACCTAATACCAGGACTGTGCCCCTGGCCGAGGGAATTTCCAAATAATTTGAAGACCCAAACCATATGACATTTCTATTGTGCTTAGGAGTACAGACTGTCTGGTCCTGGCTTTTTTTTTTTTTGTATAGGGAACTCCTGATAGAAAAAAGACCTCCACTGGTAGAAAATATTGACTCACATTTAATTTGTGGTCTTAGTGAGCTACCAAGGACACTGGTATTGAAATGCATATGGCTGTGTACCCATATCAATAGAACATTCTTGAGTATATACTCCTTACATGTGTGTTATTTACATACATATTATTTACATGTATTACTATGCTATTAATTTGCACAGAAATAGAGATATAAAAAGATAAAGATAAGATAACACTTTGTCAATTGTAGAAAACCTTCTTGGCATCATTAAAATCTTCTGATTAATAATTATATGTTTGATGAGAGCAAAGTGATTGAATATGCTTCATTATTTTGGAAAATCTTAGTTTAATACTTTGTGATATAGCAATGTGAAGGTCTGGTTCTAAGTTTGGTTTATTTTGATACTTGGTTTTATCGGACGTCAGAGCTGAAAAATATACCTCATAAATGGAAGTTACAAATGGGAGGGAATCACTGGCAACCCTTACTTAATCATGCTGTTCATTTTTCAATCCCATTGCATTATGCAAAAGTTTTTTTTTCCAAATTCAGCTAATCAGTTGTTCTTGCAGATTAATTGGAAAATGTTGACATTTATACTTTTAACAAATGGGTTCAGATCCATGGAAACTTTTAATCTGGAAGAACTTTAAATAGTTTAGAAATCTCTGTTTTCAAGTTTTTCGTTTTGCAGATATGAGAGTTTTGATAGTTGACACACATACATTGATTGTTCTTCATGGCCCAAAAAGGGGAGAATACAGATCTGGGAAGACAGTATGACCAACCTTATAAAATGCTATGGAAAATTCTAGAAGAATGAGGATTGAGAAAAGGTTATGCGATTTAGCAATTAAGAGATCATTGGTAAATGGTGAGAGAAGTTTCTGTTCAGTGAAAAATCATAGATAAGAAGTTGAGAATCTAAGAGACTGAAATACGGCTTTGAGAGAAATAAACAAGTGTAGAAGAGGTGTGGATTTTTGAGGAAAGATAATATATCCAGATCTCTAATGCAACCTGTTCATTCAGTGCTACTTATTCTTTCTCTCTGGAAAATAAAAAAGTGTGAGTTTATGTATATGTCATTAGATATGGGGTCTAATGCCCTTCTAAGGATCACCTATGTTACTTATTAGGGGGCCAGGAAATTTTGTCTCCAGCTACTGTAGGTTCCTGGGGAGTGCAGTCATGAGGCAGGATGAAGCAGAGGAGGGTTGAGTTTTAATGGGTGAAGGGAGTGGTGCACCATACCGTAGCTGTGACAGAGACAACTTCACAATTGCCTCTCTAAGAAACTGGTTGATCACAGAGCCCTCAGAATAATCCAATAGCTCCCTTGGGGCTATACTATTCCATATTCCTTACCCACCTTTCTCCCTCCCACGATGCCACTACTTTAGACACCACTGAATGAGGACACTGAGAGGTTAAGTGACACATCTCCACACAGTTAGCATGTATGAAAGGCAGGACCTGAACACAGGTTTTCCTCCTATTTAAGATCAGTGCCTTTTTTTTCCACACTTAACCACATCTTTAAGGCTGACCACGCTTTCCTTTATACTACTTTGCTTCTCAAACTGATGCAGTTAGATAGATGATCTGCTGCTGCTGCTGCAAAACAAAACCAAAACCTAAGGTAAAAATATATGGTACGTTCCCAAACTTGGATCATCTAGGCGGCTCACTGGATAGAGTGCTGGGTCTGGAGTTAACGAGACCTGAGTTCAAATCCAGCCTCAGACACTTACAAGATGTGTGAACCTGGGCAAGTCACTTAGCCTCTATTTGCCTCTGTGATCATAACACTGTCTCCTGGGGTTGTTGTGAGGATCAAATGAGATAATATTTATAAAGCACTTAGCACAGTGCCTGCCATATGGTAGAGACTATATAAATGATTATTCCCTTCCTCCTGCCTCCCAAACTCAACAGCAATCATATTTTAATTATCTTAATTTCTCTTTAAATTATCTTTTGAATCAAATCCAATCTCCTCAGTTAATATGTAGGGAAACTGAGGCTCAAATTAGTAAAGGGAGCTTTGCTCAAAATTATAAAGGATGTCAGTGGCAAAGGTAGAACTAAGTAGAATCTAGGACTTCCGCCTCCCACCATATCAAGCTTTCAAATGATAATAATTTCTTACAGAAGAACCAGATTCCTCCCCCCCCACCCCACACAGACTCCTGATCAGTGAAGTGAAGGAAAGACAACAGACTGTAATATCAATTAGTTTAAAAGGTGTAACCATATGTGGCTACACTTCTGCCATCTGAAATAGGGTTTTGCTTCTAGTGAGCACTCACTCTGAATTGGATACCCTGTGGTGTGGCTGAGAGCATCTTGGCCAGGATGTTTCCCAGTGCCCAGAGATGATTTCCTGACCCCAGTCATGCATTAACTTTCCCATGGGCAAAAGGGTTCAAGCAACTCTTGATTTTCTGTGGTATCATGGAATGGGTACAGGAGGGATAGCTGAAATCCACAGAGAATCCAAAAACCTCACTGTAGCTCATTATTTCAGCATCTTTCCTTCTCCATCAAATGGTTTCCTAGGGCTGCTGCCAACAGCGAATCCAAGTAACTGATTTGAGTTTCTCCCTGTTTAAGTGCAAATAGGTTATAATTTAGCTGGCAGCAGAGACACAGAAGAGCAGAATCCCCCAATACTCAGCTCGTCTATGTTTGAGTCGTGATGGATGATGGAAAAAAATTCCTGTAATTCCATTCTCATCCCTGCTTCAAATGAGAAACCTATGGGGAAGTGTGAACCCCCAACTGTAAACTTGAGGAAAGCTTATGGAATTTTTTCTTTAAAGATTCCTAAGGATTAAATGTGCACAGACCTGCTTTATACAAAACCATGAGGTTTATCTTTGATGCTCTCCTTTTCTCTCCCGCTTCTCCACAAACCCCTTGTCGCCTTTCTCTTTCCTTATTTTAACATTCCTATAAAAATGTCTCACAGTAGGGCTGGATTCTTAACATTTATATGTGATTAATAGCTGTGCTGTCTTTTGATTTCTGCTCTGGTTCCTCATCATGGCATGGGGATGATCCTAGGTTCCCGGGGGCAATGATGGTGGAACCTAAGTGACAGTGTAGAGCCATGAGAGAGATGAGATGAGATGAGATCTGTGGGGCCAATTTTCTTCATTTAGAAAATGAGAGCTGGTGGTGATGATCACCACTCTGACATTCTATGAGAGGCAGAAAGAACATGGCTGGCAAGAGCCAGAAGAGACCTGGGTTCAAATTCTGCTGTGGGTAAGTCTGTGTGCTCCAGATGACACAGGCCGTGTGACTGTGAGCATGTTGTTGAGAGGCTCTAATCTTCGGCTTTCTAATCCATAGAACAGGAATAACAACACACATAGCATCTACTTTATGGAGTTGTGAAGCTCAGATAAGATAATTTAAGCTCTTTCTGTCTGTCTCTGTCTCTCCTTCCCTCCCTCTCTCCCTCCTTCTCCCTATTATAAGCTCAGACAAGTTGTAATATGCTGAGGATCAAGGTAGCTAAATTTGCAGGTGCTCATCACATTGGGTTGATCACCCCATGGTAATTTATTCCATAAGGTTTAGAGGGGCTGAGACCTGCATGGGTAGAGAGAGTACCCACAAAGATGAAATCACAGATCCTCGAAATCATTCAAGTAAGTAATAGTTGCATATGGTGCAGCAGCCTAGGCCAATGCCCCTCCTGTCTCTTTCCTCTCTTCCATCTGTTTTTGTCCCTCCCCCTTTCCTATTTCCTCAACCTTTTGCCTCTTCTTCTGTTCCCCTACTTCTACTTTCTTTCCTTTGTTTTCCTTCTCTTTCATGACTCTATCCCTCTCTCTCGCTCATCTTATCACCTTTCTTTCCTCTGATTTTCCTCAGCCTCTCTTTCTCTTTGATGTTTCTCAGTCCCTAATTCCCTACTGCTTTCAGCTCTCTGTGCCCTGGAGGTCAATAGATTCACTTATAAAATGGAAATAGTGAGGGCCGTAGTATTTGGATTGTTTAGTTAAGGAAAACCTCCTATTTGACCTGTTCTGGAGTGCCTATCTGTGTGTTTGTGTGTGTTTGTGTGGTCATCTGCATGCGTAGTCAGAATTAAGAGAAATCTAAGGGGACATTCTTCAAAGACATGCAGTTTTATTACTCCCAAACACATGTCTTTACCAGGGAAGACAGGAAAGGGCATGCAGAACTGTGTGTGCAGAGGATTGTCTAAATGCTTTAACGAGTAGATAAGAATCATTTATAATGAGCATATTCATTTTTCCTCATGCAAATGCTACTGCTAAAGGTCTCCACTCTTAAGTAGGCTAACATTTCCTTCATTTCCATTACTAATTTGTCTTCAAATTCTTTCTCTTCCAGGTACAGATAAAAGCCCATTACAACAGTTCTCTAATGACAAACCTATTTCCATGCCTGGTGAATGAGCTGGAGTAAAAGTGCTTTGTTGATATTAGGACAAATTCTCCAAAATGAATAATCATGAATAAAAATGGTTTTTCTGATCCTTCTCCCAGAAATAATTATTCTCCAGAAGAAATCTACCTTACAGTGTACCAATTACATGATATCTTGGAGAAGAGGCAAAGAGGACATGGGATTACAGATAACTAGAATTGGTCCAACCCCCTTATTTCACATTTAACCCATGGCCAGGGCCCCTTGAGTCTTGAGTGTACACAGATTAGGTCCAATCCTGGGTAATGAATTAAAATACCAAGCTGCCCCACCCTCACTTTTTTTCTTTTAGCCTCATTGCCCTTACTCAAAATTTACTCTGGAAAATGATTTTCAACTATAGCTTATATAAAGCTCATGCCTACATAACCTCAGATGGGTTAATGGGTCGCCGGTTTCTAATCACATACTCAAGGTAAGAGTCAGTCGATCACAAAGCATTTATTAGGTACTTACTTTATGCCAGGCATCTTATTAAGCACTAAGGATACAATGAAAGGCAAAAACAAGGTGCATGCTCTTCAAGAGTTCACATTCTAATAAAGGAGACAGTATGTAAATAGCTATAGTTTATACATGAGATATACAAAGTAGATAGAAGGTAATCTCAGAAGAGAAGGTGTTAGTAGCTAAGGGTTGCCAGAGCTAGAAAAGGCTTCCTATAAAAGATGAGACTTGAGCTAAGTACTGAAGAAAGTCAAGGATATCAGTAGGCATAATAAAAGCAGAAGAACATTTCAAGCATGGGAAATGGCCATGGCAAATGTATGGGAAAAGGAGAGCAGAGTATCCTGTTCATGGAACTTCACCTAAGTTAAGTGTAGTTCGATTGGAGTATGTAGAGAGGACATGTGTAAGAAGATTAGAAAAGACAGAAAGGACCAAGTCATGACGAGATTTACATGATGAATAAAGGAGTTTGTCTTTGATCTTGCAGGTATTTGAATTACTGGACCTCAATGAGCAGGACGGTAAACTGGTTGGATCTACATTTTCAAAAAAGTCCTTGGCAGCTTAGTGGATGATGGGTTGAAGTGGGGAGGAATTTGAGGCAGACAGACCAGTTAGAAGGCCTTTTGGGAGAGAAATGATTAGGGTCTGAATTCAGGTGGTAGATGTGTGAGAAGAGAAGGGGACACATTTGAGAGATCTTGTGAAAGGAGAGACAACAAGAATGGGCAATGACTTTGATATGGGGAGTGAGAGTAAAGAGTGGAGAAGGAGATGAAGTTTAGTAGCCTGGGTGACTGGAAGGATGGTGGTGTTGTAGAGGATCCCCTTTATTTCACCCCACAGAAAATGAAGCCAGGTGTACTATAAATGCATGGTCCACTGTGGGGAAGGACAAAAGAAATGCCCCCCCCAGATAAATAAATAGCCCTAGATTTAACTCTAGGCCTATCTCGAAACTCTCCTTGAGATGCAAGGAGGGTATATTTCTATTATACACATACTTGTATTATAAATAAATATTAATGCTATAAATATATTTAAAACAATCTGCAGTCATACAGTTAATTTTTTTTTTGTTTTGCCATCAAGTAGCAAATACTCTTGAATTCCCCTTTCCTTTCCCAGACATCTTCTCTTTATATATCTATGTATGCACACACATACATATGTCTATGTATGTGTATATATGTATACATATATAATATATGATTATAGAACCCATTTTTAAAAGGTACATGAGAAGGAAGAAATGGGAGTGGCGGGGAAAACAACTCCTTTTTCCCCTCTAAGATTCATAGCTCATCTCTTAATTCATCATAAAGAGGCAAGTCTGGATCTTGTTTCTTCTCTGGGCTTATAATCATAGACTGTTAAAGCTGAACCTTAGAGCTCATCCAGGATCATAGGTTTGGAAATAGAAGCTATCTTAGAGGCCTTCTAGTCAGCTCCCTCATTTATAGAATAGAAGACTATGGCTCGTATCATTGTTGTTTAGATATTTTTCAGTTAGTTGTGTCTAACTCTCTGTGACCCCACTTGGAGTTTTCTTGGCAAAGATACAGGAGTGGTTTGCCATTTCCTTCTCGAGCTCATTTGACAGATAAGGAAACTGAGGCAAACAGGGTTAAGTGACTTGCCCAGGGTCACATAACAAATAAATGTCTGAGGCTGGATTTGAATTCAGGTCTTCCTGACTCCAGGTTTGGTGTTCTATCCACAATGCCACCTAGATGCTGGACTGTGAGGCTCATAGAGATTAAGTAATTTGCTCAAGGTCATACAGAGAGTAAACCTTTGAGGTAGGATTTGAACCCAGGTCCTCCCGACTAGCACTCCATCCATTTTGCCACACTCCCTTCTAATTAAACCTTTTCATTTTGCAAATGATAAAATTGAAGCTCAGTAAAAGTGTGACTTAGAATCATAGATTTTGAGTTGGAAGAGACCTTAGAGGATATACAATCCAACGCCTTCATTTTACAGGTGAGGAAGCTTACAAAGGGATTAAGAGGCTTCTCTCAGGTGACCTAGCTGGTATATTTCTGAGCTGGGATTCTTGACCCCAGTACTTGACCCGAGTCTTTTTGATTCTAAGTCCAATACTCTGTCCATTATATGATGGTGCTGCTCTTAAGATCACACAGCTAGGTAGACATTGATCTGGGATGGGAACTCAGGTCTTCTACTCCCAAATCAGGACTTTTGTCCAATTTTTAATGATGTTTCTGCAACCTCCATTTTGACATCCCTAGCCTGCCTTTTAAGGTACCATTAAATTATTCTCTCCACTGGTCCACCCCCGCACCCTGCCAAGGTCCCTAGGGCATTGTCTTTCCTCTTGGCACTAGGAGGGTTCTGTTCTAGGGGCATAAAACCAGAGAGTGTTTAATGACTTCTCAAACTCCTTTGAGGTTACCTCTTGACCCATTGCTTCAAGCTGGCCTTGCGCACATCAGCCTGAGTTACAGTTCTAGCCTTACAAAACAAGGCAACTTAAAGATTCCTAGGGGTCCAGTCATGACCTATGATTCTATAATTCTTCAGAGATAGAATTATTGTCACTTCATTATGATTCTAAAGGACCCCAAGAGTGAGCTAGTCTAAGCCTCCACACAATGCAAGAATCCTTTCTGCAGGATCCCTGATGGATCCCATGGTATCCTCATCCACTGTATAGCTTGAATTATGTCAACTGTGTAGATAATAATAACAGCTAATAGTAACTTATACATAGCACTTACTATATGAAGGTGAGTTATAATTACTCTCTCCTTTGGTCCCCACAGTGATCCTGAGAAGTAGGTCCCCATTTTACAGTTGAGGAGACTGAGGTAAACAGAGATAAAGGACTTATGCAGCATCACACAGCTAGTAAGTGTATGAGGCTGTATTTGAACTCAGATCTTCCTGACTCCGGACCCAATGTACTATCCACTGCACCACTGAACTTAGGTACACCATCTAACCTCTATCTTTACCCCAATGTCTCCTCTGAGGTAAAACTTTAAAATATGTCCAACTGCCGCATGTATTTGTTGCCCTATGTGGCCTACCCTTCACTTCAAATTTAGTGTGTCCCTAACTAAATACATCATATCCTCCAAACTGTGTCCTCACTTAGCTTGTCTGCTTCTGTTGATGACACAATCCAGCTACTCAGGCTTAGATCTAGGAGTCATCTGTGAATGCCCCCTCTCTCCCGAGGTAACTTCATACAATCAGTTACCAAGTCTGGTTAAACAAATCTGACTTGCACTCAAAAAAGAGGAGACAAGAGGAGAAAGTTCTATATGTAGAAGGATATGTATAGAAGCTTTCTTCGTGGTGGTCAAAATATGGAAACTAAGGGGTATCCTCCTATTGGGGGGTGGCTAAACAAATTATGGCATGTCAGCATTGTAGAATAATATTGTATCAACAGAAATGACAGAATGCACCGGTTCAGAAGAATGTGGAAAGATATCTATGAGCCGATGCATAATGAAGTGTGAAAAGCCAGGAGAAGTATTTATACAAGCACAACAACACTACAGAGGAAAGCAACTTTAAAATGCTTTAGAACTTTGACCAACTCCATCATAAATCATGAATCCAAAGGAATGAAGACATTCAGGAAGTAGCATGGAACAGAGGAAAGTGGGAAAGTGTTGAACTTGGAGCAAAAAAAAAAAAAAAAAACAAACCTTAATTGGAAACCTAGCTCTGATACTGCCAAAAAGTCGAGTCATTTAACCTCTCTGGGCCTCAGTCTCTTCAGCTGTAAAGTCAAGGAAACCTCTAATTTCCTTCCCAACTCTAAATCTATGGTCCTATGAGATGTCTTCTCAAACCCCATTGCCACTCATCTATTGTTGTCCAGTCATTTCAGTTATGTCCGATTCTTCGTGACCCAATATGGGGTTTTCTTGGCAAAGATACTTGTGTGGTTTGCCATTTCCTTCAGCTCATTTTACAGATGAGGAAACTATGGCAGACAGGGTTAAGCGACTTGCTCAGGGTCACACAGCTAGGAAGTATCTGAAGTATCCTGAATTTGAGCTCAGGAAGATGAATCTTCCTGAATCCAGGCCTGGACCTAGCTGCCCAACTACCCTTACCCTGCAAATAAAGTCCTTATCTCTCTTTCTTGGAATGTTATAATAGTCTCCCGGCTGATTTTGTTGCCCTTCATCGTAGCTGGTCCTTGTGCTAATTCATCCTTCATGTACCTGTTATGTTAATCTTCCTAGTGCCATACCACAATGATCACTCAAAAGGTCTCATGGGACAAAATTTCTATTGAATAAAATATGAACTTATAATCCTGGCACTCAAGGTCCTCCATGATCATGTTCCAATCTACCTTTTTAACTTTCTCTCATACTACTCCCCTGCATGAATTCTGCATTCCAGCTAAACTGGACAACATTTTGATCCCAAACCTTGTTCTGCCATCACCCTTCATCAGGCCTTTGCTCAAGCCATGTTCCATGTCAGAGACAGACTCCTATTTCTTTGTTGTTGTTGTTGAAATCACTCCCTCCTTTGCTTCAAGGCCTAATTCAGATATCATCACTTTCATAAAAAGTTCCCCAAATATATGTTATCGCTTTGCTTGTACCTCTTCTTTGCCTTTCTCTCATTTTTCCTTGTATCATGACTATTTCTCTGTGTCTTCCCCTACCCTCATCCCCATTAGATCATAACCTCCTTGGGAGGGAGATCTGTGTTGTATCTATATTTGTATTTATAGCCGGTGCTCAGCACATACAGCAGTTGGTACTTAATAAATGCCTGGTGAATGAGTGAATGGTTATCAAGCCTCTGTTTGGAAAATCTTCAGAAAAGGAGCTCATTGTCAATGAAGCAGCATATTCTTTGGTTTGCGGTAGCCCTTATCATTAGAAACTTCTTTTTACATTGATTTGAAATCCATTTCTTCCTAACTTTTATCTCTTTGCCTTCATTCTGCTCTTTTCAGGCAAAACTAGGGCAAGGCATTTGGGACCTTGCTTGGTCTTGGGGTAAAACTAATGGAAGAACCTCCCTTTTTGGAATGTGGAAATAATTGTGACCAAAACAGTGGGAGTCCCTTGTCATGGTAAAGTGTGTAACCAATGGTTGGGAAAAAGAATTATCACCCATATGGAGTGGGTAGGCCCACTTGCCAGGACTGCAGTGAGACATGTGGGTTCCTGCTGCCTGTTCCCTCTGCCCTCACTTAGAGCCACCTGGCATCATCAAGTCACACTGCCCAGAGGGTGAATTTGATGGATAGCTCAGCTTCATGGGGACAACAATATGTGTGATTGGATTTTAAACAATATCTGTGGGTTTGTCTAAGCAACTGGCCTTGGTATAGGGAAGAGAAACAATCAATTTATCAAGTATTTATTGAGTGCCTACTATGTAGTCAGCACTCTAGTAGGCTGAGGAAGATCTAGAGATCTGGAATCCCATTCAGGGTTATTCAATGTTAGAAGGGATTTTAGAGGTCATTCAGGTCAAACTCAAATAGAAATAGAGGCCATTAACCCATACATAAGGATTCCTGAGGCTGCATATTGACTTAGAAAACTACATATTAAATTGTCTATGTTCTATTGTATTTTTATTTATTTTGCTAAATATTTCCCATTTATATTTTAATCTGGTTCCTGCCACATTGGGGAGTATTGCCAAATGCAACCCACAACCCACCAGGCCTGGTGCTTGACCCTGCTGATCTAGACCTTCCTATTATGTGTGAGGGTGAAGTGGCTTGTCCATTTTACAAAGACAGTAAGCAATTAGGTAGCGTCAAAGCTGGGACTAAAACTAGATTTCCTGAGTTCTGATTCAGTCTTCTCTCTACTATGTCATGCAAATTTTAAGGGAGGTAGAAGACATGGTTCCTGTCCAATAAGGAATTTTTAAATCTAGCAGATAATGGGGACAGAGACTAGCCAGTAGTCCAGACACTGGACTAGAATCTGAGTTTAAACACTAGGGCAAGAAGAGGTCATATATCTAACATGGAAGGGTCTGGCACTGTTCAGGGACAAGGAATGGGTGCCCAGTGGCAAGTCTACTGTTCACAGTCCAGAGCTAGGTCTAGTGATAGCTAACCAGGGCAAAAAGGAATATTATGTGTGAGGCTGTGACCTAAGAAAGGAACAGGAAGAAGGTCACTTAGCAGTTGTGTGAAACTGACCTTGGGAATAAAAGAGTCTTACTTCTAGCCCTTAGACTATTCTGAAGCCTGCAGAAGAATAACTGGGGCAGAGAGCTCAGACAAAGGGAGATCCTGCAGTTCCCCCAGTCTGAACCTGTAGAGCCTTCCAGCTCATTTGTAGTGGTTGAATTCAGTAGCAGTTTGCTAGAGTTCTTTCCAAGGGTAAGCCAATAGGTGTGTTGCTTAGATCTAAACCTAGGTTGAGAGTTCACAAAATTCAGACTCTGCCCTGGATTAGACTTCTTCAAGCACACTGAAAACTTGCAGATCCCCAGCCTAAGCTTGCAACAAAATAATAGGGAGCCCAGGATGCTCTGATAAAAGGTGACCCTGAAATTTTTAGGGTGATCCTAGGGTCTTCAAGTAATATTAGACTCAACATTCAGAAAAAGCAGCAGCAAGACTCATGTGAATACAAAAGAGGACTGAGCCCAGCCAAAACATTTCCTCCAGAAGTGTTCCGAGACTGGCCCTAATGGGAGAAGGAGATAAGCAATAAACATTTATATAGCACCTATTATGTACCAGGCACTGTGCTAAGGTAAAGTCTGAAGTCAGGACATTAGGGTAAAAGAGTGAGTGAACAATAAAAAATAATCTAGAGCTATTTTGGTGACAGGGACACCCAAAACACAAACCCAGAATAAGAAAACAACTCCAAACCACTTACAAGTAAAACATTCAAAGGAAAACAATGATTGAACAGAAGTTCAACTAGAACTCCTGGAAGAAGTGAATCAATAATTTTAAAAAAGAGTTAAAATTATTTTGTGAATAAAATGAGAATGGTAGAAGAAAAAAGTAGAAAAGAAATAAGAGATATAGAGAAAAATCTTGGAAAAAGAATTAACGGCTTAGTATAAAACCTCATCCAAAAAAAACCTTCTTGAATATTACAGTAGGCCAAATAGAAATTAGGGACTCCATGAGACAACACAATATTAAAACAAAATTTGAGAAAAGTAGGCCACCTAAGACATTTAATATAGAAACAGCTGATGTGGAAAAGAGATCAAAGAGAGATATTTGAGAATCATTGATCTACCTGAAAGCCATCACCTTAAAATGAGCTTAGACATCATATTTCGAGAAAACAAGAAAGAAAACAAAATGAAAATAGAGAGAATCCATGGGCCATCTTCTAAAAGGAACTCCAATATGAAAACTCCTAGGAATATGATAGCCAAAATCCAGAACTTCAAGGTCAAAGAAAAAAAATCCAAGCATTCTTGGTTAAGAAAATAAGAAGCTGAGCTGAGCAGAAATTTTAGAATAGAAGAAGTCAGTGAAAATTCAAAGAATCGGGAAATGGATTGTTGCACTAGAAATGGCAAGGAGATTGGTATCGCTGTATAACAGAGTACATGAAAGGGAGTAAGGTGTAAGGATAGTAGACGCTAGATTAAAAGAACAGAGTTTAACCCAACCTCTGATAAAGAAATTGAATAAGTAATAAATGAAACATCCCCAACTAGTCCAGAAGAATTTACAAGTACATTCTAGCAAAGAACATTCAACTCGATATTACATAAATTCTTTGCAAAATTTAGAGGGAAACCATTGTACCAAACTCCTCAACTCCTAGTCCCCCACCCTGCCCCACACCATCTCTTATAATAGATAAGCAAAGTCAGTCAAAAATGAATCCACACATTGGCCACATCTAAGAGTATTTATGTAATTCTGGACTTTCAGTCTATCACCTCTTAGCCAATAGATGGAAAGTGTGTTTCACTAGCAGTCTTTTGGAGACATATTTGGCCACTGCATTGATATGAGTTCTGGTCTTTCAGAGTTATTTTCTTTTATAATGTTGTTGGCACTATACAAATTGTTCTACTGTTTCTGCTCACTTTACACCTGTTCATGTAGATTGTCCTAAGTTTCTCTGACTCCATCCTTTTCATCATTCCTTATGACTCAGTACTATTCTCTTATATTAGCATATGATAATTTTTCAGCCTTTCCACAATTGATGGGAACCCTCTTAGTTTCTAGTGTTCTATAGCAACACAAACGTGTTGCTATAAATATGTTTGTTCAAGTTACATGGGCCCTTTCCCCCTTTCTTTGACCTGTTTGCTGCAAATACTTGCAACTGGTATAGAGCTGGGTCAAAGACTTTGCAAAGTTAAATGACTTTTCTGGATATAGTTCCAAATTGCTTTCCAGAATGGCAGAACCAATTCATGGCTTCACCAATATGTTCCTGTCCTATCCACATCCCCTTCAACAATTGTCATTTTTTCTATTTTATCATCTTTACTAGTCTGATGGCTGTGAGATGGAATTTCAAAATTGTTTTAATTTGCAACAAAATATTAAATATTATGATTGTTCCAAGAAAAACAATGAAGTGTAATGTTTTAAAAAAATGTTTCAATGAACTGTATATTCAGCACAAGTTAACGATGTAACCTGGTGGTCCAAGAAGCTAATACAAACTTAGGTCACATTTAGAGAGCTCTAACATTCAGAGTTAGGGAGCTGATGGTCCCTCTGTACTCTGCCATAGTTAGACAATGCCTGGGCACCACCATTTAAGGAAGGACACTGATAAACTGTAAAGCATCCAGAGGGGGATGATAAGGGTGGTGAAATACCTCAAGATTCTAACAAATGAGAATTGACTGAAGGAACTAAAGATATTTAGTCTGGAGAAGACTTGGTGGATGATTGTTAATTTCAAATATTTGAAGAGCTAAAGTTTAGATAGATTATGATTATTTTGTTTGACCAAAGAAGGGAGAATTAGGAGAAATAGGGGAAGCTAGAAAGAGATAAATTTTACTACAAAAACATAGAGCTGTCCAAAGGTAGAAGGAGCTTCCTAAGGAGGCAGTGAAATTCTATCCCCTGCTCCCATCCCTTCCAACCAGAAGTCTTTAAGCACCAAATGCTGTATAACTACTCACTGAGGGTGTTGTTAAAAAAGATTTTTGTTCATGTATGGGCTGGACTATATTGTTTCCGAAATCCCTTCTGACTCTGAAGATTCTGTAAAATCTGTCAAGCAATCTATCTGCTCCTCCTCTCAGCTCCTTGGGTATTGTCATCCAGTGGTATCTCTGGTTATGACTATTCTGGCCTTTGGATTATGTCCACTCACTTCCAGCTCTAAACTTTACCATTCTCTGTCACTGGTAGTAACAAGCTCATGGATTTAGAGCTGAAAGGAATCTTAATGGCCATCTAGTCCTTATTTCATAGGTATGGGAACTGGAGAGCCAAGAGGCTAAGTGCATGGAATATAAGCTCCTTGTTAGTGAGGGTTGTTTTATTTATATCCTTGGCAACTAGCAGAGTGCCTGACATTTGGTAGGCACCAAAAGCACACAGATAGTAGAGATGAGATTGGAACCAAGGTCTTTTGACTGTAGACCAAATACTCTGTACCACTTGGGACTGCTCTTCTCTGACCAGGGAAATTCCTTAATGACTCTCATGTGATGATATAATATTAGTATTAGGATATTGATACTAATCAGGTGATTGGGCATCACCTGACCTGTTACTAGCCAGTCTAGATCATATGGCTAACCATTTCAAAAGTGTCCTTCATACCACCCTCGCACCTTGTCACTTTGCTAGGCTTCTTTTTAACTCTTGTCTCATTGGAAGAAATATTTCTTCTCACTTCCTGTCCTGAGCTCTCTACTTGTGATCTTCCTACCAGGTTTTATCAGCAACTCCAGGACCTTTGTTAATTATCCCATTTCTTTCTTATACTTTCAAGTCTCCCTCTCTAACAACACTTTCTTTTCTTTCTACAAAGATCTTTAAGTACTGCATGTTAAAATAAATAAATAGATATATAGATAGATAGATAGATATTGCTACGCCTTTAAGCTAGCATCCTTTCTTTGTCCTTATCACAGCTAACCTTCTTGAAAGATTTGTCTACACTGGATACTTTTACTTATTCACCCCCACTCATTCTTTTACTCATTTCAATGTGACTTCCATCCCTCAACACTTTAATGAAATGACTTTCTAAAAAGTAACCCAATGTCTCCCAATGATCAAATCTAAGGACCTTATTTCAGTCTCTGCCTTTGATACTTTTGACCACACCCTTATTCTTGAAATTCTTTCTACCTTAGCTTCCTGCAATTCTGTGCCCAAGGGGCATACTGCCTCTCCTCGAACTTCTTTAAGGATTCCTTGTCTTTTTCCCTATCCTAAATTGTAGTCATTCTCCAAGATTGGGTCCTCAGAACTCTTTCTCTTTGCTGTCTATACTCTTGGCCTTGGCATCTTCCTATGGCTTTAGCTCTCACTTCTATACATATCCGTATAAGTCTTACTCTTCTCCTAAGCCCCAGACCTGGATTTAAAATCATGCATCGCACTACTATGCCTGGATGTCCTGATAACATCTCTAGGAGATGAACTGATTAGAATGCACATGCTATTGGAGAGACAAGAGCTAAAAAAAGGCAGGTACTTGGCAGTTATAACAGAGTTAAAGGGAATATAAGGACAAAGAAGAAAGCTTTATTCTGTTTCAGTGACATCAAGAGATGATCTTATGGGCTATCAACCTGCCTAAAACACAAACTCCACCAGGTATTTTTGGAAACAAATGTAAAATCTACCAGGATGCTGGGATCATAGATGATAAATGTACTGTTGGATTCAGGCACTGGTCAAAGAAAAATCTCTTTGGTAATACATATGTGTGTGTATAAATATACATACATATACACACCCACACTTTATTGTGACCATGACTGAGGTGAGGCAACTTCTACAAGGGCCCCTCGCCAATGATGTCAGTGCTACAGCATGTAAGTTCACCGTGATTGTTCAAGAAATACAGATTAGTGGACACAGATTTGAGATCCCATCTACTTGGGTGAAGGAGGAAGTGGGGCCAGGGTAAGTATGCTCTTAGAGTCTACCCACAGATGCAGACAAAGTAGAAATTTATGGGACAGGATATCTATCCATCCATCCATTCATCTATCCATCCATCCATTCATCTGTCCATCCATCCACCCATCCATCTGTCTGTCCGTCTGTCTTCCTGTCTTCCTACTTACCTATCTATATCATATGTATATATGTATATCCTGTCCACATACCTCACCTTGCTTCACCAATAGAATCTTTCGCTGTTGTTGTTCAGCCATGTCCAAATCTTTGTGACCCCCTGGACCAGGCTCTTCTATCCTCCACTATCTCTTGAAGTCTGTCCAAGCTCATGTTCATTGATTTCATGACATTATCCATCTTATCCTCTGCCATTCCTTTTTCCTTTTGCCTTCAACCTTTCCAAACATCAGGGTCTTTTCCAATGGGTCCTGTCTTCTCATTATGTGGCTAGAATATTTAAACTTCAGCTTCAGTATTTGACCTTCCAGTGAATAGTTTAAATTACTTTCCTTAATACTGACTGATATGGTCTCCTTGCTTTCCCAGGGACTGTCAAAATTCTTCTGTAGCACCGCAATTTGAAAAATGTTTATTCTGTGCCACTAAGCTTTCCTTATAGTGCAACTCTCACTGCCATACACTGCTACTGGAAAAACCATAGCTTTGATTATACGGACCTTTGTCAGCAAGGTGATGTTTCTGCTTTTTAGTATGCTATCCAGATTTGCTGTAGCTTTCCTTCCAAGGAGCAAGCATCTTTTAATTTCATGGCTATAGCCACCATCTGCAGTGATCTTTGCGCCCAGGAATGTAAAATCTGTAACTGCTTCCATTTCTTCTCTCCCTCTATTTACCAGGAAGTGATGGGGCCAGTTGTCATTATCTTTTTTTCTTTTTTAATGTTAAATTTCAAGCCAGCTTTTACATTCCCCTCTTTCATTCACATCAACAAGTTTCTTAATTCTTCTTTACTTTCGGCCATCCTTAGCAACCTTAAAATTGAACTTGGATGATTTTTTAAAAAATGCGTCTATTTCCTTTTGCTAAAATTTTGGTTTTTAGGAACCAAAAACAATGAGCTGAGCTGGAAGAATGAAATTTTGTACAACACTCCCTAAAAACTTGTTCAACTAATGATCTGAGAATAATTCTTCTAGAAGCCTAACATGTGGGGTTCCATATCTGTCCCAGCAACATATACCTTCCCAGCACATTGGATTGATCTAACACTAGCTGAAATCATTCTGGAGTTGACAAATGACCTACACAATTTTCTTGCTTATTATCTGGCCAGTTGTGGCATTGTTCAAAACCCAGTATCCTTCAGCTGTACCTTGGTCCTAATGTTCCCTTGATTTTCACACCAACGAGAACATTTTCATGGCAAATTCAATTTTTATAGGGCCATTTAGCATGAAGGCGGGGGAACTGTCCCTCCCCCTTTCAGAAACACACATCAATAGGAAAAGAAGTAATGCTACACAGCAGAGCCAAAAGCAATTTGGTGCCCAATATTAATGGCCAGATAGCAGTTCCTAGGGGACCAGAGTAATCCATAACCCCAGGAAATAGACAGACCAAGGAAGAAGTTATAACTGCCTCTCAGACAAGCAGACAGGTGGAGCAACTCTCATTCCTTGTTCATGATCAGCTTGCCCTGAGCAAGGTCATTCTGGAAAAATCTTTTTGATTATCCAAGCAAAGGAAAGAAAAAAAAAACCTGTCATCAAAGCTACCCACATCTAATAAAATGAAAAAAAAAGAGTAGGATGCAGGATTGAAAACATATAAGAAAGAATTGCATTTTATTCCTTGAAAGTTGAATTGGAAAGTATTCAGCTCACCTACCAGCACAGGTGCAGAGGATGGAAGGGGGCAGTGGCACCTATTAGTTCTTACTCATTAAAAAAAAATCTTGGATTGAGGAGCTTCAGGTGTGCAAACTGACTTGCCTGGAGTCTGATAATCTCGACATGTTTCCTCCTATGAATGATTCCTCTGAGTCTTAATCCATTAGCTCTGGTTTTTGTGCCCTGGGTCTGCCTTATCAAACGATTCCTTAACTATTGCTCTCTTGATCTAGACAGTTCTTAAAAATGATGCTTCCTCCCCACCCTGGAATCACAGAATCAAGTAATTTCGGAATTGGAAGGGACTTCAATGACCAGAATCCTCTAATGCTACTTACCTTAGAAAATGTCTATTTATTTGATGCTGTAAATATCAGGTTGGTTTTATCCAAGGACATGCTTGTCTTCCCTCGAAGTTCAGCTAAAGATGTTTACAATTCAGAAATTCTATGATTTGGTGGTCCATTTGATCCTTAAAATAAAGCCTTGAATTAGCTAGTTTAGGTATTACTCCCTCCCTTTTAGAGATGAGGAGGACACTGGACCATAGAATTTAAATGATTTGCTCAAGTTAGCACAGTCAGTAATAGTCAGGACTTACAACCAGGTTTTATACATACACACACATACACACATATGTGTGTATGTGTTTGTATAGTGTCTATATCTATGTATGTATGTGTGTATATACACATATGTGTATGTATGCATGTGTACATACACACATACACAACACATATTCCATTGCACTCTAGTTCCCTTAAATCTAGACTAAGTCAAAAATCAAAGTAGGAGATGGCTGCTTAAAGTTGGTTTACTACCAGTATTTTGTCCTTATCTTCTATTACTATGATATGCCCATAGATCTATGATCTCCTCAACAGAAAACACCCTAATGCAGATGTCGATCTGCCCATTTCTTCCCATCCTATATAATTCTTGCCACTAACTTTCCACAAAATTTCCTTGGAACATCTGTTCAGTACACCCAAAGCTGTTCTCTGACTCCTTTAATATTTCATAGATTTGAGCTTTTGAGATTTTGAGTTGCTTGTCTGTTATCCCTTATTCTTGCAACTTGACCAATTTAACTTCTTTAAAAAAATCTGAACACCAAAAAACCATTTCAATATAGAAAATAGAAGACAAAAAGAAGATTCTACATGAAATCATGAATCTTCATTACATATCATTATTTTTTTTAAAAAGGAGATAACAAATTGAATCAGTTCTTTTCAAAGCTGTCCTGCTTGTCTGTGCTTCCTTTTGAACTTATTTCATTTGAAGCTTTTAAAAATTCTTTAACGATACTCCTTTTATTCTTTTTCCTTTTTTTGTCATCATAGTCTCCCCTTTCTCACCTCCAAGCTTTTCATTCCATCAAAAATGTAAAAAACCCTTATAATAAATAAACATTTTTATTTATAGTCAAGTAAAACAAATCCACATAGTAGCCATGTCCCAACACATATGTCTCTTTTGCAGTTAGAGTCCATCACTTCTCTCTAACTTTTTAAAAAATAATTAGTTCTCTAGAGGTGTAGGTGGTCATTGCTTTTATCAGAATTCTCAAGTCTTTCAAAGTTGTTTTGTTTTCTAATATTGTTATTGTACAAATCGTTCTCTTTTTTCTACTTTCACTCTGCATCAGTTAATACTTCCTAAAATTCTTTGAAACCATCACTTTCATAATTTTAGGGTATAATATTACATTCTATAGCTTTCATATAATATTCCATAACATCCATATACCACAATTTGATCAGCTATTCCATTCCCATCTCTTTTTCCAGGGATATATGCCTTGATGATATGAAGTGTGCCACTTCATATATTCCAATGATCATTCCTAATAAGTCGCAACCTATTTAGACCCACTATGACTCTTTCCATGACATAATCTTGGTTCTTCCAAGACCTTAGTGTTCCAGGATTCACAACAATATAGAATCATTGAACACAAGATTGCTATTAAAAAGATGGCTTTTATATCAAGAATGCCTCGTACTCATTGAAAGCACTATATCATTTCCTCTTCCATCCAGCTCTTCTCCTCCTTTTACATTTTGGATTCAATTCTCTGCTTATCTGCCATTCCTGACTAATATATGCATATTGCTGGATTGACTCCACAGGCCCTATGCATTTTTCCTCTACTTGGATTTCCCTTTGTGGATTGTTAGGCCAATCTCTTTGGAGGGGACCTGAATGTCATTTAGGATGCTCTGTATTTTTCTGGTGCCTGAGGCACTCAGAACAATGTTATGCACAAACAGTAGCATCTGAGGACCTCTCAATCTATAGGGATCTTTTTTCCATTTGGACTTTTTTTTTCAAAATCTAAATTATCTCATTTACTTTAACTTTGCCTTACAAAGCTCATTTTTCAATGCTAATTATTTTGGCCACTCTTCCCTACATTATTATGGGGTGTTCTTCTGCCCAACTCCTAATCTTTCCCCCATCTTCTTAACTTTGAAATTGTCAAATGCAGGTCAAATCATATTGTAACCACCCATAAGATGAAATTGAATGAAGCAATGCATGTTATTCATTTACTAATTTGTTTGATAAAGATGCTCTTTTTGGTTATGGAGATTATTTGAAGTTAACTGCGGTTGACTCTCTTTGAAGTATAATATATAGAATATTCCAAAATTCTTAGTGCAGTTTAAGTCTTAATAGCTTAAACAATCTATGAGAGTCTGTAGGAAATGTTTTTGAGCAAGGAAATGAAATTGGCATTTTAGGAAGATAAACCTGTAGGCAATTTGCAAGATGGGCTGGAGGGGCAAGAATCTGGAGGCAGGGAAACCAGTTAAGAGGCCATTGCAACAACTCAGGGCTAAAGTGATTAATCTGGAGACTAGGCAGGTGGCAGTGGTGATGAAGGGAAAGAAATAAATGTGAGAGAAATAATATGCAGAGCTTGTGGCTAAATGCTAGTAGGATTGGACTCTTTGGTAGTAGAAGGTTCTGTTCCCTTGGTGAGGGGAATGGAGTATAACTTCATTAAAAAGAGGTTACATTGGACTAATATTATTTCAGTTTTGGATATATATATATATATATGTACACATGAGAATGCACACACATCCATACATATTTACATACATGCATATTCAAATGTACACGCATATAACACATGTGTATGGCGAATAATTCACATGTACAAGCATATATACACACATGTAAAATATATATACATATATATGCTATATATATACACACATATGTATGGACAAATCATATATGCATTTATTTATACAGTTACATGTTATATGCAGCATACCCTCAAAATCTTAGCATAGTTTTAAACTTTAATAGGTTAATACTTCATGAAGATCTTTGGGACATTGTGTATGTATATGTTTATGTGTATGTGTATATGTATGTGCATGTGTATGTGTATATGTAAATACATATAGGTCATGTGTACATACTATTGTATATATTTATGAACACATAAATATATTCACTTGTCAAAATATGTATATATGTCAAATGTGCACATAGAAAATGTATACAAAATTCACATATATATTTATAGTATACACTTATGTATTTCTATATACTTGTGTGCGCATATATACAAACACACTACATGTTGGTGTGTGTATATATACATATTGTTTTTCAGTCATATCAGATTTATTATAACCTCAGGGACCATACTGGCCATGGAGTTTTCTTGGCAAAGAATCTGATCCAAACAACTCTGAGGTTTACTTATTTAGGGTCACACAGCTGGCAAATGACAGGGGCCGTATTCAAACCCAGATCTTTCCACTATAAGTTGTTTCTACTACATCATTCTATTGTATGCCAGAAAATCAAGGTGAACTAGTGATTCTGTATATACCTATAAAATATATGTGATATATGCATAATGTATATATGATATATAATGTATAATCTGCTATATATACATGTGTAAAACATACATGTATGTATTTATACCTATTTACATACGTATGCAAATGTGTTTATATAAACTTTAATAAGATCCTAAATATCTAAGAATAATTGGCCAATATGCCAAATTTACGTGATTTTCAATAGAACAGAAATCATAAGATTGTATATTTAAGAACTGGGAGGGATCTGCAAGACTATCGGCTAAATTCCTAATTCTGCAGTAAAGAGACAGAAACTCGGGAATGATAACTTACCCAGGGATATGCAAGTACTAACAGACAGGAGATTTGAACCCAAGTCCTCTGATGCTCTTTCCACTGAACTGTGCTGTTTCTCTAGTGCTTCCTTTATGGACAGTTTTATTTGTGGAGCTAAACAAGAAAGATTCAACCATTAAATCGAAGATAAACTCTTACCTCAAAAAACATTTTCTGATGTTTTAGTTGACAATGAGTATCAGTCAGCCAAATTTCGGGGCATCACCATCATCATCATCATCACCATCATCATCATCATCATCATCATCACCACCAACATCAATAACAGTGGTAATAACAAGAAATATTTTCACAATACTTTGCGGCTTACACACATATTGTTTCATTTGATCTTCACCAGGACCCTGGAAAGTAAGCAGAGCAAGTATTATCTCTGTTGTACAGAGGAGGATACTGAGTCAGAATATCTAAGTGGTATACAATGCTACATTGACCTTTGAATCTTCAGTCTTCTAACTTCAGGATTTAATGTGTGTGCAGGAGAGAGAGAGAAAGAGAGAGAGAGAGAGAGAGAGAGAGAGAGAGAGAGAGAGAGAGAGAGAGAGAGAGAGACAGAGAGAGAGAGAGAGAGAGAGAGGGAGAGAGAGAGAGAGAGAGAGAGAGAGAGAGAGAGAGAGAGAGAGAGAGAGAGAAAGAGAGAGAGAGAGAGAGAGAGAGAGAGAGAGAGAGAGAGAGAGAGAGAGACAGGGAGAGACAGGGAGACAGAGACAGAGAGAGAGACAGAAAGAGACAGAGAGAGAGGGAGAGACAGACAGAGACAGAGAGAAAGAGACACAGGGAGACAGAGACAGAGAGACAGAGAGATAGAGACAGATAGACACACAGAGAGACAGACAGAAAGAGAGAGAGAGGCAGATGCACATAGGCAGACAGAAAGATACAGAGAGACTGAGAGAGACAGAGACAGTCAGAGAGAAAGAGAGACCCTCTAAATGCAGACCCAGTGGATTATAGAGAGTGTGAAAGGAAGGACTATTTCATGAGGCTTGAATGTTTGGTTGAAGCCATGCTGTGAAGGGGTCAAAATGTCAAACAGAAGAGTTAACGTTTGATTCTACAGGTAATAGAGAACCACTGGAGTTTATTGATTAGGGGAATGACGTGCTCAGACCTGAACTTCAGGAAAATCACTTTGGCAGCTGCCAAAGGGAATGAAGAATAATAACTTACTCTTAAAACAAAATAAAACAAATAAAACCCCCCTGGATCTATGCTTTCAATGGTGTGGGGAACTTTCAGTGAGAAAAATTCATAGACCGATTCAGATCAGTATCTACTCTTCAGCTTGTAATCTCAGCATCGCCTTGACATCACTCACTATGCTAAATCGCCTGCCCAAGGTAACACAGCTAGTCTATGTTAGAAGCCAAACTTGAACCCAGGTCTTTGTGACTCCCAAACTGGCTCTCTACAATAATGCCTCCATAACAATAACAATCAATAACACCGATACACCATTTAATGGTTTTGCAAAGCCTACATGTTACCTCCTTTGATTTTGATGAGAACCTTGGGAGGTAGCTGCTGCTATTATCTCTATTCTATCCCAAATAAGGAACCTGAAGCTGAAAGAGATTAAGTGGCTTGTCCACTATCAAACAGTTGTGTCTGAGGCAATATTGAGCAAAAGTCCTCCTGATTCCATGTCTAGTGAGAGAGATGATTATTTCTCTATTGTATTTAATAACTAATTAATGTATTAGGACTAAGGTTTTCCCCCTTTTCTACTTCCTCCATGCAGAAATCAACCAGTGTGGTAAATCTTGGGCAAAGACTTACCCAGGCTAAGATCTAATCAAAGATAGTAAAGAAATTGTAAGTTTAGGTGAATGGGTCCATGGTTATTCACTGCATTTACTCAGACAGGTCTGGGAAAATATGACTTCTCCCTTTTGTCAGACAGGTGATATGGAAAGTGATAAGTCTCTTTGACCAAAATTTGGGTTCTCAGTGTCACAAACCTCAAGAGTCTCATTGGAACAGGCCCATCCGTCATTATAACATTCATTCTCTCTCGTTACTTTTTAACCAATCAGAATTGATTACCACCTTCAGGAACACCCATCTGACCTAGGTCATGAAAGTGTTATTATTACAATATTAAAGATGAGGGAACTGAAGCTCAGAGAGTTTTGAGAGCTAGGATTTTAATCCATGTATTCTTGATATGTTACTAAGATCAGTGCTTTCACCACTATACCTCTCATTCCTGGGGTTTCCATCATTTAACAAGGGAAAGGAGAGAAGCTTCAGAAGGCATAAAATGATCCCCATCTATCTAACTCACTCCTGGGATGAAGACTAGATACCTCACCTGGGGCTGGGGTCATGGGCATCAAAGAAGGTAGAGGGTGAGGTATTATAGGGAATGATGTAGGGAGTGCCATATGTCAGTAAGCCCAGTTCTCCCAAATGGACACCGTTAGGTGAAGGTTTGGCTTCGATCAAATGGAAGGCATGCCTGCTTACTCTTAGGACTGGGCTACACAAGTTTGTTTGAAAGTCAGTCGGTTTGAGGGATTGCCAGTTTTTGTTGTGACCCTGACTTCTTTAAAGTCTTCTGGTGCCTTTGTGCTGATTTTTAGCTGCTCAGGGCCCTCCTTCCAGTCATCTTTCTTAAGATTCCATGCTGTCAAACTTTCCCTTCCTCCCATACATTCCCAATGCATGGTGCAATGAAAGTATGCTAAGTTGGGAGTCAGAAGGTCTCATTCCAAATCTCACCTCTTTTACTTATTTGTTGTATAAATTTGGGTAAGTTATTTGTTCTTTCTGGGCCTTATGATGAATTTCCTCATCTGCAAAATTAGAGACTTTGACTAGATGACCTCTAGACTTAAATCTGTGATGCATTATAATGAAAATTCTAGTTGTTATGGGAGAAACTTTGTTGAGGTCTTCTTGGCCATGGCATCTTCTGGTGAGCCTCAAGTCACACAAAGAAGTAAGACTTCACATTTATATAGTGACCAGCAATCATTTCCCTCAAATGACTCTATGAGGTAGGGATTGTTATTATCCCCATCCTGTAAATGAGGAAACTGAGGCCCAGAAGAGTTATTTAACTTGCTCAGGGTCACATAGCTAAGAAATGTGATAAGCAGGATTAGAACCTGGGTCTTCTGACTTCAAATTCAGTGATTTTTCTACCATATCATCCAAGTGCTCCCCTACGTTGCCTACTGGAAGCACTGGCCTTGGTTAACCTGGATAACCACCTGGATAAAAAGAGGAGGACTACTCAGGGTGATCTAAGAGATCTAAATAGCCTGGTATCCCTGAAACCTTTATGTGGTTAATCAATTGAAATTTGCACACTATGATAGCACATCTTTGGCATTCTCCTTTATTATGAAAAGATTGCCTACTAAAGTTGAGTATATGAGAAAACCACTGCATAATTAATCCAAAATGGGGTAATTGCCCTTGCATGAGCAATTGCCAGTTTATTAGATTGCTTACTCTCTGAAAATTGTTGAGTGTTTGAACACTTAAGGAGCATTTAGTAAGATTGCCACAGCTATAGTTTCTCTTCCTATTTACTTAGCATCATCTATCCAGTGACCCCCCAATCAGAAAATTTAATACCAGGTACTTTATAGAAATACAAATTGACCTGGGGATGTCTGAATGCATTTCCATCTCATCGACTGTACTTAGACTATCTTGTTGGGGTTGCTGTCACCTCTGCATTGACAATGCTTTGGTTAATGTTGTAGGCTAGTACTTGCTTTCATCTAATGCCAAAAAATCGAGTCTGAAAACTTCAGGATACTTTTAGGAACACACAGTGAAGAGATGATCAAATTAATCATCCATCCAAATAGAAGTCCCCAACCACTGGCCTGAGAACCATCTGGACTTGCAACGATGAGGTCTTGGTCCTTCCACATGTTACCTGTGCATACTAGGATATCACTTACTATTACTGGGCCTTAGTTTCCTCCTCTGTAAAATGAAGGATAATAGGATATAGAACTTACATATTGTCAAGTCCAACCACCTTATTTTAGAGATTAAAAACAGAGTCAGAGAAATGAGATGATTTACCCAAGATAACAGAGGGAGTAAGTGGGGGAGCTGGTACCTAAAATCCAGTCATTAGACATCAAGCACACCATTCTTTCTACCACACCATGCTAGTTAGATTAGAGTCTCCTATAGCAACCGTCCCCCTAAATAAAAATGATTTTGCATATGTTTTGCATATATATAATATTTATTTCTATATACTGTTGTTTCCCTCTAGTAGAAGTTTTGCTCCTTGAGGACAGGGCCTGTAAGATCTTTATCTTTTTATTCACAGTGCCCACATGTGAGATGCCTAATCAATGCTTGTTGAATTTAATTGCATTTCCCTTCTAGGGTAAATATAAGACACTATGATGAAATGGTCTTATGAAAGTCTTAACCAGGAGCTCCCTACACTTGCCGTACTATCCCAGTCTCAGACAGTTAGTTGGATACCAGTCCTGCCTCTGAAGTCAGGAAGACTTGAGTTCAAACTTGACCTCAGAAAGGTACTAGCTACCGCGGAAAGTTACTGAACTCCTGTTTGCCTCAGTTTCCTTGAAGGTAAAATTGGGATCATAGTAGCACCTCCTTCACTGGGTTGTTGTGAAGAACAAATGAAATATTGTAAAGCACTTAATGTTGTGCCTGGCACATAGTAAGTATTTAATAAATGTTTCTTTCCTTCTCTTTTCCAGCTCCCCGGGGCATACCATACCCCTACCTGCTATCCATTTACACTTCTCCAAGGCACTCCAGTATTCTTAGTGGAGAAGAAAGTACCACTCTATGCTCTTCCTCACTTTCAGATACATCAAGGATCATACCTGTACAAACCCCTCAAAACATCATTTACCTCACTCAAGGCATTAGGGAAAAATCTCAAAAGAAAGTAGAAATCTTGATTGTTATCACATAGCCCAATGATAGATGCAAGCATACCATGTTTGTGTGTGTGTGTGTGTGAGAGAGTGTGTGTGTGTGTGTGTGTGTGAGAGAGTGTGTACGTGTGTGTGTTCTTGATTTGCATAGAGCCCTATGCCTTTTTTTTGTACCAGCCTCTGAAGAAATCAGGAAAAATCTAATGGAGAAGGAGGTATTGAGTTGTGCTTTGAGGAAAGCTACGGATGTCAAGTTGAGAACATTCCAGGCATGGGAGACAGCCTACACAAAGACACAGAGATAGCAGGTGGAATGGAGTACAGTAGAATGATTGAATTTTGAGTTAGAGGACCTGAGTTCAAATGCTTTCTCTGATACTATCTACATGAACTTGGGCAAGTCTTGTTACCTTTGGTATATAGTTTCACTATTTTTAAAATGAAGAGGTTGGACTAGAAGACCTCTGAGGTCCCTTCCATCTCTAGGATCCTGTGCATGTGGAATTCTTCACTATAAATGGTTCTCATGGCACCACCTCCTCCTAAAACACCTGGTACTTATCGAATGCCAGGGAAATTTAGAAGTAGAGTTATGAGGAACATGAACATTGAATGGATTACTTTCATTGCATTTATTCATATGGAAAGAGCTGTTAGCCCTTAAAAAGACCGTGATATTCTTTGAACAGGATCTGAACTTAGTCATTGATCATTATTGAGGTAGATGAACATTATCTCTGAAATTCCTTGGTGTAGGCTCGAGACTAGGATTTTCTAGCAGATACCTTGGCTCTTTTCATGAAACTACCTATTTTCATGAATAAAGGGTATTAACTTATCTAGTATACTTTCATGGAGATATATTTGTAAGGGAGACAGGTGAGTGAGGACTACCTTCACTTTCTCTTCTAAGACTAAGTGCTGATAGGGAATGGATATATCACCATGTAAAAAATCCTTGGAGGTACACCTAGCCAGATATATTTGTAGCCAGAAACTCAGGTTATCTTTTCCTTCATGGTCAAAATAACCTTGTCCATTGTAAGGTTAATGAGGAATAAGATCTTCCCTGCCCATCAATAGGCCTCATGTAGAGTCCATTAAGGGAAGCTTGCTTGCTTGTCAGAAGGCTTACACACCTTTTGTTAATTTCTAATTAGTCACTGAGCCTAAAGAGTATATATTCTGAGGGCTGAACTTTTGCCTTGGGAGGCTCACTTATGAGAAAATTGTTGTGATCCTCTGGTCTGAGTGACTGTATGTTCAGAGCTCCCCAACTCCTCAGAGATAAAGGCTCTTTCGATTCAGTGGTAGATGTAAAGCTTTGATTCAGGCAGTAGAGCCCCATCTGTTGGTCTTTATTTCTCTTTGCATTTCCTGTGTTTGTATTTTATGTGATTAATAAAGAAAGATTGTTGACCCCTGAAACAGCTATCTTTCCTTAGTAAAGCAGTTAAAAGAACCTATACTAGCAGCCATCCTGGGTGTGCCAGTGTGGTTGCCATTATACTCATTAGTCCATAATACAGTTGGACCAGAAGACCTGCCTCTAGGGTCTGTACCCTGGTGAATTCTGTCACTGAACATGCTTCTCCCTGTTCCTTCCCTAGCTTGTGGCTTCCCCAGCAACACCCTTCCTGTGGTCCAGGATCTCAGTGCCTTCTTCCTTTATAGGACCCTGTTTCAGGGCGACTCCTTGCACAGGGACTTGAGTCCTGAGATCAGAGCCTTTCTCCCAGGTCCTTCCCCCCACACTCAATGTCAACACTCAACTGAATTTGTCTTACTGCTCACCTTGGTAATATTTGGGAGGTACTTGTCCCAGACCCAAGAATTGCTGGTTACAGTTCTGCCATACTCTCCTGATGTACCACATTGTTAGGATCTGCTCTTCTTGGCTACCCAGGACTTCAGTGATTTATTCCTTCTTATGTCCGTACTTCTAGAACCCTGTCTTTCCCTCCTGTCTTCATAGAAACTTAATAGTCCAAGATTTCTCCCTTAAGTGCGCTCTCTTTCTCTCTCTCTGTCTGTCTCCTCTCCCTTTCCCTCTTTCTTTTTCTCTTTTCTCACTTCTTTCTTTCTGTTTCTGTCTTTGTGCATTTCTGCCTGCCTATTTCTCTACTGTTTGTTGGTCAGTCTGCCTCTTACCTCTATCTCTTTCTCTCTGTCTGTGTCCGTCTCTCTCTGTCTGTCTCCAGCTGCCTGCCTGTCTGCCTATCTATCACTTTCTATCTGCCTCTGTCTCTCTGTTCCTCTCTTTCTGTCTCTTTCTCTCTGTTTCTCTGTAGGAAGAGTCAGTGGACTTTAGTTCAAATTCTTTTTATGGATGACCTTGAGCAAGTCTAGATGTTCAATTTCTTTGTGCCATCAGAGGGTTAGACTAGAGGTTTTCTGATATTCTTTCTAGCTCTCAAGCTATGATCTTCAGCACCCAAAGTCACAGATAAATAATCTGACATATCTCTGCCATTGTGCTAATGGGAGAGGGTTAAAGTAGCTAATTAACCTCATGAGTAGCTGCCTTCTCTCCCTTCTGAGGGAGAGTAACATAGCAGTGCTACAGAATTGTAGAACTGGAAGGGACCTCAGAGACCATTTAGTCAACCTATAGCTGAAAAATAATCCTCCCCGGAACACTCCCCAAAGGGGTCATCTTACTCCCTTTATTTGGGAAACTAGGTGGCACAGTGGATATAGCCTTGAGCCTGGAATCAGAAAGACCTGAGTTCAAATTCAATCTCAAATCCTTACTAGCCGTATGACCCTGGGCAAGGCACTTAACCTTGTTTGCCTCAGTTTCTTTATTTGTAAAATGAGCTGGAGAAAGAAATGGCAAACCAGTCCAGCATCTTTGCCAAGAAAACTCCAAATGGAGAATCTGAAATGACTGAACAACAAAATCTCTGTTTGCCAGCTTCTAGTAATACAGAATACTCTGCTTTTGGGGCTAGTCAGTTCTGCGCTTAGATGGCTCCACTGGTTAGCAGGTTGTTGTTGTTTTCTAGTGTACGCAGCTGAAATAGGCCTTTCTCAACTGCCTCTTGTTCCTAGTTCTGACAAACAGAAGAAGCCCAATCTTTTCCATATTTGGCCTTCAAATACTTGAAAGATAGTTTTTGGGCTCCTCCAAGTCTTTCTTGTATTACACTGTTTTCAGGCATCTTATAATCCTGGTGGCTTTTCCTTGGACATGCTTTGGGTTTGTCAGTGTTCTTTCTAAAATATGGTGCCCAGCTTCCAGATATGATCTGGCCAGGGCAGGAGAAGGAGGGACTAGAGCCTGCAGTCAGGAAGACTTGAGTTCAAATCTGGCCTCATACACTTAGTACCTGTGTGACTCTAGGCAAGGCACTTAACTCTGTTTGCCTCAGTTTCCTCACCTGTAAACTGAGTTGGAGAAGGAAATGACAAACCACTCCAGTATCTTTGCCAAGAAAACTCCAAATGGAGTCACAAAGAATCCTACATGCCTGACAGTGACATAATGACAACCACCACCTTCTTTCTTCCATGTACTATCATTAGTACCAATCACCATTTGTGATTGACGTGTTATACTTTTGCTCCTGTTGAGCCTGTAGTACACCAAACCCCTGAGGTTTTTTGCCCATGAACTGTTTTTTATTTGGTTGGTTTTTGTCAGACTGCACTTGACCCATCCTGTCCCAACTTCCAGAGTTGAGTTTTTTTTAACCCAAATATAAGATCACACCTTTATTCTTATGCATTTTCTCCTATTAAATTTAGTTTTATATTTCCGCTAGCTGAGATCACGACTCTGTTATCCAATGTGTTAGCTATCCTCAGCTTTATGCCATCATCAAATTGTGCAAGTACGGCATCTGCATTTTTATTGAAGTCACTCATAATAATTTTGTATAACACAAGGCCAAGGAAACATCTCTGGAACATTCTAATATATACCTCCCTTCAGGTTGTTATTGAGTCAATAATCATGACTCTTTGGGTCTGGACATTTAGGCAATTATAGATATACCTAATTATGCTCTAATTGAGTCCACCTCAAACCATCTTATTGATAAGGATATCATAGGATAATTTGCCATATGCCTTACTAAAATCCAGCCCTTATGTATCTATAACAATTTCATGATGTGCCACTGCAGGTACTCTATCAATAAAGGAAATGAGGATGGTGTGGCATGACCTCTTCTAGGTAGTGATTGCCACTTTCTTTCCAAAAGCTCATATGACATTTCTTTACTAATACATTCTAGAATTTTATTAGGTGATTTATTTCTTCATAAAATATTATGCAGATGGTATTATGGGGATATTATAATGGCCATAGGTTAGGAAATACTAAAAAATCTTTAACTTGTTTGAAACCAAGATGTTTTAGCAAATATGTAAAGAGGGGCAATCTGAGCACCTTTTGTGATTCCCTACGCTACACTATATATTGGGGGATATTCAAAATAATAGAGAAGGCGGTGGCAAACCACTCCAGTATCTTTGCCAAGAAAAAAACCCAAATGGGGCTACGATGGTTCAGATGTGACTGAAAACTACACAACAACAACAACAATAACAACAAACACATTAAAGACAAATAGAAGACATGGTCTATGCCCTCAAGGAATTTACAGTTTAGTTTGGAGTGGTTAGGCCAAGTATCAGTCATAGAATAATTAAGGAATAATTAAATAGTAAACTCTCTGCTATTGATTGTAAATATAATGGGAGTGCAGAAGAGGTAGGAAAGGATTATAATAGGCAGGGAAGGGCTCATGGTATTATATCAAGGCCATGGTATCATTTAGATCATATAGAATGGGATCCTTCAATTTGGAAGGGGGGAGAGAGAGAGTGTGTGTGTGTATTCTAGAAGCATGGTAGGAAGATAAGTAGAAGAGCCAAAGCAAGGGAAGAGAGAGGGAATAAATAATCAAAGACATACAAAATGGTGGGGAAAATTTCCTGAAAAAATTGTGGATTTATGAGGACAAAACCCAAAAAGAAATATCTCTTCATATAACTTGGGAGCAGGATAACTAAAGGTGATAAAACATTTATTACACTTTTAAAATGTTTAGTCTTTGTCTACTTTCATCAGTTAAACTGGCTGATCTTGCACTGATTAAAATCTCCCTCAAATATTTGTAATTCATCATGAAGGGAGAGGAACAGTAAGGATAGCTTTATAACTAATTGTCAAAAATATGGCCAAAAAATAAGCAGGTGAAATAAAATGCTAACAGAACACTTTTTATTCCACTAATGGATTAAAAAGACAAATTTATACACTAGGAATTAATGATTGTCTCCCCATCCCTTTTTTGTGAATACTTTAGAATGGGAGATGGGAATTTAATTTGACAATGAGTGTAACATGAGGCATCAGTATGATGCACAGGCTAACAACTCTAATAGAATCTGAGGCCACATTTATAGGTGCATAGTGTCCAGATCTCAGAAATGGATAGTTTCACTGTTCTACATGCTAGAGCATATCTGGACATTTGGTTTGAGTGTGGTTCCATGTTTTAGGAGGGATGTTGGCAAATCCAAGGACAGCCAGAGGAGGGGGATCTGGATTATGAGTAATCTGGAAACCATGCTGAAAGGGATGTCCTTGCTCCTCTTTCCTCCTAACTAACTACCTATCCTATCATACATTCATATTGGCCCTATATCCTGCTTCCTGAGACATATGAGATCAAGCTTACTACATCTTGACATCAGTTTCAGCCTTGGGGAGTAAGTGCATAAAAATGCTTGCCTTCCAAAAGTTTTGTTTGTTATTTATTTAAAGTTTGTTATTTAGTTCATATTCTTGTCATCTATTATTCAGATCCCCAGCCTAGATTCTGTCCCCTCATTTTCCAATTTCCTTTCCTGAGATTCCCTGATCATATGTTTGCTAGTCTTAAGAACCTCAGAGTTCCCGTTTTACATGATAGTGTATATATATACATATATATATATGTATATATATATATATATATATATATATATATATATATATATATATATATATACACATAACCTATATTTGATTGTTTACCACCTCAAGAAGGGAGAGGGGAGGGAGGAATAGAATTTAGAACTCAAAACTAAAAAATGCTAAAAAAATGCTTTTAACATGTAATTGGGGAAAAATAAAATGTTCTACATAAATATTTTTAAAAAGAACCTTGATTTCCTGATCCGTAATACAAAAACTCCTACACTTCGGACTTTTGGAATCATAGAATTCTCAGAGATGAAAAGAACTCTTTAAAGACACGGACTATTTTTATCTTTTTAAAAAAATTCCTCTCCCATCCCATACTTAAAATAGAGATCAAGCCTAGAACTTAGTAAACCTTAATAAATGCTTGTGGCATTTTTCGTGGATCTGAGATTTTGGATATGTGAGAACTTCTGCCATCCTAACCTATTCCATCCCATCCCATCCCATCCCATCCCATTTTATCCTACAAACATTTATTAAGTCCCTACAGTATACTAGACCTGCTGCTGCTCTCTCTCTCTCTCTCTCTCTCTCTCTCTCTCTCTCTCTCTCTCTCTCTCTATGTATATATATATATATATATATATATAGATATTATTTAAACAACGCATGACAGATAAAGAAATACAAAATGTCTACAATGAAACAGCATAATTTTAGGGGTCTGGAGCAGACACAAACAACTAGAGAAATCAGGAAAGATCTCTTAGAAGTGGCACATTTAGAAAATGAGTGATTGGCAGGGGAACTGCTTTCACCAATAAGATTATACAACATCCATGACTTAGGGTTGTTGAGTTAATAAGTATTAGAGGTGGAAGAGAACCCCAGATTTCTAACATCATGTCCATCTGTCCATTGTGACCCATATTCTCTTGCCAATATCATCTGTGAATCCCCTCTACAATGTCCCTGAGAAGGTATATTCAGCCTTCCCTTGAAGGCCTCCACTTACTGGGGGAGTGCGGCGGGGAGGGGGCGTAGCTTGACATCTCTAAAAGCAATCTATTTCACTTTGTAAAACTCTGATTGCTAGGAAGTTTTTTTCCTTAGATCAAGCTTCAATTTGCCATTTTGCAAATTTTGTCTATTGCTCCTCTAGTTCCCTGGTTTTAGGATCCTGTCTCAGACTTCCTTAGAAATATCACAACGAACAACTGATAGCAATCTGACTTCTGGTTGTTTGGAATGGAGGGAGGCATGTAGAATGACAATCAGCCAATCAGTGAACAGGCATTTATTAAATTTTAACTACTACGTGCCAGCTATCATGCTAAAAGTTGTGGATAAGAGGAGAAACTTGGTCCCTACCCTTAAGGAATTCTCATTCTAATAGGAGAGAAGGTACATAAATAATTGTGTACACACAAGATCTATACAGTGCAAAAAGAAGGTAATTTCAAAGGGAATTCAAAGGTGGGGGAAGAGGACCATGCATGGCCTCCTAGGTAGGACTTATATGATTCCTGAAGGTAATCATGGGAGTCAGTTTTCAGAGATAAGGGTGGAGAGCATTCAGACATGGGAGACAGATGGTGCAAAAGCATATAGTCAGGAGATGTCTTGTTGGACTTGAGGACTATCATGTAAACACCTTATCTCCCAAGATGAGTTTCTGGGAAGTACAACCCTTTCTCAGAGAAAGGGAAACTTCTGAGGCTCCAAATATCTTTTAAGTAAAACATGTATTGGCACCTCATGCCGACCTCCCTTCAATGGGAATTTTCTCTAATATCTCCTAGGGGTAACAACAATTACGCTAAATCTTACCCCAGCTCTCACCAGCTTCCACCTCTCCCTTGCTTTTATCATATTCTTCCACAGACACTCAGTAAAGCTGAAATAAACCACTTACCACTCTATTCTCCAATCCAGGATGGTTGGAGAGCATCTTTCTTTTTCTATTGTCTTCTGCCTTTCCTTTCTCTGAGTGACTTCCTTTCATGTTATGCTATCTCCTCTGATCTTCCCCCACTCTCAGCTCCTAGCCCAAGTAAAAAGCTGGCCAACATTACACATTGATTTACTTGTGCAAGACCATGGATACCAGCTAAAGATTAATTGGATTATTTCTTTTTTCGTTCTCTAAAGTCCTTATATTTTTTCCCTCCCAGGTAATCTTAATCCTAAATATTCTTCATAGACTCTCAATCAATATGAGAGGATTTTGAAAAAATTAGCTTTGTCTCACCATAGAATCATAGAAAGTTTATTTCATTCCTTGGTCTACTCTCCTTAACTGTATTTATTTACCTTGCTTGTGTTTTACTCATTTGAAGTGTTTTTTTTTGTGCTGAATAGTTTGATTAATTTTGATTTCTTTTGGAAAAAAAAATATTTCAAGTACCATACTTTAATGAAAGTCCAAACTGAGGACACAAGACTGTAATCCTTGCTACTGAGGGAGGCTGATGGTAGATCGCTTGAGCTTGAGAATTCTGAGCTGCAGTAGGCCTAAAGCATTAAATCTGGCAGTATTTTTGTGAGCGCTGGGAAGAGAGGGTCAGCAGACTAGTTAAGGAGAAGTTAATTTGCCCAGTAGGAAAAAATAGAGTAGATCAAAGCTTCTGTGCACATCAGTACTGATATTGGGCCTGTGAATGGCTGCTGCACTTCTGGCCTGGATGGGACAGGAAAACCTAGTATCAAGGGAAAAAAAATACTTCATTTTTTTAAAACAATCTTTAGGTTTTCTGGGATATATTATTGTATGATATAACTTGATGACCTTTTTTTCCTTTAAGAGTCATTATAAGTCTTTTCTTTGATTTGTTATGAATAAATAGTCCCAAGCTGTTTAAATTAATTTTTATTTGATATTTACAGATTATTTCTTTGCTTCTTGTGTGACATTGATATTGTGAAGGTTAATAATGCTATTGTTCGGTGATTCTCTATTAGTAATCTATGGATTCCATTGAGCTGTAATTTTGTCCTTGGTTTTCAATACTTCTGAACCCTTTTTTGGGTATTTATTTCCTTTAGTATTGTACTTAAGCTATTTAATTTATTATTGTTTTTTTCTAGGGCATTTATGACCCTGAAATTTTCTCTATTCAACCTATCTGCAATATCAATTTCTTTGTTTTCTATGGAAATGTGTTTTTCATGTGTCTGTCATTTGACTATGCTTTGCAAAATTTATTTCCATATCTGTATTTTTGAATGTTTAATCTTTTTAATAGCCTTTACTGTTTTGGAGCTAATCTGAATCATTTGTTTAAATTGTCTATTTAATCATGTCTAATTGGTTTCTTCTTTGCAAGCCCTGATTTTCACACTAATTTCTGTCCTTGATTTAATCTTTTTTCTTCTTTAAATTTGTTTTCCTTCTTTTTTTTAATCATTTCATAGTGTCTTGCTGAGGGGTAGTCCTCCAAAGCTATTGTCTTGCTTCTTATTTATTAGGGATTTTTTTTACATGAAAATTTTTTTACTATGATAAAGACATCATACAATTTTTATGACCTTGGTCTTTCCTTCTTGCCTTTGTACAAGGCCAGAAGAAAACATTGGTAACTTTTACAACCTTGATTTGGACTCGAGGAATATCACCAACAGCATGACCTTTTTGACCAAATCCAGCAACCAAAACTTCATCATTTTCCTCAATAAAGTCCAAGCACCCATAATTGGGAACAAAGGCAGTGATGTTTTTTGCAGTTCTTAATCAGCTGGACTCTCACACACTTCCTGATGGCAGAACTGGGCTGCTTGGCTTCCACGCCAACTTTTTCCAAGACTTGGCATGAGATGCTCCTCCAAATGGCGTAGCCTTCAAGGTAGTGTGCAAATGAGCTTTCTTGTACTGTTTGTCATGCCACTTTTGGTCTCTCCTGTGGCTTCAGATTTTCTAGCAGTATGAAGACCACGACACTTACCCATGCTGCCGCTGTCCAGGCTGAGAGAAAAGAGAGAAGGCTTTATTAGGGATTTTCAAGTTGTCTTCCATAGCTACCTCTCCTCTCCTCTCCTCTCCTCTCCTCTCCTCTCCTCTCCTCTCCTCTCCTCTCCTCTCCTCTCCTCTTCTCTCCTCTCCTCTCCTCCCCTCCCCTTTCCTCCCCTCCCCTCCCCTCTCCTCCCCTCTCCTCCCCTCCCCTCCTCTTCTCTTCCTTTCCTTTCCTTTCCCTTCTTCTCTCTGTTTTAGAAACATTTGTTTTTTCCATTCTTTTTCCTTTTTACATTTTTAATTCAAAATTCTCCCCATTCCTCCAGCCTCTCCCCCACCAACTGAGAAGTAAGTAATATATCAATTATACATGTGAAGTCATGCAAAATATATTTCCATATTAGCCATGTTACAAAAGAAAAAGCAAGAAAAATAAAGTGAAAAAAGTCTGCTTCAGTCTGTACTCAGAGTTTGTCAGCTTCTCTCTCTGGAGATAGACAGTATTTTTCTTCATGAGTCCTTTCAAATTGTCTTGGATTATTGTATTGATTATAGTAGCTATTTTTTCTCAGTTCACCTCCATTACAATATTGCCATTCATGTGTAGGATGTTCTCCTGGTCCTATTTATTTCACTTGGAATTATTTCATATAAGTTTTCCTAGGTTTTTCTAAAACCATTCTGCTCATCATTTCATATAACCTAATAGTTTTTTCTTTCTACTTTTTTTTCAATTGAATGACTAAAATTTATATTTTGGTTTGATTGGCTAGTCATATATAGATACATATAATGCATATTTTCAAACTTTATAATAATATATCTTGTTTGTGTAATTCTTTAAAGTATATAAAGCTCTTTCCTTATAACAACCATGTAAAAATAAACTTTATTCAGTGAATAGATATTTATTAAGAGTCTATTAAGTGTTATGTACTGTGTTAAGTACCGGGGATACAAAAAAAGGCAAAAGACAGTTCCTGCCCTCAAATAGCTCATAATCTCTTGACGGAAACAACAAGGAAACAAATATACATAAACAAGCTATATGCAGGAAAAATAGAAAATAACTAAAAGAAGAAAGGCACTAGAATTAAAAGGGCTTAAAAAAGGCTTCTTGTGGAGATGAAGGCTGATGAGATCACCAAGTAAGGTAGTATAGAGGGAGAAGAAAAACGACCATGAGACAGAAACATGAGGGAGGGCATGATTTGGATGAGAGTCCAGCAAAGAGGACTAAGATAGCATGGTCTGATAGGTAGGAGGAGAATCAGGAGACAGTAGTGTTCTGAAAACCTAGGGAGAAAAGAAAATCATAGTGGTCAACAAGTCAAAGGCTGTAGAGAGGTCAAGAAGAATGAAGATCAAGAAAAGGCCATTGGAGTTGGCAACTAAGAGATAATTAATAACTTTGTAGAGAGCATTTTCAGTGGGTGGTGAGGATGGAAGTCAAATTAAAAGGATTTTCACAAGGAAGTGAGAAAAAAAAAAGTATTCCTTTGAAAGAGATGGTTACACTGTGCCTCAAAAAAGATGAGGAATCTGACTGGTCAAGCTATTATTAAGCATTGCATCTAAGATTCACAAAATTGCATAATTTTTGAATCATAAAGGCCTTTGTACGTCATCTAGTTTAATCTATGCATCAGTAGGAATCCCCTCTGTAATACCTCCAACAAAGTAGTACAGTTTCTACTTGCAGGTCTTGCAGGGGAACTCTTTGTTTCATGGGGAAGCCTGCTTCCCTTCTGAACACTTTCCTAAAGGCAATTAGGTGGCACAACACACGGAGTGCTAGGCTTGGAGTCATGAAAGACCTGAGTTTTAATACAGCCTCAGTCACTTACTAGTTGTATGACCCTGGGCAAGTCATTTAACCCTGCTTGCCTCAGTTTCCCTACCACCAAAAGTCATTGTGAGAAACATATGGGACAATATTTTCAAAGTGCTTAGCACAATGCCTGCCACATAGTAGGCATTTAAATATTTGCTTCTTTCCTGTAATTATTAGGAAAATTTTTATTTAAATTCAGGCTAAATCTGTCTCACTGCAACTTTCACCTACTGCTTCCAATGCTGCTCTCTCGTATCCAATAAAGTCAGGTCTCATCTTTCAAGTCCAGGACACATTCCATTATTACCATGCTATCTAGTGTGCTTAAATAATCTTCATCAGCAACTTACTAGGAACAGTAGTACTAAGATGAAGGATTTGTTTGTAGGAGAAATTTTCAGGAGCCAGTAAATGGAGCTAAATTTGCAAAATTTCTTTGCAAAATGCTGCCTCAGAGCCTAAAGAAGTAAGCTTAATACAGGAGTGAATAGAACTTTGGAACTAGGAGGAGCTTAGGAGATCATTTAGTGAAATCTTCTCATTTTGAGGACGAGGAGAAAAAGGCCTAGTGAAATTGAGTGAGTGTTCCAAAAGTACCCATTGAATTAATGGCAGAGGTAGTACTCAAGTCCCCTTTTCCTTGATTCCTGATGCAGTGTACTCCAACTCTAACTCTGTTTCTAATCTTAGTTCTATTTCTAGCAGTGCACTATTTCTTATTGGTATCCTTATCCAAGATGCATTGTTGGTTTTATCATTTTCAGGTGAAAATAGCAGTTAACTTGAAGTTTATTACTTTTAAAAGAAAAGTCCAAATATTTTAAATATATTTCAAGAGAAGGAAGGAAAGACATCAGAGAGAATGATTATATCTGAACTCAGCTTCTCTTCATCACTTCAAAAATAAACAACAAATATCCCAAAGTAAAGAAATTTTTGAATTAAAAAAAGCACAAGGAAAATTACCTCCCAGGAACAGAAGATCAACTGAAGTAAGACAAAAAGTCTCCATGACATTTAATAAATATTGTGGGGGTAAAAGACAGCAAAGCATGGATATCAGAAAGGAAAAAAAAGACCTAGAAGCAAAACTTGCAATACTGCAAGATTCCTGAAGTCAATAATAAGAGCTATAAGAGAAATTAATGAAGATATCACACCTATTAATATAGGAATAAAATCTCTGAAGGAAAAACAAAGACAGGCAAATAAGAAACTCAATAGTCTGTAAAATTTATTTTTTAAACATTATTGAAACTGAACAGAATGCTGCTGATATCTGAAACATGGCAGCTGTATGAAAAAAAAACCTGAACAATATCAAAGAACAATTCAACTAGAAGTAGTTTTGAGAATGCTACAAATGAAGTAAAACATTAAAGAAAAAGCACAGAGACAATATGATGATTATAGGTTTTCCAGAAAAATGTGAAGAAATAAAGAGTGAAATCCAATATTTCAGGAAATCATTCAAGAAAACTTCCTAAAGGTGTTGAAAACAGAGGACAGATAAAAGTTTGACAGATTACAAAGGATGCTATCAATGAGAAATTCCAAGTTTGATTTCCCTGGAAATGTAATCATAAAAGTTCAGAGTTTCAAGTTGCAAAGAGGAGGTTTCACAAGGATGAAGGTAACCATATATCAAAAATAGCAATTCAAATTACAGACAATTTCTTATCTAGTACAAGTGATGGAAGGAGGCAAATTAGCATATATATTGAAAAGCAAGGGAAAAAAGTTCCAAACTCCTTATCCAGAAAAACAAAAACAAATAAACAAACAACAACAGAGAACACTTTTTCATTAGGAAAAAGAATTAACCAAAGACCTTTTAGTCAATGCTTGAAGAAGTCCAGCTTAGCTAGGCCTTTGAGAAACCAAAGTATAATCACAAGGTAAAGGAGACCTTAAAATGATGAATGACTCGAAAGACTCAAAAAACTTACATTTTCTAGGGAGCAACAATGGTATTGCCTTAAAGGTCATAAATGGTAATAAACACAGTTGAGGAATTGCAGAATCACAGAATTTGAGATCAGGAAGGGGCCTCAGTATCCATCTAACACCATTCAGTCTAGAAACAAAAGGGATTCATGTTATAACCTACAAGTGGCCATCCAGCCTGTGCTGGAAGACCTTCAAGGAAGGGAAATTGTCCACTTCTCCAGGCAGTTCATTCTGCTTTAGCACAACTCTAATTGTTATGTAATCTTCACTAAAATTATGTATAAACTTAGTCTTTCACATTATTCCTCTTTCTATTCTCTCAGGACAAACATAAGAAGCCTCTTCCACAGGAAGCCCTTTAAATATTTGAAGACAACTATCATGTCCCCTCTGAGTCTTCTCTTTTTCCAGATAGCATGTCCAGTTATTTCAAGTGATCCTCATAAAACATACGATAAATAATAACATAAACTTGTTAACATAAACTTAAGACCTTTAACTATTCTGTTTATCTTTCTCTGGATATTCGCTAACTTATCAATGTTCTTAAACTGTGGCATCCAGAACTGAGCACAATACTTTTAAATGAAGTCTGACAAGGGAACTATTGCTTCCCTATTCCTGGAAGTGATGTCTCTCTCATTCCAGCCTAAGCTCATATGAAATGTTTTGACTGCCAAAGTGCTCTGTTGACTCACTAAACTGACTGATGGTCAATTTAGACTGAAAAGCATTTTTCAGAATAGTCACTGTCTAACCACACTTCCCCTATCTTATATACTTGTAAAGTTGAATTCTTGTGCCCAAGTGTGAAACTTACATTTGATCCTTCTGATTTTATCTTATTAGATTTAGCCTCTCAAGATCTTTTTGGCTCCAGACACTGTCACACAGCATGATACCTTACTCTCCCTCCCATCTTTCTTATCTGAAAATTTGATAAGCGTATCATCTATGTTTTTCCCCAAGTCATTAATAAATTAAGTGGCACAGGTTAAACTGCAGATCCCTCAGGTACTCTGCTAGACACCTCCTGTCATATTGACATTTAACGAATTATAGCTACTCTTTAAGTTCAGCTATTCAATCAATTATCATTTTGCCTTGATGTAAATGGGTTGAACTCAGCTATAGAAAGAAGAGTTCAGAAAGGAATAAAAATAGATACAGAAATTTGCCTAGGAACACATAAAAATTCAAAGTGGAAAGCTAGAGTAAAATTTGTTTTCTCCAAAATATGAGGGGCTGCAATAATGGTTTCAGACAAAATTGATATCAAAATAAGAGCATCACAGAGATAAACAAATGTGCTAGTCTGGTTTGAGATATAATATAATTAAGACTTTGACACCTCTCTATGTATTGACAAACTATGGCTGGATGTAGAGTGATGTTTTTTTTAACATGTTAAAATAAAGTTTTTTGCCTTTAATAACATACAAAATTTTTTTAGCTTGTAGGACATACAAAAACAGATGGCAGGTATGATCTGGTTCTTGGCAGTAGTTTGCCATCTACTGCTCCAATCACAACTATAAATATTATTAAAAACATATAAACCACCTGAAAGACCTGAATCAACAGCATGAACTCCAATGTTAGAAGGGCACATATAGGTGAATTTTATTTCACTCTCAAACTGATTCTTTATCTTGTACTGGTTCTTAGAAATAAAGCTGTGTGTATGATTGTAACTCAATCAGTAAACCAGTCTTGTCTAGAAGAGCAGATTGATTCTGAGGTGCCTAAACCAATATGGACTAATGTTATCCTTTGTAGGAAAAAGAGATTTAGAGCCTCTTAGAAACTAACAAATTTGAACCAAGCAGAATGCCTGCACCTTTGAATTCACCAATTGTAAGCATGCTAGATAATGATCAACTCAGGAAGTTGTAAAATTTCTTAGCTAAGAGGGGCTTATGGTCTCAGTTGTCATTCTAATAGTTTTTGTCTACATGTTCTCCTCCCTCCCTCTGGCTTAGTCTAAGCAGCCTGCATCAATAGAGAAACCGTATTTTTCTTAGTGTCTGTACAGGCAATGATGGTACTAATATTAAATATATATTCACCACATGTTATAGGAACTAAGTATTTAAAGGAAAAGTTAGCTGAAATGGAAAAAGACCTAGACAGCAAGTCATTAATAATGAGAGATTTTAACTTTCCTCTAATAGAGCTGGACAACTCTAACAGAAAGATAAACACAAAGGAAATTATGGACTTGAACAGAATGTCGAAAGAACTGGAGTTGATAGGCATATTGAGAGAGCTGAATGGAAATATTAAACAGTTTACTTTCTTCTCTAAAATGCACAGGACTTCTGCAAAAAGCAATCATGCTCCGGGGCATAAAGAACTCATAAATAAATGCAAAAAGGCAGAAAATTTAAATACTTTCTAGACCATAACACAAAAATAGTAATTAATAAGGGAAATAGGAGCAAATGAAGTAGACCTTAATGAACACTAAAAAATGATTTCCAAAATAATGACTGGCTCAGAGAACAAATCATAGAGACAATAACAAATTATATTAAAAATAATGACAACAATCATACAACATACTAGAATGTATGGGATATAGAGTAGTTCCCAAGAGGCAAATTGATATCCTTTACTTCATATTAATAAATAAGTAAAAGAGAAGCCCAACTGATGAAATGTATTTAAAAGTAGAAAATAAATTAATGTACTTTAAAAAGTAGTAAATTTGGAAATTTTGAAATGAAAGGGATTGAACATTAAAGAATGAAATTCATAAATAAGATAAAGATATTGTTTTATGAAAAGACTAATAAAATGGATAAAATATTAACCAATGGAAAACCAAATTATCAAAACAGGTCACAAAATAGAGAAATAATAAGGATAAATATATGAAACATCCATATTCAGTTATATGCCAGGAAAAGTAAAATTATAAATGAAATGAATGCGCATGTGTGTTCATACGCACAGACATATACATATCTTAAACTGAAAAAAAAACAGGAGCTAGATAAACTGCACAATGTAATTTCAGCATATAAAATTGTATAGACCCTAAATGAACAGTGAGTAATACAAAGAAACAAGCACACACTCTAGGTTAGGTACAGTTACAAGTAAGTTTTGAAAAACATTTAAAAAACAAATAATCACTAGTATTTATAATGATTTTTAAAAATAGAGAATGCACCCTATCTAATTTTTGTTCTGAGACAAATATAGCTCTAATATCCAAGTCAAGGAAGGAAAAGACAGAGAAAAAGAATTATAGGCAAATTTCACTACTGAATATCAATGAAAGATTATGACAGAATATAGTGGCCAAAATTGCATAGTGATATATTTTAGAAATTATTCATTTGGCTTTATATAGAACCTAGAACAAAAAGATCTTTCAATATCAGGAAGCCAAATAGCATAATAATGTTTATCAAGTACAAAATAATTAAAAATCTCAATAGATGCAGAAAAATTTGATAAGACACAATACTACTTATATGATAAGCTAGAAAGCATAAAAAAGAAGACTTTTCCAGATATGTGCAAAATATTTTTGTTTGAAGCCCAGTGTTCCTTTTTTTCTGTAAGGGTAAATAATAATAGAACCTTTCTCATTAATAAGAAGGTTGGGTTTTGTTTTTTCTTTTTCATCATTCATTCCATTGGTTTTAATCCTCCTTTGCAACATTACTAATGTGAAAATATGTTTAATGTGAATGCATATGTAGAGCCTATATCAGATTGCATGCTGTCTTGGGGAGGGAGGAGAAAATTTGGAAATCAAAAACTTGTGGAACTGAATATTGTAAACTAAGATTGAATAAATAAATTAAAAAGAAGGTTGTAACATGGCCACCTACTATTGTTATTATTTCATATGTCCCAGAAATTCTCATTATAATAAGATTAATGATGTGCTATATATATATATATTTGTTACACACACACACACACACACACACACATGTATACACACATACCCCTTTAAGACCTGTAAAGGCATTTTACAAATATTATCTCATTTTATCCTCATTTCTCCTTCTTCTCCTTCTCCTTCTCCTTCTCCTTCTCCTCCTTCTCCTTCTCCTTCTCCTTCTCCTTCTCCTTCTCCTTCTCCTTCTCCTTCTCCTTCTCCTTCTCCTTCTCCTTCTCCTTCTCCTTCTTCTTCTTCTTCTTCTTCTTCTTCTTCTTCTTCTTCTTCTTCTTCTTCTTCTTCTTCTTCTTCTTCTTCTTCTTCTTCTTCTTTCTTTTTCTTCTTCTTCTCCTTCTTCTTCTCCTCTTCCTCCTCCTCTTCCTCCTCCTCCTCCTCACTAGTCTCATTTTATCATCCCTATCCTTGGAGGTAGGCACCCTTATTATCCTCATTTTATAGATGAAAAAACCTGAAGAAGTCACACCCAGAGGCGGAGCCAAGATGGTGGCTGGAAAGCAGGGACTTACCTAGGGCTCTCCCCCAGGAACCTCCAAACACCTATAAAAATGGCTCTGAGCAAATTCTAGAACTGCAGAACCCATGAAATAGCAGAGGGAAGCAGGGCTCCAACCCAGGACAGCCCGGATGGTCTCTGGGTAAGGTCTATCATGCACACAGCTGGGAGCAAAGCAGTGGCAGAGCCCAGTGTGGGCTGCACCGGCACCAACCAGACTGGGAGGCGGGCGAAACAGGCCCTAGTCCCTGAATCAGTGAGCTGTGGCAGTTACCAGACTTCTCAACCCACAAACACCAAAGACAACAGAGAAGATTAGTGGGACAAGCTGTGGGGACAGAGTGAAAGGAGTTCATGGTTCGGTCACTGCCCCAGGGGCAGTGGAGGTGGTGCACCTACAGAACTACAGCTGCAGTTGCTTCTGGCCCGAGGCCCACCTGGTGAGAGGAATTAAGTGGCGGATCAAAGCAGGAGTGCAGAGCCTGCTGAAGATCTGAGTCCAGTCCAGGTTGGCAGTTCTTGGCGGAGAAGGAGCACTGGTGTGGCAGAGCTTGCTGTGTAGAAATAGCTCAGAAAACAACAGCGTGTCCCCTCAAACTTGGAACAAAGTACTCTCTACTCTACAAGCAGTCATACCCTAATGAAAAACTAAAGGGTCAAGTAGTTGGCTGGGAACACGGCCAGGCAGCAAAAATGTACTCAGATTCAGTCTCAGACTTTGGAATCTTTCTTTGGTGACAAAGAAGCCCAAAACATACAGCCAGAAGAAGTCAACAAAATCAAAGAGCCTACATCAAAAGCCTCCAAGAAAAACAGGAACTGGTCTCAGGACATGGAAGAGCTCCAAAAGGATTTGGAAAAGCAAGTTAGAGAAGTAGAGGAAAAATTGGGAAGAGAAGTGAGAATGATGTGAGAAAACCATGAAAAACAAGTCAATGACTGGCTAAAGGAGACCCAAAAAATACTGAAGAAAATAACACTTTAAAAAATAGACTAACTCAAATGGCAAAAGAGCTCCAAAAAGCCAATGAGGAGAAGAATGCCTTGAAAGGCAGAATTAGCCAAATAGAAAAGGAGGTTCAAAAGACCACTGAAGAGAATACTACCTTAAAAATTAGATTGGAGCAAGTGGAAGCTAGTGACTTTAGGAGAAATCAAGAAGTTATAAAACAGAACCAAAGGAATGAAAAAGTGGAAGACAATGTGAAATATCTCATTGGAAAAACCACTGACTTGGAAAATAGATCCAGGAGAGATAATTTAAAAATTATTAAACTACCTGAAAGCCATGATCAAAAAAAAGAGCCTAGATATCATCTTTCAAGAAATTATCAAGGAGAACTGCCCTGATATTCTAGAGCCAGAGCTAGGATTAAAACCAAGAATCACCTACCCAGCAAAACTGAGTATCGTGCTCCAAGGCAAAATATGGATGTTCAATAAAATAGAGGACTTTCAAGCTTTGTCAGTGAACAGATCAGAGCTGAATAGAAAATTTAACTTTCAAACACAAGAATCAAGAGAATCATGAAAGGGTAAAAAAGAAAGAGAAATCACAATAGACTTACTAAAGTTGAACTGTTTTGTTTATATTCCTACATGGAAAGATGATATGTATAATTCATGAGACCTCAGTATTAGGGTGGTGGAGGTAATATATATATGTAGACAGTGGGCACAGGGTGAGTTGAATATGAAGGGATGATATCTAAAAAATAAAATCGAATTAAGGGATGAGAGAGGAATATATTGAGAAAGGGAGACAGGGAGAGATAGAATGGGGTAAATTATCTTGTATAAAAGTGGCAGGAAAAAGCAGTTCTGTTGGGAGGGAAGTGGGGGCAGGTGAGGGGGAATGAGTGAATCTTGCTCTCATCAGATTTGACCTGAGGATGGAATAACATACACACTCAACTGGGCATCTTACCCCACAGGAAGAAGTAGATCAAAAAGGGGGGGACAATAGAGGGGGGCAGATAGTGGGAGGAGGTAATCAAAAGCAAACACTTTTGAAAAGGGACCGGGTCAAGGGAGAAAATTGGATAAAGGGTGATAGGATAGGAAGGAGCAAAATATAGTTAGTCTTTCACAACATGAGTATTGTGGAAGGGTTTTGCATAATGATATGCATGTGGTCTATGTTGAATTGCTTGCCTTCTTAGGGAGAGTGGGTGGGAACGGAAGAGGGGAGAGAATTTGGAACTCAAAGTTTTAAAAGCAGATGTTCAAAAAAAAGTTTTTGCATGCAACTAGGAAATAAGACATACAGGCAATGGGGCATAAACATCTATCTTGCCCTACAAGAAAGTAAGGGAAAAAGGGATGGGAGGGAGTGGGGTGACAGAAGGGAGGGCTGACTGAGGAATGGGGCAATCAGAATATATACCATCTTGGAGTGGGCGGGAGGGTAGTAATGGGGAGAAAATTTGCAATTCAAACTCTTCTGAAAATTAATGCTGAAAACTAAAAATATTAAATTAAAAAAATGAAAAAAACTGAAGAGGAGAGGGTTAAGTGACTTTCTCAGGGTCACAAAATAATAAGTTTCCAAGGTTGGATTTGAACTCAGGTCTTTCTGACTCCAGATACAGTGCTTTATCCACTGTGCCAACTTTCTGCTCTTCAGCTATGAAAAAAATAGAAATTAAAGAATGGGAATTGAGATAAAAACTTCAAATATCTTTGTTAGCAGATGGTATGATGGTTTCCTTAGAAGATGTAAGACAATTGACAACAATAACAAAAATTAATGAAGGTAATAAACAGCTTCAGGAAATTACCAGATAACAAAATAAACACCCCAAAATCATGAGTATTTTTTTATATTCCTAATTAAAAACCAGCATAAATGCATGGAAAGAAAAATACTACTTTAAAATACAAAAAAGTAATAATTATCTTGGAGTAAACTTAGAAAGTTACACAGGGGTATGCACACATGTCCAAGTGTATTTGCATATTAGACTATGAATTAATTTTCATGCAAATAATTGAAGGACTAAATAATTGGAGAGGCATAAAATTTTTATGACTCAGTCTATTCTGGCAAAGAAGACAATATTGTTGAAATTAATATGATAGCATAAGGCTAAGTTATCAAAATATCATCTGTAGTATAAAAGTTATGGCATTGACTTGTAGTCAGGATAACATGAGTTCAAATCCTGCATGTTATATTTACTGCTCATATGACTATGGGTTAATCATTTAACCTCTGTCAGCCTCAGTTTTTTCATCTGTAAAATGGTGATTATAATAACAATGGTTGCTGCTTCGCAGACATCCATCATGAGGCTCAAAGAGGATAATATCTATATAGTAATTTGCCAACTTTAAAGTGGTCTATAAATGAGTTATTTAATTTTTGACAAAACAACATGGTTCATGCATAAAATAAAACTTCAAGAATATTAAGGTAAGTAGTAAAAGCATAAGAAAGTAGGGAGAATGTTACTACCCCATCTCAAATTATTCAATAAAGCGGTCACGATCTAAACTATCTGGTAATATAAGAAATAAACATTTTAAGCTATATTATCAAACTTTACTGTTTCATAAACTAAAGAAAAAAAATACCGAGGAATGAATTAGAATCAGCAACAGCAACAACAAAACTACTAGGAAAATTGTATAAAAGTTTTGCTAAAAGTGTGATTAGACCAATATCAACCACCATACTTAAAATACAATTTCCAAATAAATTAATAATTTAAGTATATTTCCTCAAAAGTGGAAGTATAACCTTATTCAACTGTTGTTGTTCAGTTGTTTCAGTTGTATCTGACTCTTCTAGACTCCATTTGGAATTATACATAATTATATACATATATGTATATATATGTATATGTGTGTATATATATGTGTATATATATATGTGTGTATATATATATATATATATATATATATATATATATATATATGTGTGTGTGTGTGTGTGTGTGTGTGTGTGCCTACACGTATATCTTTGTTCTGAACCTGCAATTTTCATGATATAAGGAATTCTGTGATGAGGGAACTCCTTGTACCATACAGATTAGGAACTTCTCTACAATTTATAAGGCAGCTAGGTGGCAGGATAGATAGAGCTCTGGACTCAGTCAGGAAAACTTGAATTCAAATCCTGCCTCAGATGCTTTCTGACCATGTAATTCTGAGCAAGTCACTCAAACTTTCTGAGCCTCAATTTCTTCACCTGCAAAATGGGAGGGATGATAGCGCTCATCTGAGGAAGTTGTGGAGATCAAATAAGATAACCCCTGTGAAGTGTTTTGCAAAGATTTAAGTGCTATATAAACATTAGCTATTCATTTTATAGTCTTAGATACTTAGGACACTGAAAATATCTTACTTGCAATTACAGGTGAGATTTGCATCTGACTAACTCTAATGTCAGTGCCTCACTATCTCTACATCGGTCTATCTGTATGTGCTTATATTTTTACAAGCACATATGTATATATTATTGTATAAACTTATTCTACATAAGACATAGCTCTCTGTAAATATATAGAAGCATAAATATGTGCATGTGTGTATATGCATATATGTATGTATGCACACACACACATATATACATATATACAGATACACACATATATTAGAGCTATAAACATCTCTAATGAAACCCAAAATCTAAGGCAAATTTATGAGGGTGAATTATTCTTCAATAGATTTTGATAGTTTTTGAGACAAAAACCCCACACATTATAAATAAAACTTGAAAAAGTGCTCAAAATTACTACAAATTCAACGCAAATGAAAACAACTCTGTGTTCTCACTTCACACAACTATCAAACTGGCAAAGTTGATGAAGGATGTCAACTTAAAAAGGTGGGAAGAATTGTAAGGAAACAGTCTTGCTGGGGTATTTCTTACTTGATTTGACTATTTCATAAGACACTATAGACCTATAAGTTAGAAGTTACAAAAATATTCATTATCTTGTACCTGCTAAGTATACTTTTAAGTTTACGTGCTAAGAGATGTAATAAGAGGTAGAAAATAGGGGGCGGAGCCAAGATGGCAGCTGGTAAGCAGGGACTAGAGTGAGCTCCGTACCGAGTCCCTCCAAAAACCTATAAAAAATGGCTCTGAACCAATTCTAGAACGGCAGAACCCACAGAACAGCAGAGGGAAGCAGGGCTCCAGCCCAGGACAGCCTGGATGGTCTCTGGGTGAAGTCTATTCCACACGGAGCTGGGAGCTGGGTGCTGGGAACGGAGTGGAGCAGAGCCCAGCCTGAGAGGCGTGGAACATCCAAACTTGGAGTCGGGGGGATGGGGCCCCTAGCGCCCTGAATATGTGAGCTGCAGCAGTTACCAGACCCCTCGACCCACAAACACCAAAGACTGCGGAGAAGGTTAGTGGGAAAAGCTGCGGGAGTGGAAGGAGTTCACGGTTCCGCTTCCAGCCCTGGGGGCAGCGGAGGTGGGGCAGTTTACAGTTGCTGCTGCTTCTGGCCCCAGGCCCACTTGGTGGGAGGAATTAAGTGGCGGATCAGAGCAGGAGTGCACGGCCTGCTGAAGATCTAAGCCCAGCCCAGGCTGGGGGTTCTTGGGGAAGGAGTAGTGAGGGTCTGACAGAGCTGGCACCTCCCCACCAAACGTGGAACATAGAACTCGTTAGTCTACAAGCAGTCATACCCCACTGAAAAACTCAAGGGTCAAGTTAGTTGGTTGGGAATATGGCCAGGCAGCGAAAACGCGCCCAGATTCAGTCTCAGACTTTGGATTCTGTCTTTGGTGACAAAGAAGACCAAAACATACAGCCTAAAGAAGACAACAAAGTCATAGAGCCTACAACAAAAGCCTCCAAGAAAAACATGAACTGGACCCAGGCCATAGAAGAACTCAAAAAGGATTTGGAAAAGCAAGTTAGAGAAGTAGAGGAAAAATTGGGAAGAGAAATGAGAAGGATGTGAGAAAACCATGAAAAACAAGTCAATGACTTGCTAAAGGAGACCCAAAAAAATACTGAAAAATACACTGAAGAAAACAACACCTTAAAAAACAGACTAACTCAAATGGCAAAAGAGCTCCAAAAAGCCAATGAGGAGAAGAATGCCTTGAAAGGCAGAATTAGCCAAATGGAAAAGGAGGTCCAAAAGACCACTGAAGAAAACACTACTTTAAAAATTAGATTGGAGCAAGTGGAAGCTAGTGACTTGATGAGAAATCAGGATATTATAAAACAGAACCAAAGGAATGAAAAAATGGAAGACAATGTGAAATATCTCCTTGGAAAAACCACTGACCTGGAAAATAGATCCAGGAGAGATAATTTAAAAATTATTGGACTACCTGAAAGCCATGATCAAAAAAAGAGTCTAGATACCATCTTTCAAGAAATTATCAAGGAGAACTGCCCTGATATTCTAGAGCAACAGGGCAAAATAGAAATTGAAAGAATCCATCGATCGCCTCCTCAAATAGATCCCAAAAAGAAATCTCCCAGGAATATTGTTGCCAAATTCCAGAGCTCCCGGATCAAGGAGAAAATACTGCAAGCAGGCAGAAAGAAACAATTTGAGTATTGTGGAAACCCAATCAGAATAACCCAAGATCTGGCAGCTTCTACATTAAGAGATCAAAGGGCTTGGAATGAGATATTCTGGAGGTCAATGGAGCTAGGATTAAAACCTAGAATCACCTACCCAGCAAAACTGAGTATCATGTTCCAAGGCAAAATATGGACTTTCAATAAAATAGAGGACTTTCAAGCTTTCTCAGTGAAAAGACCAGAACTGAATAGAAAATTTGACTATCAAACACAAGAATCAAGAGAAGCATGAAAAGGTAATCAAGAAATGGAAATTGTAAGGGACTTACTAAATTTGAACTGTTTTGTTTACATTCCTACATGGAAAGATGATGTGTATGATTCATGAGACCTCAGTATTAGGGTAGTTGAAGGGAATATGCATATATATGTATATGTATATATAAGTGAATGTGTATGTATGTATATATATGTGTGTTTATATATATGTATATAAACATATACATATATATGTATATGTTTATGTATATATATAAGTGAATGTGTATGTATGTATGTATGTGTGTGTGTGTGTGTGTGTATATATATATATATATATGTAAAAGAGAGAGAGCAGACACAGGGTGAGTTGAAGATGAAGGGAAGATATCTAAAAGAAATAAAATGAAATTAAGGGACTAGAGAGCAACATACTGAGAGAGGGAGATAGGGAGAGATAGAATGGGGTGGATTATCTCACATAAACGTGGCAAGAGGAAGCAGTTCTGTGGGAGGAGGGGACAGGGCAGGTGAGGGGGGAATGAGTGAACCTTGCTCTCATCAGATTTGGCCTGAAGGGGAATACCATACATACTCAGTTGGGTATCTTACCCCACAGAAAAGAAGAGGGAGGAAGATAAAAAAAAATAAATAAAAGGGAGGGGATGATGGAGGGGAGGGCAGATGGGGGTGGAGGTAATCAAAACAAACACTTTGGAAAGGCGACAGGGTCAAGGGAGAAAATTCAATAAAGCGGGATGGGTTGGGAAGGAGCAAAATGTAGTTAGCCTTTCACAATATGAGTATTGTGGATGGGTTATACATAATGATACATGTGTGGCCTAGGTTGAATTGCTTGACTTCTTAGGGAGGGTGGGTGGGAAGGGAAGAAGGGAGAGAATTTGAAACTCAAAGTTTTAAAATCAGATGTTCAAAAAAAAAAGTTTTTGCATGCAACTAAAAAACAAGATACACAGGCAATGGGGCATAGAAATTTATCTTGCCCTACAAGAAAGGAATGGAAAAGGGGATGAGAGGGGTGGGGGGTGATAGAGGGGAGGGCTGACTAGGGAACAGGGCAACCAGAATATATGCCATCTTGGAGTGGGGGGGAGGGTAGAAATGGGGAGAAAATTTGTAATTCAAACTGTTGTGAAAATCAACGCTGAAAACCAAATATGTTAAATAAATAAATTTAAATTAAAAACAAAGAGGTAGAAAATACCCATCAGTTCAAAAATATATGTATTTGAACAAAAAAAAAATAAGTGACTATGGAAGCTAGATGGCGCCATAATGAACAGAGCTCTGGGCCTACAGTCAGGAAGACTCATATTCCTAAGTTCAAATCTGGCCTCCAAACACCTAGTAGCTGTATGACCCTGGGCAAGTCACATAACCCTGTTTGCCTCAGTTTCCTCACTTGTAAAATAATCTGGAAGAGGAAGTGCAAACCATTTCAGTATCTCTGCCAAGAACATCCCAAATAGGGTCACAAAGGGTAGGATATGCCTAACAATGACTGAACAACAATTGACTATTTTGGGAAATGGCTAATTTAATTATAATATATGAATGTAATGGAATATTGTTGTGTCATAAGAAATGGTTGTGTTGTTATGTTTTTCCTTTATTCTTAAAGGAGACCACAACATCAGGAAAATGACATGATTTGCTGTTGGCTTTGATTTGAGTGCGGGAGGGCTGTGCAAGGTCACCAGCCTCACTTTCTCTTCCAGAGCCATCTGGGTCCAGTGACCTGATATTCACCAGGATGACTAGAGATGGCCCAGGATGCACTGGGAGACCCTGGCCCTTTCAGGCTAAGGTCTTTTCAGGTTCTCACTTTGAGGGAGGTGAATAGGCCTCTTTAAGAAGTTAATCAAGGTATGTCCCCTTTAATCAAAACTCAAAAAAAAAATCAAACTGGGAAGGGAAGACCATCAGGGTCCGTGGCCAAAAGAGAAACAGTTACTAATTGGTATTTACATTCACTCTGTGCTAGGAGTGCCAGGACCTATTGTCCAATCTATGAACTCCAGAGTGAATTGGGTTTAAGGCTTGGTTTTTGAGAAAGAAATCTAGCCAGTAAACCCGAAGTTAGGGAAGCAGCCTTCAGCCATTGAAGTGGAGCATGGATAGGAAGCAGGCAGAAGCAGAAGCAGAAGCAGAGGCAGAGGCAGAAGCAGAGATGACAAATATAAAAAATACCAAGAAATATGGGCTAGCTAGGTACACAAGTTATTTGAATGACAAACACCATGGTATGATTAAAAGGAACCATTGAAGATTCTACCTAGTCCAAAGCGTCTTCCCCAATCAGCCTGCATCTGTGCCCAATTTTTCTCATTTTGGAGGTTTAGGTAGTAAAGATAGACATAGTATCTTTGGAAGGATATTATGAAAACAGGAATTTTTTTGAGTGGAAAAAGAAGTTGTGCAGGATTAGAGATAGCCAAATGTGTTCATGATTTTCAAAATTGGGAAGAGGGTAGATTCCTCAAACCTATCCTGATGATTTTAACTTCATTTTTTTGCATCAAAACAATGTTTTATAGATCTGATTCATGAACATTTAGGAAAGCAATGGGTGATCACTTAGGGGCAATATGGGTTAATCACGCACAGATCATGCCATATTAAACTCATTTTCTTTGGCAGGGTTACAAGACTAAGAGGTCAGGGGAAGGTATTACTACAGTGCACCTGGATTTCAGGCGGACATTTGACAAAACCTCTCATTGATTTCAGTTCAATAAAGATTAATTAACCAGCTACTATGTGTTAGGCACTATGCTAAGCTCTGGGTATACAAATGAGAAAAAGAGACAGTTGTACCCTCAAAGTGTTTATAATCTAATGGGGGAATACAGAACACTAAAGGAAGCTGAAAAGTGGGGAGAAGCTCCATTGGTACCCTGGCAGGCCGACTTGTGTTCTCTAAAAAAGAAGCCAAGCAGAGTAGCTGATGGAAAAGTGGAATTAGGGAAGGCAGTTGTTGTTTTGAGGTTGTGAGCTTTCTATAAAGGAAGGCTTTGGGAGGAGTTTAGTGCTCTTTCTTCCAGGCATGAGTTGAGAAACTGTAGCGTATTTAAACCTGTCTTTCTTCATGGTGATGAGAGTTCAGGTGATCAGCTTATCCTAGGGAAGGCAGGGAGAGGATACTGTTCTATGGAGTTAAGTCAGGCAAGGAGCTAACAGAAAATGGAATTTCATTACATCCTAGTGGACAAAACCGACAAATATTGACTGGGATAGTACATCTGAGCTATAAAGAGCAATTTTAGCACCTAAAGAAATTTGATTGTCAGGAGAGGAAGAAACTCTGGGATACTGGGAGGCTGCTGCTAAAGAGGGGAATGATATGACTCTAAAAGCATCGTTAACATATGAGAAGACAAATTAATTTGAGCTTATGTAGCATTTCCATATAACTCTCATTCATTTAGAAAGTGTACCCTTTAAAGCAATCCTGTGAGGTAGATAGTAGAAGTGATTCGCCTCGTATCACATAGTGGATGTTGGAAATAGAATTTGAAAATTTTAAAAAATTTCTCTAAAATAGCATTCTGCCTTGAGGATCTCTACATACTAGAGGAATGGTTCAAATATAGTAAGATTCTGTGATCATCAAATTTTTTAAAGTAACTTGGATGAAAGTGTAGGTGGCATAGTTATCAAATTTGTAATTTGTATGGAAAAGATCCAGTGATTTTAATGAATAGAAAGCTCAAGATGAGTTCAGAATATGACATGGTAGCTACAAAAGCTAATGCAACTCTACCTGGTATTAAGACAAGGGTAGTATACAAAAGAGAGAGGTGGGGCCCTGCTATACTTTGTCTGTGCCAGATCACATCTGTAATACTGTGTTCAGGGCTGAGTATTATATTTTATAAAAGGACATTGACAAGAGAGTCTGGAGAAAGTCTAGGAAATAGTAACCAGGCAGTGAAGGACCATGAGATCATACCATATGACGTTTGATCAAAGGGACCAGAGATGTATAGCCTGGTAAAGAAAAGATTTAGGGGAAAAATGACAATTTTCTTCAGTATATCAAGGCTAGGCAGGAAGAAGAAGGGGTTAGATATTTTCTCCTTAGCTACAGGGGGAAAATTAAAAATCATTAATAAAAATGATAATAAACTAGCACTTATATAGCACTTTAAGGTTGGCAAAGCGCTTTACAAATGTTATCTCGATTTATCCTTACTACAGCAGTGGGAGGTACGTGCTATTATTTTTCCAATTTTGCAGATCAGGAAATTGAGGCATATAGAGATAAATGACATACCCAGGGTCACATGGCCTGTAATATTTTTGGCCATGGGCTCACTTTGACAGTCTACTGAAGCCTAAGAAAAAAATAATGTTCTTAAGCACTTAAAACAAAAGGAATAGGGATCAAACAATGGCAGGGACTCACCTGAGCTCTTCCAAATTCCCCTCCAAACAATATTAAAATAATACCTCAAAATAAATTCTGGAGCAGCAGAACAGCAGCAACAACAATATGAATGTGAAATAGTTTTCTAGCCAAAGACAACTTAGAAGATTGGCAGGAAAGGCCTATCTTGCTGGGCTGAGAGTGGAGTGCAGTCTAGCACAGGCCACTGCAGAGGCAAGACTTAGGGGTAACTGAAGTGAGAGCAGCTCTAGGGACTCTCAGCCCAGAGGCAGTAGGGGGGTGGGCAATTGGCCCGAAGGAGATTAGAGGGGACTTATTTCTGGCACTAGGAGCAGAACTCTGTCGTATTGCCTATATGTGGTTCCGTGTCAAAGTCTCATGCTAAGCATGAGCACTGGCAGCAATAGGAACCCTGGTCACAGTTCCAGCACAGGAAAGAGTGCTTATGGTCAGTCACAGACCAGAGCACAGGCCAAGAGAGCAATGACCACACCTTTTCTTAGGTTGTCCTACTTCGGAACAACTGAAAACTTACAGGAACCTGGAATCAGCTCTAAAAACAACGTTACAAAAATCCTGAATCTTGGAACAGTGCCCTCTCCACCAAGGGAGTAGAGACCAACTTTAACATAAAGTTAAGAATCAAGAAACAGGCTAGAAAATGAGCAAACAACAACAAAAATAATCCAAACATAGAAAGTTGCTATGGTGACAAGAAAAATCAAAATACACAAACTCAGAAGACAACAAAGTCAAAACAGCAATATCCAAAGCCTAAAAGAAAGAAAAAATGTGAATTGGTCTCAGGCCAAAGCAATTTTTTGGAAGAGCTCAAAAACGATTTTAAAAATCAAATAAAAGAGGTGGAAGAAAAGTTGTGGAAAAAATTAGAATGATAAAAGATAATCATGAAAAAATTGTGAACAGTTTGGTAAAGGAGGTACAGAAATACTGAAGAACATAAACCCTTATAAAAACCTGAGTAGGCCAGGTGGTAAAAGAGGCACAAAAATCCACTGAAGAAAACTCCTTAAAAAGTAAAATTAGTCAAATGGAAAAGGAAGTACCAAAGCTCCCTGAAGAAAATAATTCCTTAAAAATTAGAATTGGGCAAGTGGAAGCTAATGACTTCATGAGACTTCAAGAAACAGACAACTGACCTAGAAAATAGATCAAGGAGAGATAATTTAAGAATTATGGGACTACCTGAAAGTCATAATCAAAGAAAGTGCCTGATATGACATTTTGACAAATTATCAAGGAAAACTGCCCTGATATCCTAGAACCAGAGGGTAAAATCACAATTGAGAGAATCCACCTAACACTTCCTGAAAGAGATACCAAAATGAAAACTCCCAGGAGTATTATAGCCAAATTCTGGTGCTCCCAGGTCAAGAAGGAAAATATTGCAAGTAGCCACAAAGAAATAATTAAAATATCATAGAACTGCTGTCAAGAAAACACAAGACTTAGCAGCTTCTACATTAAAGGATGAGCTTATAATATACTTATCCTGGAAAACAAAGGATCTAGGATTATAACCAAGTATCACTTACCCAGCAAAATTGAATATAAACCTTCATGGGAAAAAATGGAAATTCAAAGAAGTAGACAACTTTCAAACATTCCTAATGAAAGACCAGAGCGGAATAGAAAATTTGCCTTTCAAATACAAGATTTAAGAAAAGCATAAGAAGGTAAACAGGAAAGAGAAATCATAAGGGATTCAGTAAAGTTAAACTGTTTACATTCCCACATAGGAATATGAAACTTGTAATTCCTAAGAACTTTCTGATCATTAGCACCATTAGAAGGATTATACATAAACAGAGGGCGTGGGTATGCATTGAATATTATGGGATGACATTAAAAAAACTAAGGGATGAGAAAGAGAGATGCACTGGGAGAAAGGGAAGGGGAAAGATCGAATGGGGTAAATTATATGACATAAAAGACACAAGCTTTTACATTGGAGAGGAAGATTGTAGGGGGTGGCTGACAATGTTTGAACCTTATTCTCATCAGAAGTAGCTCAAAGAGGGAATAACATAAACATTCAGGTGGATATAGAAATCTACCTTATCTTACAGGGAAGTAGGAGGGGAAGGGAACAATAAAAAGCAGGCGGTAAGATGGTGCTGATAGAAGGGAGGACAGATTGAAGGAAGCAGTGGTCAGAAGCACTGTTGGTGAAGTTGTGAATTGATTCAACCTTTCTGGAGAGCAATTTGGAACTATGCCCAAATGACTATAAAATTGTGCCTACCCTTTGACCCAGCAATACCACTACTAGATCTGAATTCCAGAGAGATCAAAAAGGAGGGGGGGAGCAAAAGGACATATACGTACAAAAATATTTGTAGTAATTCTTTTGGAATTGGAATTGGAATTTAATGGGATGCTCATCAATTTGGGCATGGCTGAGTAAGTCGTGGTATGTGATTATGGTGAAACACTATTATAAATAGTATTGTAGTTATAGAAACACTATAAGAAATGAAGAGCAGGATGCTTTCAGAAAGACTTTGAAAGACTTACATGAGCTGATACAAAGTGAAGTGAACAGAACCAGGAGAACTTCATACATGGTAACAGCAATATTGTAGAATGATCTACCATGAATGACTTATCTACCCTCAGCAATATAATGATCTAAGACACTTCTGAAGAACTTATGATGAAACATGATATCAAACTTCAGAGAAAGAACTGATAGAGTCGAAATACAGATTAAAGCATACCTTTTTTTCCTTTAAAAATTTTATTTTGAGGGCAACGAGGTGGTACAGTGATTAGAGCACCACTCCTGGAGTCAAGAGGATCTGATTTCAAATCCAGCTTCAGACAATTGACACTGGTTGTGTGACCCTGGGCAAGTCACTTAACCCCCCCCCCCCAAAACAAACAAACAAACAAAAAAGCCCTTTATTTTCTTGTTGTTGTTTTGGTCTGTGTTTTCTTTTACACCATGACAAATATAGAAATATAAGTAAGCATGACTGCACATGTATAACCTATTTCAAATTGCTTGCCTTCTCAATGAGGGGGCAGGGGTGGGAGGGAGAGAAATAATTTGGTATTCAAAATATAAAAAAAGAATGTTAAAATTGTTTTACATGTAATTGAGAAAATAAAATGTATAAAAATAAAATTAATAGGATTACAATAGAAACCAATGATATTGAAATAAAAGTATATTTTTCCCATCCAATTTCGTGGACCCCCATTTTAGGATGGTTACTGATAATTGAACACATCCAGAAGAAAGTTAGCAGCATGATGAGAGAGAGGATTAGTAGCATGCCATATGAATATTGGTTGAAGAAAATTAGAGATCATTTACCCTGAAGAAGAGGCTCTAGAGGGTACATGATTGTTTTGTTAAAATGCGTGAAGTGCTGTCACATGGATTCCTAGAGGATAGATCTAGAAGTTATGAAGGGGCTTATTCTGGTTTTAGAAAAGAAAAGATTTCCTGAATGTTGGAGTTGTCCAAAAGTGGAATAAGCTGTTTTGAGAGGTCAAGAATTCCTCATCCCTGGGAGTCCTCCAATAGAGGCTGGGCGACTTGTTGGCGCTGTTGCAGAGGGGATTTTTGTTCACTTGTGACTCATGGGATGAGAGGATGACAGTTGAAAACTTGGAAGGGACTTTTAGAAGTCATCAGACATTTATTAAGGGCTTGCTATGTGCCAAGCACTGTTTTAAGTGCTAGGAATCAAAGTAGAAGCAAAAAAGAAAGACAATTCCTGTCCTCAAGGAGCTTACATTCTGATGGGGGAAAATAATAGACAAAGAGAAGCTGGAAAAGGAGGAGGGCAGAGGAGGTAGGATGTAGAATTCCAAAAGGGAGGACAGAAGTAGAAGGTGCTTCCAAGGTGTGAGTTTCTGAAGCGCAATGATATTCCAAGATGAAGAGTTTTATAGGGAATGATGGAGAAGTCTGGAAGTGTGCAGCTTGGCTAAGAGAGATGGTGCACCTCAGCCCCTCCTTTAACGAAGGGTCTGGGAGACACCCTCCATCCTCCAGTCATTTCTTGCTCTTCATTTTACAAATGATGAAACTGAGGCGCAGAACTGAGTCTTAGGGTCACACAACTAGCAAGTATCCGATGTGGGATTTGAAGTCATAGCTTTGTGTCTCCAAGTACATTGCTGTCCACAATGTCATGTAGCCTTGCTATAAGACCTTGAAGAACCCTTGTGGCTTTGAGATTCTCATTGGAGAGGACCAAATTCTTGAGTTCTCTGAGGCCATGGAACAGGAAAGTCAAGCCCAAGTGTAAATCAACTCTGCATTACTACAGTAAGTTTTATTGATTTCAAGCAGAAGCAAAATGCTCAGGAGACCATGCCAAAACTGCATGATGGAGAGAAGAGAAAACTAGGAACGATGGTCTAGATGTTTTTCTACTGGGAATATTCCCAAAAGTCTTAGTGGTTTTTAATCCATTAAAGTTTAAATCTTTACTAAGACTTTTGGTCCATCTTGCAGTTGGCAGTTCCTGGGACAACGCATTAATCGAGACAGTGATGCCAGGAGAACTGAGTTCTAGCCTTAGTTGTAGCCGTAATTAGTGATTAAATTCATTTGGCTTGTCAGTCCCTCAGTTCCCTCCTTTGTAAAATTAAGTGGTTAAACTGGTGTATTTCTATTTGCACGAGTTATTCATCAAAATTCAAGCTCTGTTTGAATATTTCACAGAAACGTGATGGGTAAGTAGGAACTGAGCCCCTTCAGTTAGACTTACTTTGCACCCCAAAGAAATAGTTATTAACCTCCAAAAAATAATCCCTTCTGACTTCAATTCTTATCCTACATTTTGTTGTTATTCAGTCACTTTTCAATGCTGTCCAATTCTTTGCGACCTCTTTTGGGGGTTTTCTTGACAAAGATACTGGAGTGGTTTGCCATTTCCTTCTCCAACTCATTTTACAGGTGAGGAAACTGAGGCAAACAGCATTAAGTGATCTGCCAGGGTCACAGAGCTAGTGAGTGTCTGAGGCCAGATTTGAACTCATGAAAATGTCTTCCTGATTCTGGGCTCAATTTCTTATCCTTACTTTTTCTTTATTTTATATCTCCTCCCTATCTTATTTAATCCTTTTTTTGTTAATTTGTTTGGCATTTCCTCATGTCTCCATGTATTTTACCATTAGACATCCTAAGGATTAGGTAACCAGATGATTCCCCTCCTTATCTTCCTTTAGTCTAAGGCTGTGCTGGAGTCAGCTCTCATTGGCTTACAAAAGCCAATTGTTGAAGTGTTCAATGTGAACATTTATCCTTCAGCAAACGTCAGACCTTGTAAATCAAGGCTTGATTTGTTGTTTTTTTGATTGTCTATGCTCAGGAAAATGAGGAACGAAATGTTAATGTTAATAATGTAGATTAAACTTATAAATATATCATTCATGCATTGTGTTTTTTTTGTCCAGATAGTCTGTTGTTAAGCATTTACTAGCACACCTAGCACTTAGCACAGTGCCTGGCATATAGTAGGCACTTAATAAATGTTTGTTAAATGACTGTTACCCCTGCTTTGGTCTAAGCCCTTTGCTCCACTCCACTCCTTGGAGAACCCAGTTAGTACCTAATTAAATTATTGCCTCAGAGAGAGCTATAGTCCCAGGATACCACAGCCAGCTGTGCAGTCAGCTGGTCTGCTGAAGAGTTCCAACCTCTGATATTTGACTTCCCTGATGGAGGAAAAAAAAAATGGAAATAATGTGAGGGAGGAGAACTAAGAGTGAGTGTTCGAAGAGGAGGCATAAATAAGACAAGATTATCTCAGGGAGAATCATAGATTATTTGGTTTTTATGTCTCCTATTACTCATTGTGTATAGTGGAGGTTGGGGGTAGAAAGAAATCTGGGTTCTTTTTAAATTATCCTTGGCTGTTCAAACAAACCAGTCAAGAAACAATCTGGACACAATTCTTCTCAATTCCAAATCCCAGTTAATTTAATGGCTATATATTTTAACCCTACAGAAAATAGGACACATACAGAGCTGAATCTGCTTTTTGTAGAAAGTTGAAGTGGCTGAAGGCGACCGGGATTCATTGCTAGCATTCACCTGACCTTTGATCAAAACTTTCCCCTTGGGGATCACATAGAAGGAAGGAGACTGGACTTAAAGTGGACTTGGAGTCTAATCCCATTGCTAAAATATTACTTGTCAAGTCACTTCACTTTTATGTGCCTCAGTTTCTTCACGTTTAAAGTATGGAAAATGGTGCCCATGCTACCTTACTAAGAAGGTTGTTCTGATAAAAGTGCTCTGCAAATAGTATGTGCAACATAAATATTATTTTCATTGATCTTTTTATAGCATTAAAATGGAATTGGCCCTGGGACTAGGTGCTGTCCTGCTATTATTCTTTGATATTTAATGGGCTGTGGATTATTGCCCAGGTGGATAAAATAATTTTTTTTATAACTAAAGTATTGGGATATGAGGTCATCTTCTGTAGGCTCATTGGAAACATCTTTAGGTCAACTCTCATAGCAGCCAAGGCCACAGGAATGATACTTATCGCATCCTGTTCCTATAGTTTTTAACTTCTTCTGTTAGAACTGTATATAATTGAAAATTGATCATGAGTATTTGACATGGCAATAGGATATCAGGGTAGTGACTAGATCTGTTATTTCATCACTATCAGAAATTCCTGGGTAAAAAGACTCTTTGTACCAATACAACTTGGCATATCTGTATCTATATATCTATATCCATATATGTGTGTATACATATACATATATACAAATAGATATATGTGTATATACACATATACATACACATACGCACACACACACATATATGTATATATTTGCAAGTTACCATCTTTGAGACCTTTCCCAGGATCACGCAATCAGTATGAGTTCTAGTTACTATATCATTTTGCCTCTCATATGTGTGTGTGTGTGTGTGTGTGTGTGTGTGTGTGTGTGTGTGTGTGTGTTGTCTTTAAATCTTTAAGGATCACTATTATTTTTGGAGACTGTGGGCAACAGTATCTCTGATAATACTCTAATTTCAATATAGTTGATTTTTTAAAATTCTCAAAAACATTTTCAGATATAAATTTGTGGTATAGATATTTGTCATTTTCTAATATACGGATAGCAAGTTTCAATTGTAGAATTTTTGCCATGAGGTCATATCTATGTATTAATTAGTAGCTAATTTTTTCTCAACCAGTAGAGATGATTTAAAACAAAGAAACACAAGGGTTTTTTGCTTAATTTCCACTGATCAATAAGTCTAGGATGCTTAAAGATAACCCTCCTGCACTCTCTGGTGGTAAATATTCTGTGATGGATCCCTTTGTTTTTATAGGCAAAATCCCCTTTGTTTGATATTTCTTTTTTTTTGACATATTATTGGTTGCATTAATGTGGATGCTACTTATGGAAGACTTTTTGATTCCAATACTATACCTCAGTCACTCAGGGGCTCCGTTAGGAGGAAAACCACTTTCGGCCACCTTAGACAAATTCGGGGACATGTACCCGTTATCAGCCTTTACTACGGCTGGGGAAGTGACCTCGATTTCAAATTTATTTGTATCATGTATTCTTAGAACACCTATCATTCCTCTTCCTACTTTTTATTGAGGAAGTGTTCATCTTTCCATAGGTGCCTTAGGGTGATAAGCTTTGTGTTTCGTTACTCCTGTATGGATTTTACTAGTAAATTTTACAAATCTGTTATGGCCCATTTTGTGATTAAAAAGTATATCTTATGATTAATATTTCTTGGGTCTTAATTACTTTGAATGTGTTCTTCCCTTTGAGTGCTGATGCTGACATACCAGTAAGTCTCTTAACATCTACAATCATAGCTTTTTTCATTGATAGCTTGACATGTTTTTCCTAGGAGAGACCGAGGTATTTTTTAAGTATCTTCTTTATCCATTGCTTCAATTTGACCCCTGGATTCAAGCTCGAAGTCTTTATTCTTTATTGCTCCTTGGTGTATATGAATAATTTTACGTTTATCAAATCCAAATGACATTTTGATATCATTAGAGAAAGATTACATGAGATTGAAGAAGCTATGCTTTTTTTGTGGGAGCATATAAGGATATCATTATTATTGTTATCATGATAATAGTAATAATGTTATGATTTTTACTTAGAATCATAGACTTAAAGTTGAAAGGAACTTTCAGGTCATCTTGTCAAACCTTGTCTTTTCACAGATGAGACTAAGGCCCAAGGAGGTTAAGTAATATGTCCAGGGTGATGGAAATAGACAATAGCAGTCAATTTTTACCATTTTTGAACCAAATTTTACCAAATTTACCATTCTTATCATGATTTTACTGAAGTGGGTACTATCTCCAACATTCAAATTGCACTCCCATACAGACCTCACGTGTTGCTATGAACTGTAAAAACCATCACCTGAGGATCAAGACTAAGGTAATATATTATATTATTATTAGTATTATAACCAAACAGCCTTAAAGTCAGGCCCCTGGAACAGAAACATGGAATATTAGAACTGGAAAAGGGAATGGAAAGGTTGTATCCTCCAATACTGTGTTCCACAGACCATCCAGTTGCACAAAACACTTCAAGTGGTTCGATGAAGGAAAGGACTTGGACATGCTGGAAAAGCTCATGCTACACACTTGTCCACCTTGTTATCTGTGCTCATGTCCATTTGTAAAATGTTGCAACAGCAGCATCTGGGGAACATTTGCAATGTGCAGTTAATATCTGAGAAACTGAACCTTGTGAAGCTCCGTTTTCTATTGTAGTACAATCAGAAGGAGGGAATAAGAAAAAAAATCAGAGAGAGATGAGAAACTGAGCTGAGCTGAGCCAAGACAAGCCTGGACCAGCTGTGCTTTTCACTGCCTAGCACCCATAGAACATCTGCACCAGCTTCAGCTCTTAGCTCACAAAATACTGTCCTTTCTGCTCCCCCCGCCCCAGTTGGCATAACACAAACTCTGAACGATAGCTAAAAAGATAAAGAAGAGAAGGAGTTATGGTTGTTTTCTTAACCAGAAACTCTTTAAAATATTGTGTCTCTGGCTGCAGTAACAAAACACAAATTTGTGGGTATAGCTGGGAGCTTCTACCATAACTCTTACTGTGTCTCTCTGGCTCCTGATATTGCTCTTTCTGATCCTTAGGTTCCATCAGATTGTACCTTTCTATTACTTTCTTTCCTCTCTCCTTGTCTCTCCACCCCTCATCCCCCATTCAAGGAATGCACTTACTGCTTCACTGTTGCCTCTGAGAATTCCTGGCCCTACTGCTGTTACTCCACATGGAACCTTTCCCACTGCCCATAGCTTTAGGGCCTTCTTGTAAAAATTGTCATTTTAAAATATTTTTTTACATACAAATGAACATTTTTTCTCCTTTTGTTAGACTGCAAGTTCTTCGAGGGTTTAATTTTTGTTTAATTTTAATGTCTAATATTTGTCTTTGTATCACTAGTTCCTTGCAGAGGGTCTGGCACACAGTGGTCACTTAATAAATACTTATTGATTGATTCCCCTCCCTACCATCCCCACCTAAATTTTTACAGTCAACAGCTAAATTATTCATATACATCCACACTCTCATATGTGTGTTCACATATGCACATATGTCCTTGCATACACATATACCCAGGTACCTGGTGCCCCCCAAATCTTGGTGCTGTTTTAATCTTTTTTTTAAATTTAAATTTATTTATTTAACATATTTGGTTTTCAGCATTGATTTTCACAACAGTTTGAATTACAAATTTTCTCCCCATTTCTACCCTCCCCCCCACTCCAAGATGGCATATATTCTGGTTGCCCTGTTCCCTAGTCAGCCCTCCCCTCTATCACCCCCCTCCCCTCTCATCCCCTTTTCTCTTCCTTTCTTGTAGGGCAAGATAAATTTCTACGCCCCATTGCCTGTGTATCTTGTTTTTTAGTTGCATGCAAAAACTTTTTTTGTTGTTGTTTTTGAACATCTGTTTTTAAAACTTTGAGTTCCAAATTCTCTTCCCTCTTCCCTTCCCACCCACCCTCCCTAAGAAGTCAAGCAATTCAACCTAGGCCACAAGTGTATCATTATGTATAACCCTTCCACAATACTCATGTTGTGAAAGACTAACTACATTTTGCTCCTTCCCAACCCATCCCGCTTTATTGAATTTTTTCCCTTGACCCTGTCCCCTTTCCAAAGTGTTTTTTTGATTACCTCCACCCCCATCTGCCCTCCCCTCCATCATCCCCCCCGTTTTATTTATTTTTTTTATCTTCCTCCCTCTTCTTTCCTGTGAGGTAAGATACCCAACTGAGTATGTATGGTATTCCCTCCTCAGGCCAAATCTGATGAGAGCAAGGTTCACTCATTCCCCCCTCACCTGCCCTCTCCCCTCCTCCCACAGAACTTCTTCCTCTTGCCACCTTTATGCGAGATAATCCACCCCATTCTATTTCTCCCTATCTCCCTCTCTCAGTATGTTGCTCTCTCATCCCTTAATTTGATTTTATTTCTTTTAGATATCTTCCCTTCATCTTCAACTCACCCTGTGTCTGCTCTCTCTCTTTTACATATGTATATATATATATATATATATATACACACACACATATATACACATACATACACACACATATATATACACATACATACACATACATATATATACACATAGATATATACATACATACACATTCACACACACACACACACACACACACACACACACACACACACATATATATATATATATATATATATATATATATGCATATTCCTTTCAGCTACCCTAATACTGAGGTCTCATGAATCATACACATCATCTTTCCATGTGGGAATGTAAACAAAACAGTTCAACTTTAGTAAGTCCCTTGCAATTTCTGTTTCTTGATTACCTTTTCATGCTTCTCTTGATTCTTGTGTTTGAAAGTCAAATTTTCTATTCAGTTCTGGTCTTTTCACTGAGAAAGCTTGAAAGTCCTCTATTTTATTGAAAATCCATATTTTGCCTTGAAACATGATACTCAGTTTTGCTGGGTAGGTGATTCTAGGTTTTAATCCTATCTCCATAGACCTCCGGAATATCTCATTCCAAGCCCTTCGATCTCTTAATGTAGAAGCTGCCAGATCTTGGGTTATTCTGATTGGGTTTCCACTATACTCAAATTGTTTCTTTCTGGCTGCTTGCAGTATTTTCTCCTTGATCTGGGAGCTCTGGAATTTGGTGACAATATTCCTAGGAGATTTCTTTTTGGGATCTATTTGAGGAGGTGATCGATGGATTCTTTCAATTTCTATTTTGCCCTGTGGCTCTAGAATATCAGGGCAGTTCTCCTTGATAATTTCTTGAAAGATGGTATCTAGACTCTTTTTTTGATCATGGCTTTCAGGTAGTCCAATAATTTTTAAATTATCTCTCCTGGATCTATTTTCCAGGTCAGTGGTTTTTCCAAGGAGATATTTCATATTGTCTTCCATTTTTTCATTCCTTTGGTTCTGTTTTACAATATCCTGATTTCTCATCAAGTCACTAGCTTCCACTTGCTCCAATCTAATTTTTAAAGTAGTATTTTCTTCAGTGGTCTTTTGGACCTCCTTTTCCAATTGGCTAATTCTGCCTTTCAAGGCATTCTTCTCCTCATTGGCTTTTTGGAGCTCTTTTGCCATTTGAGTTAATCTATTTTTTAAGGTATTGTTTTCTTCAGTGTATTTTTCAGTATTTTTTTGGGTCTCCTTTAGCAAGTCATTGACTTGTTTTTCATGGTTTTCTCGCATCCTTCTCATTTCTCTTCCCAATTTTTCCTTTACTTCTCTAACTTGCTTTTCCAAATCCTTTTTGAGCTCTTCCCTGGCCTGGGACCAGTTCATGTTTTTCTTGGAGGCTTTTGTTGTAGGCTCTATGACTTTGTTGTCTTCTTTGGGTTGTATGTTTTGGTCTTCTTTGTCACCAAAGAAAGAATCCAAAGTCTGAGACTAAATCTGGGTGTGCTTTCGCTGCCTGGCCATATTCCCAACCAACTAACATGACCCTTGAGTTTTTCAGAGGGGTATGACTGCTTGTAGACTAACGAGTTCTATGTTCCACGTTTGGGGGGGAAGGTGCCAGCTCTGCCACACCAGCACTGCTCCTTCCCCAACCCCCAACCCGAACTGGGCTTAGATCCTCAGCAGGCCATGCACTGCTGCTCTGATCCGCCACTTAATTCCTCCCACCAGGTGGGCCTGGAGCTGAAAGCAGCAGCAACTGTAGCTGCCCCACCTCCGCTGCCCCCGGGGCTGGAAGCGGAACTGTGAACTCCTTCCACTCCCGCAGCTTTTCCCACTAACCTTCTCCACAGTCTTTGGTGTTTGTGGGTCGAGGTGTCTGGTAACTGCCACAACTCACATATTCAGGGCGCTAGGGGCCCCATCCACCTGACTCCAAGTTTGGTTGTTCCACGCCGCTCAGGCTGGGCTCTGCTCCACTCGGTTCCCAGCTCCCAGCTCCCAGCTCCGTGTGGAATAGACCTCACCCAGAGACCATCCAGGCTGTCCTGGGCTGGAGCCCTGCTTCCCTCTGCTGTTCTGTGGGTTCTGCCGTTCTAGAATTGGTTCAGAGCCATTTTTATAGGATTTTGGAGGGACTCGGTACGGAGCTCATTCTAGTCCTTGCTTACTAGCTGCCATCTTGGCTCCGCCCCTCCTGTTTTAATCTTTTAAAGTTTAAAACTGAACTGAGGTTTTTGTGGCATTCTGTACATTTGTATACAATTCATATACAGACGTGTATGTTTGTATATATACAGTGTGTGTATGTATATACATATACACACCTATGTATATATGTCGATATATATATATATATGTGTGTGTGTACATATAAATGTGTTTTATATTTACATGTATGGCTATGTCTATTTCTGTATCTTTGCCCAATGGCTAGCAAATCACACAAAGTATATTCATATATACATACATATCATATGTTGTTATAATATGAGATATGATACAATATATGAAAACAATATAATAATGTATGGATTATGTATACACACATACATAAATGCGTAATATATAAATACATAAAATGAATACATAACTATATTTGTACATACATATACACACATGCACACATATAAATATAAACTATATATATATAAATATATGGCTACACGCAGATATGTGTATGTGTGTGCATACATATACACACACGCAAACACTATATTTCACCTCCATTCTGAACAATCTATGCTCTAACAGGCATCTAACTGGAATCTCTCATTTTGATAAGCAATTGTCTCATGTCCTTCAAGATATACTCAGTTATGGTTTTTGGGGAGGGAGGGGTGCGATTGTTTGCTGTTGTTTAGTTCTCACCGTATCCAGTGCCTTTTGAATCTCTCCTTGAAAAAATTATCCATGAGCTATAGAAATGAATCTTTGGAGTAATCTAGAAACCTTTGTTTTCTTTAATTTCTTAATCTGGAATTTTGTTTGCCAAAATCTTTTTCGCTGCCCTTTCCTGTGCTTATCTTTATATTTGAATCCCTGGATATTAAGGCATATTTTACCTTTCTTTGGAGGATCTTTTCATGTTCTTTGTAAAATGTCTCTGCTTCTTCATCCATTCTAGTCAGTGCCAGCATCTGAATAGCAATTCTCTTCTTGGGGTTCTGTTTATTTACTCTCATCATGAGCACTATAAAAAGCTTGGCCAGCTTCTTTATGTGTCTCTCTGAGGACAACCTGGGAGCCATTGTTCTAGGAAATTGCAACTTCTTTCTGTCCTTTGGTTTCATTTATAGTGAAAATGTCAGTGTTGATGTGGTTCAGTTTCTCCAGCAGTGGAGCGATTTGTTAGCTGTTGGACAAAGATCCCACATTAAGTGGAACAATGGGTAAATGAATGTTTACAGACAGTCTAAAAACTGGGATATTGAGCATCCATTATCCCCTCTCCCACCATCCTACCATTGTCAGTGTATGAGCAAAAGGGGTACACGGAGATCTGAGGGCCTTTTGGAATTTTTTTATCTACTTCGCGTGTCACTCTGGCCAAAGAATATATCTCCTCCCTGCCAGCTAGCTGGTGCTTGGCATCTTTGGACTTCTCCAGGCTGGCTCTTGGGCAGTGGATAATATCCCTCAGCAGGATCCTACTTAGAACTTTTCTATTTTGTTAGAATCAGGCCTAGCCTTTGTGAAACTAGCTACATGACATACCAAGATGGATGTATCTACATAGTGGGGGTAATAACAGCTAGCAGAATAATGATAGCTGACATTTATATAGTAAGGAAGATTTGCAAAGCACTTCACAGATATTTCATTTACTCTTCTTAACAACTCAAGAAGGTAAATGCTTTTATCATCCCCATTGTATAGATGGGGAAACTGAAGCAGGCAGAGATTACGTGACTGGTTCAGAATCACACAGCTAGTAGAAGTCTGATGCTGGATTTGAACCCATGTCTTTGATTCTAGATTCAGTGCTATATCTCTGTACCATTGTATCCACTGTATTATTAGGCTAAATGCCTAATAATGATAATAACAATAATAATAATAATAAAAACCTTTGTATTTCACAGTATTATTGTGAGGTCCAAATGTGGTAATATATATGAAACTACCTTATTACTCTAAAGCAGTATGCAAATGTAAGGTATAATGGTGGATCCTGGGTGAAAGAAGTATCTGTACATACTAACTCTTGCTTTTGTGTGGATAATATGGATAAAATTTAATGTGTGTTGTACTAGTAAATCTTTTTATCACATCTGCCTTGCATATGCACAAACATGGTTCTCTTCACTTTTCTGTCCTTAATTTTACCATGTAAATGTGTCTCATGCCAATTAGACTCTCTCCTCCTTCCTTCCTTCCTTCCTTCCTTCCTTCCTTCCTTCCTTCCTTCCTTCCTTCCTCCCTCCCTCTACCACTTTTGAAAAGGAAAAGAGGCACATATATTCATTTCTCTTTAGGGTATTCTTGGTTATTATGGTTACATAGAATTCAGTTTCTTTTTTTTTACTTTTCAGTCAGTCAATAAACATTAATTAAGCACCTACTATGCTAGGCGTTGTGGTAAGCACTGGGGATACAAAAAGAAGCAAAAGACAATCCTTGTTCTCAATGATCTCACAATAAGGGAGGAGACAACAAGTCAGTAAGTATGTTCAAACAAGAAATATACAAAATAAATATGAAATAAACTAAAAGAGGGAAGGCACTAGAATTAAGAGGAGTTTGGAAAGACTTTTTGTCAAAGATGGGATTTTAGTTGTGACTTGCAGGAAACCAGAAAAGGTAGTAGGTAGAGATAAGAAGGGAGAATATTCCAGGCATGGGGCAAAGCCAGAGAAAGCTCTCAGAGCTGATGTATGGAGTGTCTTCTTTGAGGAACAGCAATGAGACCACAATCAAAGAGTACTGGGTTGGGAGTAAGGTATAAGGAGATTGAAAAGGTGAGGAGGGGTGGGTAGGTTATGAAGAGCTCTGAATGGCAAAAAAGAGGATGTTGGATTTGATCTTGGAGGTAATAGGGAGCCAGAGGAATTTAACTGCATGTGGGGGGCGGTGTGGTGGTGGTGACATGATCAAACCTGTGCTCTAGGAAAATCACTTTAGTGACTGAATGGAGGATGGATTGGAGAGGGGAGAGTCTTGAGACCAGCAGATCCACCAGTAGGCTATTGAATTTGTCCAAGTATGAGGCATAGAGGGGTTTTCTTCCTCTAATTAATGTTGCTTTTGTCAATTTGATTGAGTTTTCCTAGATCTTTTTGTTTCACTTTGCTTCACTTCATAACAGTCTTCCCATGCTCTGATTTCGTTGTATTCATTGTTTTGCACCTTGCTTTAATATTCCAAAACATTTCATGTACCATAATTTGTTCAACACTAGCTGATGAACATCTACCTTATTTCCATTTCTTTTCAACCACAAAAAGTGTGGCTGTAATTGTTTCAGTGTGTATGGGGGCTTTTCTTTGTGTCTTCACTATGACCTCCAAGCCCTTTACCCTTTAGTCTTTTACTGTGCCATCACCCCAAGATGCTCCCTCCTTCCCCTTCTTGACCCCTTGGTGAACCATTCCAACTCTATACCATCCTCTTCTCTCAAGGTCTGCCCATCTTTAGTTGTGAATTACTCCCACCATTACCTTTGTTTCCTACACATACCTGCTTAATACAGCTGGAGAAAATCATGCAATTGTTCTGATTGGAACATCTACAACTATTTGTATTATCTGAGCCCTCACTACAGCAAGGCAATCATTTTGTACATCTCTAACTGATTTATTGTCCCACTCACCACAGTGGCTCTTCCAAACCTTTTCATCCCTTTTCATACCTCCCATGGCTCCTCTTCTGCCCACCCTTTTTGCTGAGAACGATATCTCCTATTTCACTGAAAAAACTCAGGCCATTCACTAGACTGCTCTCTTTTCTCCTCATTTCACAAGCTCCTATAGGGTTTCCACCACAATCTCTTCATTCACTCATATATTGCATGAAGAGGTAGCCCTTTTACTTGTCAAGGCGAACTGCTCTATAGGTACATAAGATCTCATTTCATTCTATATTGTCCAGCAGAATACCCTTTCAATTATCTTCAATCTCTCCCTCTCTACTGGCTGCAACCCTACTGACTACAAGCATATTCATGTCGTCCCCAGCCTCAAAAAATCTTCACTTGATCCATTCGACCCTGCTAGCTGTCATTCCATATCTTTCTTCTCTTTTGAGAAAGCTGCCTAGATCTGTTCCCTTCACTTTCTTTCTTTTCACTCTCTTAACTTCCTGTAATCTGGCTTCTGACTTCAGTTTAACCTACTTTCTCCAAATTTACCGATGATCTCTTAATTGACAAATTGAATGGCCTTTCCTCACCCCTCATCCTTCTTGATATGTCTGCAGTCTTTGACCATGTCAATCACTGCTTTCTCCTGGATACTTTCTTTTCTTCAGATTTTTGTGACCGAATTTTCTACTACTTTTCCTCCTGCCTGTCTGACTTCTCCTTCTAAGTTTCCTTTGCTAGATATTTATCTAGATCATGTGTATCAATCTTGGGTGTCCTTCAAGCAAGGCTCTGTCCTGGACCTTCTATTTTCTTTCCTCTCCCCTCCGCCCCCTTCCCCTCCCCTCCTGACTTTCATCTTCAGTTGCGTGTTTGACTTTTCAAACTGTGCTATTGTGGACATTGAAAACCCAGCATAACCCAAACTGATTACGTCATATTTTCCCAGAAACCATCTTTTCCTCCAAATTTTCCTATCATTATCCAGAATACTCACATTATTCCAGTTATTCACATTCATAAGCTGGGTGTCATTCTCAACTCCTGCCTTTCTCTATAACTATAGGTTTTCCATAGAGTTCTGTCCCGGCTTATCCTTTTTTCGTCTCTATACTACTTTATTTGGTGACTTCATAAGATCCCATGGATTTAATCATCTGTATAATGATGATTCTCCCATCTACCTGTCCTGCCCAACCTTCCCTTGACCTCCTGTCTTACATTTTCAATTGCCTTTCAGACATTTCAAGTTGGGCATCTAATAGACATCTTAAACTCAACAGGTCCAAACCCAAACTCATTATCTTTCCTCTGACTCCCTCCCACCTGCCGCTTTCCCAAGTACTGTAGAGGACTACACTATTCTCTCAGACCCTCAGGCTTGAAAACCTAGGCATCATTCTTAACTCTTCACTGTTTCCCTTTGCCCATATCTAATCTGTTGCCAAGGCCTATTGATTTCATCTTTGCAAACTCTCTCATATATGCCCTCCTTTTGCTCTGGCACTGCCAACATTCTGGTGCAGGTCCTTATCACCTCACTATTGGACTACTGCAAAAGGCTGCTGGTGGGGCTGCCTACCTCAAGTCTCTGCCTACACCCATAAATCTTCCATTTAGCCATGAAAGGAATTTTCCTAAAGGCATGTCTAACTATGTTACTCACCTGTACTCAATAAACTCCACTGGCTCCTTATCATTTTCAGGATCAAATACAAAATCCTCCATCTGGTGTTCAAAGCCCTTCATAACCTATCTCCCTCCTACCTATCTAGATTTCTCATACCTTGCTCTTCAACATGTTCTCTTGGTACCAATAGCATGGGCTTCTTGGCTCTTCCAAGAGCAAAATACTCCATCTCTTAGCTTCAGCCATTTTCTTTTGCTGTTGCCCATGCCTACAATGCTCTCTCTCCTCATTTCCACCTTCTGACTTCCTCGGCTTCCTTCAAGTCCCACCTTCTAACATCCCACTTTCTGCAAGAAGCCTTTCTCAATCCTTCTTAATCTTAGTGCCTTTCCTATGAGATTATCTCCATTATCCCCACATATGTTTCGTTTTTACATAGTTGTCTACATCCATCTCCCCCATTAGACTACAGCTTTCTGGAGAACAGGATCAGTTTTTCACCTTTCATTGTGTCTTTAGTGCTTAGGAGTGTAAGGCATATGGTATGCACTTAACAAATGCTAATTGACTTCTAGACAATTGGCTGACTGATTGTGGATTGATAGTTGGAAGAGAACATTGATATCATCAAGGCTGATACCCCTTTCTTTTCATACCTGACAAATCCTATGGATTAAAAATAATTTTGATAATTATAATTAAATGCCCTTTTAGTAGAGATATTAAAAAAAGCTCAAGAGATCAGTGATCTCAATGATTTGGGAACTTCTTTCAATGATGAAGTTTGCATTCCATCCTATGTGACTCTTGTCCACTGTGCCCCTAAAAATTCATCACATGAGGTCCACTCCATGCGATGGAGGCCCAACTCACTTTCTTCTGACATTTCGTGAGTATCACTGGAGTATTTTTGCTGTCCATTTTTCATCCCCTGACTCTTGAAACATAAGCAGCCCATCTTTTCTTCCTATCGTACAATTCATAGCTGCTGTCTTTTTTATTCTTTAGCATTCCTTGATAGCCATATAGTGCGGCTTGCTCATATCCAATTTACACCTTTCTACTGCCCTGTATTTATTAGTGGTACAAGTTAAAATCAACATCTCTGAATAGAATTTTACTTCTGGCTCATTGCCCTAGGAAATGTATCCCCATGTGTCCTGGGAGGAATTTCTTTCATGGCTTTCTCAATTCTACACGGACTTTTTGGGGAGCTAGGTTAGTTCTTTCAAAAAACAAATAGTTTTGGTCCTATGATTTCATTGTCATGAGGAGTGCCTTGCAGGGAAAATTTTCCCAACAGCACCTCTGCTGTAGCCTGCTACTTCAGAGGATTGTTTGGGAACACTCACAACTCAAGACTTCTCCACCACTGCATATTCATTATGTGTCAGAAGCAGTATCTGAGCCTAAGTTTTCCTGACTCCCAGACTAGCTGGATAGCCTCTATTCCTCCCTGCCTCTCTGTAATTATGTCCATAAATAGTTAAAACAGTAATAGCTAGCATTTGTTTAGTAGCATTTTAAGGTTTGCAAAGGGCTTTTATGTTATCATCTTTGGTCTTCTCAACAACTTTGTGAAGTTGGTGCTATTGGTATTCACATTTGAAAGATGGAGAAACTGAGGCTGAGAGAGGTAAGTGATTTGCCCAGGGTCACATGGCCAGTAAGTGTCTGGTAAGAGGCAGGGTTGAAATCCTAGCCTTCCTGACTCCAGGTCCAGTGCTCTGCCTTTCATGCTGCCTGTGAAGGTACAATGAAAGGTGGAGTATACATTTCCAAATTTTTGTGAATCTGTTTTTTAAAGTACTGGTTAAATTTCATTAAAAAAATTCTTTCTCTAGGAAGTGGAATTTAAGCAAAGGGTATCATAAAAAAGGAAACAACAACAAATTGGTGTTTGCATGGGATCTAACTCACTTTATTAATAATTCTAATATTTGAAGACCATAAATGCCTGTATTTCATGTTGGGGCTGACAGTGCTCTGCACAGAATTTGTGAACAATACAGTATAGGCCTCTTGGAGCTCAGTTTCTAAGGCTGCACAACACACAGCCCACATAAAATATATGTGTCCTATATGGAAATGGAATATCAGCTGGAATATTTTAAGATAAAATATATTATTTCAATTTTAGATGGAAGTGGTCCCTCTTGGTAGTTCTTTTGAGTTAAAAGTTTCTCCCTTCACTTAAAAAAGTTTTCTTTTTTTACCAAACTAGGAAAACAATAGACATAATGCCTACAACAATGTGAATGGGGGAAAATAGAATATGGAGGAATTATAATGGTCCAGATTGACGCTGAAGAAGAACTGAGAAAATGTACTTCTTTTCCTTCACTGTAAAGGTGAAGGATGATGGATGAGGAATATTGTGTATACTTTCAGATACAGTCAATGTGTTAGCTGTTTTTGATGATTCATTCTTTTCTGTCTTTTTAAATCTTTGTTACCAGGGATGGTTTGCTAGATATAGGGTAGATGGAAGGGAGATATTCGGAAATGAGTATGAGAGAAAAATACATTATATCAATAAAAGAAGGGGTAATGTGGCATAATGGATAGTGAAGTGGTCTCAGAGCCAGAAAGACTTTGATTCAAGTACCGTCTCTGACACATCCTCCCTGTGGCATCTTGGCTGTACTGCTCAAGCTCTCCATGCCTTGGGACACTGAGCTGCAGAGGTGATGGTGTCCTGCATAGTACAGGGAATTCCCTTATATGTTAGCTCACTAAGTCAATGAAATTACAAGTTTAGTGTCTGCTTTTTATCTTATAAATGAAAATAAGATGATGTTTTTAAAAAGAGGACAAAAATGGTATTATGTTCTCAGCTTGTCAGCTAAAGGTTCTGAGGAAAAAAATCCTTATTTAAATTTTTAGAATTTGGGGGATGTGATACTGGAAAGGGAAAAAAAGACAGTTGAGTGAATGACCATCACAAATAAAACTCCCCTCATCACTTCATCACCTTTAAAAGAACAACAAATATGCCAAACTAAGAGGACAACTGCAGAAGAAGATAGGAGCAAACAAAGAATTCTTCACATGTAAAATCTGGAAAAAAAAACTGAAAAGATGGATTGAAGAAATAACTAAGCAAACAAGCATTTGCTAAGTGCCTGCTCTGTGCCAGACACTGTGTTAAGTTCTCTACAAATATCTCATTTGATCCTCATTTGATCAAGAAACTTAGGATGAGGAAACTGAGACAGAGATTAAGTGATTTGCCCAGGGTCACACAGCTAGTAAGTGTCTGAATCCACATTCAACTCAGGTTTCCCTGACTCTAGGCTGGAGCTCTGAAATCTAGAACCCAATACAATAAAGAAATACTCAAATAAATCTGTGATATCATTGATATGGACATTCCTTCCAGTTATAGGGGATTGCAACCCACCCATGTTTTCCCTTTGCATGCAGCAATTGTTCTCATCCTCCCATGTCTTCACCATAGGTGGTCAACCAATTGTTCTAGGGGAGTGCGGAGGATCTTTGAACTATCTGTTGCAAGGAAACCAATGAAGGATTGTCTACATGTTTCCTACTACCACCCACCATGAGCATGACCTTGATGAGTGTGTAGATAATTTTCCTCAAATTTCACGTAGAAGGGAAAGTAGATGTGTGTGTAATATAATAGATGGAAAAGGCAAATTTTTGTTTTTTTCTGGCTTTTAAAAAAGAAGTGGATGAAAATGGATACAATTGTGGATAAAAGGCCAACCTCAGAATTGGGAGTATCTAGGTTCAAGCCCTATGTCTAGTACACACAAGTTATATGTCCGAGGGCAATTCCCTAAGCATCTCAATGCACAAGGAAACTCTCTAAGACCACAAATCGAAGGGTAGGTGTTTACCTGCATTGGCAGGGGGAGACTCCAAACCAGAAATTCCCTATACCAATGAAAAAATAAATACTTTTATGCTTTCATAATTGTGTTGCCTTTAATATAGACCTTCGTAGACCTATATATATGTATACGTATGTGTGTATATATAGAGAAATGTACTAATCCAGTTGTATTCGCTTTATTTTTTCTCATTGCACTTCTCTAAGTGCAATGAAGTATCAAATTATATGTTGACTTAATTTGAATGGCTTTACTGTGTTCTTTGTAGAATTTCTCTTCCTTTTCATTTTGTAAAATAGATGTTGAAACAGGTTACAATTATTTTCAGAATGGTCTATTTGCAACTATTTACAATAGGAGATGATAAACTATTCCAAAAAAATGATATCTCTTGTCTTTTGGATGCAGGTGAAAACCATATCCACTCTCTTTTTTGTAGCTCCAACAAGAACTTGGGAGGTCTCTTTCCATTAAGTTACAATTACTTTCTATCTCCTGCCTTTGTTCATAGAGATACAATGAGAAGACTAATGAGTGAGGACCTGGTGCTGAGTATGCTCTCTTGTAATTCAGTTCAGTCATATTTCAATCATGTTTGACTCTTTGTGACCCCATTTGTGGTTTTCTTGGTAGAGATACTGGAATGGTTTGCCATGTCATTCTCTAGCTCATTTTACAGATGAGGAAACTGAGGCAAATAAGGTTAAGTGACTTGCTCAGTTTGAACTCAGGAGCATGAGTCTTCCTGACTCCAAGTCTGGCACTCCATCAATTGTGCTACCTAGTTGCCCTTTGCCTTGGAAGACCTCGTGTGAAATTTTGTTGAACCTCCTTGCAGTACTGGGCTCAGAACCATTTTGTGTTTTTCTTTGCTTGATCTGTTGTCATGGCCAACAATTCCATCAGTCTGTCAATCTATTGGTAAATGAGTCTCTTTGTTAGCTTGTTTTCAGAAAGTACTCAATCTGTTGCCAGGGTTGTACTCAAAAAGATTTCCCAGATTTGTAGGACCTCTCAGAGCTTATGACCTGTTGGGACAACCTTTGAGATCCCAGGGTAACACATCCTTACCGTAAGGAATCATCAGAGGAGGACTTTGTGGAGGACTGAATAAATATTATGGTTTGAATGAAAGTTATCTTCTATTCGTAGAATGCCTGCCCTCCTCAACTCTACCTGCTACCTTTCCTGGCTTCCTTGTTAAGTCCTAACTTAATTCCTATCTTCCTTTCCCAACTTTTCCCAACCCCTCTTAATTCTAGTGCCTTCTCTCTTCTAATTATTTCCTATTTTCATATTCATTTAAATTATTTCATAATTTAATTTCTCTTTAGCCTGTTTGTACATATTTGTTTTTTGTTGTATCTCTCATTAGAATGTGATATCTTTGATGACAAGGACTACTTTTTTTTTCCTTTTTGCATCCCCAGTACTTAGTACAGTGCCTGATACCTAGTAGGCACTTAAGAAATGCTTATTGACTCACTGACTGAAAGAAATAAAGGTAGAAGAAATCTCCAAAAGGAAAGAACCTTAAAACAACTAGATTTCCAGACTATAAAATGAATTAACTGTAAAGACGTTTTGTGAGCGTGTGTGTGAGGAGGGGATGTGGTGAATTACTGTATTCATTGAGTGACACCAGATGAAAATTAGATTAATTAAAGTGTGAGAGGTTTAAGGCAAGAGAAAGTAATATTTAAGTCTCATTCCTATCTTCAATAGGTGTGGAAATTTGTATGAGATTATACCTTAATTTTTATATTTGGGAGAAGGCAAATGAGAATGTGTGTGCTGGTTGATTTTGCTTAAGTTTATCTCTTTGTTGCACAAATGGGAGAGCTCTGTGGGCAGGGAAAGTTATTGGGGTAGAGGAATAACTTTTTCTTAAAATTTATTTATTTAATATGTTTAGTTTTCGGCATTGATTTTCACAAGAGTTTGAATTACAAATTTTCTCCCCATTTCTACCCTCCCCCCCACTCCAAGATGGCGTATATTCTGGTTGCCCTTTTCCCCAGTCAGCCCTTCCTCCTGTCACCCCATTCCCCTCCCATCCCCTTTCCCCTTCCTTTCTTGTAGGGCAAGATAAATTTCTATGCCCCATTGCCTATGTATCTTATTTTCTAGTTGCATGCAAAAACTTTTTTTTTTGTTTTTGAACATCTGTTTTTAAAACTTTGAGATCCAAATTCTCTCCCCTCTTCCCTTCCCATCCACCCTCCCTAAGAAGTCAAGCAATTCAACATAGGCCACATGTCTATCATTATGTATAACCCTTCCACAATACTTATGTTGTAAAAGACTAACTATATTTTGCTCATTCCCAACCCATCCCCCTTTATTGAAATTTCTCCCTTGACCCTGTCCCCTTTCCCAAGTGTTTGTTATTGCTTACCTCCACCCCGATCTGTCCTCCCCTCCATCATCCCCCCTTTTTTTATCTTCTTCCCTCTTCTTTCCTGTGGGGTAAGATACTCAATTGAGTATGTATGGTAGTCCCTCCTCAGGCCAAATCTGATGAGAGCAAGATTCACTCATTCCCCTCCCACCTGCCCTCTCCGCTCTTCCCACAGAACTGCTTCCTCTTGCCACCTTTATGCGAGATACTCCACCCCATTCTATCTCTCCCTATCTCCCTCCCTCGATATATTCCTCTCTCATCCCTTAATTTGATTTTATTTCTTTTAGATATCTTCCCTTCATCTTCAACTCACCCTATGTCTGCTCTCTCTCTCTTTCTCTCTCTCTCTCTCTCTCTCTCTCTCTCTCTCTTTCTCTCTCTCTGTCTCTCTCTCTCTATATACACATACATATATACATACATACACATTCATACATAAACATATATATACATAAATATATATATATATATATGCATATTCCCTTCAGCTACCCTAATACTGAGGCCTCATGAATCATACACATCATCTTTCCACGTAGGAATGTAAACAAAACAGTTCAACTTTAATAAGTCCCCTGCAATTTCTTTTTCTTGTTCTTTTTCTTGATTACCTTTTCATGCTTCTCTTGATTCTTGTGTTTGAAAGTCAAATTTTCTATTCAGTTCTGGTCTTTTCACTAAGAAAGTGTGAAACTCCTCTATTTTATTGAAAATCCATATTTTGCCTTGGAGCATGATACTCAGTTTTGCTGGGTAGGTGATTCTTCGTTTTAATCCTAGCTCCATTGACCTCCGGAATATCGTACTCCAAGCCCTCCGATCTCTTAATGCAGAAGCTGCCAGATCTTGGATTATTCTTATTGTGTTTCCACCATACTCAAATTGTTTCTTTCTGGCTGCTTGCGGTATTTTCTCCTTGATCTGGGAGCTCTGGAATTTGGCGACAATATTCCTAGGAGATTTCTCTTTGGGACCTACTTGAGGAGGTGATCGGTGGATTCTTTCAATTCCTATTTTGCCCTGTGGCTCTAGAATATCAATTGATAATTTCTTGAAAGATGGTATCTAGGCTCTTTTTTTGATCATGGCTTTCAGGTAGCCCAATAATTTTTAAATTATCTCTCCTGGATCTATTTTCCAGGTCAGTGGTTTTTCCAAGGAGATATTTCACATTGTCTTCCATTTTTTCATTCCTTTGGTTCTGTTTTATAATATCCTGATTTCTCATCAAGTCACTAGCTTCCACTTACTCCAATCTAATTTTTAAGGTAGTATTTTCTTCAGTGGTCTTTTGGACCTCCTTTTCCATTTGGCTAATTCTGCCTTTCAAGGCATTCTTCTCCTCATTGGCTTTTTGGAGCTCTTTTACCTTTTGAGTTAGCCTATTTTTTAAGGTGTTGTTTTCTTCAGTGTATTTTTCAGTATTTTTTTGGGTCTCCTTTAGCAAGTCATTGACTTGTTTTTCATGGTTTTCTCACATCCTTCTCATTTCTCTTCCCAATTTTTCCTTTACTTCTCTTACCTGCTTCTGCAAATCCTTTTTGAGCTCTTCCATGGCCTGGGACCAGTTCATGTTTTTCTTGGAGGCTTTTGTTGTAGGCTCTATGACTTTGTTGACTTCTTGAGGCTGTATGTTTTGGTCTTCTTTGTCACCAAAGAAGGATTCCAGAGTCTCAGACTGAATCTGGGTGCATTTTCGCTGCCTCGCCATATTCCCAACCAACTAACTTGACCCTTGAGTTTTTCAGCAAGTTTGACTGCTTGTAGACTAAAGAGTTCTATGTTCCACGCCTGGGGGGATGCACCAGCTCTGCCACACCAGCACTCCTCCTTCCCCAAGAACCCCCAACCTGGACTGGATTTAGATCTTCAGCAGGCTCTTCACTCCTGCTCTGATCTGCCACTTAATTCCTCCCACCAGGTGGGCCTGGGGCTGGAAGCAACTGCAGCCGTACCTCTGTAGCTGCCCCACCTCCACTGCCCCCGGGGGTGGTAGCCTAACCCCGAACTCCTTCCACTCCCACAGCTTTTCCCACTAACCTTCTCTGTTGTCTTTGGTGTTTGTGCGTTGAGAAGTCTGGTAACTGCTGCAGCTCACTGATTCAGGGCGCTAGGGCACGCTCTGCCGGCTCCTGGTCTGGTTGGTCCACACCGCTCACGCTGGGCTCTGCTCTGCTCCGTTCTGCTCTGCTCCCAGCTCTGTGTGGAATAGACCTCACCCAGAGACCAACGAGGCTGTCCTGGGCTGGAGCCCTGCTTCCCTCTGCTGCTTTGTGGGTTCTGTAGTTCTAGAATTGGTTCAGAGCCATTTTTTATAGGTTTTTGGAGGGACTCGGCGGGGAGCTCATGCCAGTCCCTGCTTTCCAGCCACCATCTTCAGGAATAACTCTTAAATGGTCATATTATAAAGCAGTAGTTCTCAAAGTGTGGTCTGGTGACTCCTAGGGGTTCCCAATGCTCTCTTAGTGGGGCCTTAAACGATTTCCTAGCCAGACCATAGGTGATTACCATGACACTATGATATGGTAACTGAATAAATATAACTCACTTAAAAACTCTTTAGGGGAAGCCTCAAATATTTTTAAGAGAATGAAGGGGTCCTGAAACCAAGAAGCTTGAGAACCAATAATATAGAGAATAATTTCAGACAAAATACATTACTACAATTTTAGAAAAAAATGCCCAAATAAAAAGAATGCAGCCAGATTAAGAAAAAAAAGGTATAGTTAGGGGAAAAAAAAACTCAACAATTTTGCCTTAAACCTCTCTGAAAAATAATCTGACTTCAAAAATCTGTAGGGAATTGTTAAAAATCTGTACCATTAAGAGTCATTCCCTTATAGGTAAAGGTGAAATAATACAAATAGAATTCAAAAGAAGAAAGCAAATTGTCAACCATTTTGAAAAATGTTCAAAATTACAAATAATCACAGAAATAATACTTAAAATGTTTTTCAACTATTACTTTATCCCATAAGATTAGCAAAGGTTAGGTACAAATGCATGATGTGCATAGAATCGGAGGACCTCAGTTTTGACTAACAGCTTAGCTATTACCTGTATGACTTTGCTGGCCATTTCACCACCCTGGGCCTCAGTTGGCTCATCTGGAAATTCAAGGTGTTGGGTCAAATTACCTTCAAGCTCCTTATCAGATCAAATTCCATGATCTTATGATCATAGGGTCCAAGGCTCAGGAGAAAGAAATAGATCCATCTGTCTATCAATCTATGGATCTTCAGATGTCTTTTAAAGTATTCATCATGAACATTGAATCCAAAGCTGGACAGGAGTTCTAGCTGTTGACTAAAAGGAAGGAAAAAAGAAAGTAGGAATAGTTTGTCTTGTCAGATGATATGCGGAAATGAGAAAATGGCATGGTTTGCTCACCAGCATTTATTCAAGCTGAGAAAATGTGAAATAATCACTGAAATGGTTTCAAGCCCTCTCAAGAGAGATGGAATGATCTATAAAAGTAGGAGAACTAATACAGAACTCTGGGATTTAGAGGAGGAAATGTCCCTAGAGATCATCTAAGACTCAGAGGTTCTTAAACTGTGGGTTGAGACCCCATATGGGGTTGTGAAAAATTTGGCGACAGTTAAAAGGTGTCTGAATGCCCAATGACCCAAAATTAATTAAAAATCAAATGTGTAATGAGGCCAAGGTCTTTCTGGCAGCAATTGACCATGTTGCAGCCTTGGTTTTGAACACAAAGCATGTGAACTTTGTAATGTGCATGCCCTCAGGCCATGCAACCCTAACAAAAGCTGCCCAAATTGGGAAAGGGGTAAGGTGTGGAAAAAAAGTTTAAGAAGCCCTGATCAACCTTGTCATTTTAGAGATGAGAAAACTAAGGACCGGAAGGCTAAACCACTTGTCAAAGATATTAAAGCAGAAAGTGCCAGAGGGATAATTGTACAATGTGTTGTATTCGAAATCAAAGGATCTTGGTCAGGAGTGTAGCAGTAAATATTTAACAACTAGCTTTCTGAAAAAAATGTATACAGGACACATTTTTAAGTGTAATCTTCATTATCAACATTTTCTCCATCGCTTTCTTAAGTGTAGACAATCAACAAAACAATGAATCAAGCCCTGATTTGTAGCATTTATTGATTTTAGAGGTGTAAATGCTCTTGTTGAATATTTAGTAGAATGCTCTCTTGAGCTCATTTGAGTTGGTACCAGCCCATCCCTGAAATCTTGTTTCAGAGTATCCTCTTTGACTGGCTATCAAAGGAAGAACATGGAGTTAGAGGATCTGAATTTAAATCTTGCCTCTGTTACTTAACTATTTATGTGACCCTGGGTGTCACTAGACTTTTCTGAGCTTTTGTTCCTCATTTGAAAAGGTGGGGGGTTGGATTAAATCGCAGCTGCAGTTCTTTCTGACAAAAAAAAAACTGTCACGCAACTTATCTGATTTGTGGCAAGAGATTTAATCCTTTGAGTCTCAATTTCCTCATTAATTAAAAAGGGGGAACTGGACTACATGATATCCAGTGTCTCTGAACTCTGTCTATAATGTGTATATTGGTTTCTTGTACTGTGCCATGCAACTTACTGCTCGCAATCACCTCTTTCAGTTCTGAAACTAAGGACCTTGTTTGACCTTGGACAAGTGCTTTACCTTCTTATGTCTTGGTTTCCTTATCTGTAAAATTAGGAAGTTGACTTAGATTACCTCTCCCACCATTATGAGTTCTTATGATTATGACTCTGAAAAAAAGGGGGGGATAGTTTGCTGCTTTATGTTACCCTGCTTCCCTTTCCAGCGCTCAGGAAATGCTGAGTTAAATTAATATTATCTATAGTATATGTACCTGGATTTACCAGCAAAATCCCCAGAGGGCAAAAGTTTTTAATAAATGAAAATTACACTGGATCTAAGAGGAGGCATGTAAACTACTAAGGCATATGGGACAATTTTCTGTTTATTCTTGCTATTTAGTATATTTCTCTTTTCATTTCCTTTGCTCATAGAATAAAATCTTGACCCTATAGCTTTCCACTAAAACTCTAGATGTTGTTTTTGGTTTAAGAATTTTTCAGGGCATTGTACACGAGGCCTGAATAGAATTGTTTGGAGTATCTTATCAGGACCTTTTATCTACATGACCACTAGGAATGGTGGTGGCCCTTAAAATGGAATGACACGCGCAAAGAACAAGCTGCAGCCCAATAAATGATACTGAACTAAAGTCTGTGTCACCACAGCAGACTCAGACCTGCTGTGTGCAAAACTAGAGCTTCTGCCTATAGGAAACTTGCTCAGGCACGTAGCAAACACTTATTGGGTAAGCCCTTTGAGTTGAATTCAAGAAAGAAGGAGACATAGATGCTACCTTCACAGACCTGATAATCTAGTGGTCAAGATGAGATATACACACATGAAATTATAAGTAACAAAACAAGGCAAGAAACAAAACTATCAGATGACAGCAGCAAACAATGAGGGGTATGGGAATAAGAATTAGTGGACGTCAGCATGGAGAGAGGTCTCTACTGGAGTCCTATAGAGATTTATCCTGGTTCACATTCTCTTCAACATTTTTAACGATGGTTTCAAAGAAAGTATAGATGGAATGTTTATCAAAGTTTTGGTTGCCCCAAAGTTGAGAAGGGTATTTTACTTGACTTATTGGCTTTATATTTACCATATTAGATGAGGGGATAGGGATCCAAAAAAGATCTAGACAGACTAGAATGATCAGTCTAATTTAATGAAGTGAAATTTTATTTGTGATAAGAATAGAGTTCTACAATTGGGCTGCTTACAAATACAATTATAAGATGGAGGAAGTGCTACTAGACAACAATTGTGTGAAAACAATTTTTTTAGTGGACTTAACACATGATACTTAACAGCATGATACTGAAGGTAAAAACCAAACAACGACAACAACTAAAACCCCAACAAAATCTTAAGGCAAAGTTAGGCTCCATTTAGATAGGCAGGAAGTCCAGAATGAGAGTGGCAATTATCCCATTTTACTTGGTTCTAGGCAGACCTCATCTGGAAAATTGTACTCAGTTCTGGACACCACATCTTAGGAAGGACTTGGACAAAATGGAACATATTCAGAGGAGGTCAATCAAGATGATGAAAAGCCTGAAATCTCTGCCATACAAAATTTGATTAAAGGAAAGGGAGATACCTAAATGCCGACACTGGAAGAAAGAAGAATTGGATTGGGTGTGGGGAGAGTCTTACAAACGTCTTTAAGCATTTGAAAGTCGGTCATGCAAAAGAGGGATTAGATATGTTTTATTTGGATTCAGATGGCAAAAGAAGATGATATTGGTAGAAGTTGTGAAAAGGCAGATTTCATTTTAAGAGAAGAAAAACATCCTGAAAATAGTCTGTAACCTAATGGTTTGAGGTCAACCTGACAACATTTCCTTGATGGAGCTTCCTAGAGCTTGATTGTAGCTGATGAACATTATTTACCAATGGGATCTGCCTGCTTGTCAGGAAGACAACTCAGAATTCCATGAGAACCTATGGCCTGAGACTAGATTTAGGACAGACTACTTAGCTTCCCTTAATGTTGAATTAGACATCTTCAGTGAGGTAATGGGATGGCAAGGAGATGATGATGATAATGATGATGATGATGAGGATGATGATGATAGCCAAATTTACAAAGTACCTATTATGTGCCAGGCACCATGTTGGGTGCTTAACAAATATTACCTTATTTGATTCTCACAATGACCCTGGAAGGTAGGTGCTATTATTATCTGCATTTAATATATGAAAAAACTAAGAAAGAGATTAAGTGACTTGCCCAAGGTCATACAACTAGGTTAAGTGTCTGAGGCTAGATTTGAACTAATATCTTCCTGGTCCCAGCCCAGCACTCTAATCCTTGAGGTATCTGGCTACCTTACTGTGCAGAGAATTGTATTGCAGTCCAAGACTCTTTTAAAAAAATATTTGGGAGTAAGGAGCCCAGAAAGATAGGCATGATTCTCAACAAGCAAATAGAAGCATGTGAAGATGGAAGGCTATGGAACCAACGACACACAAAAAACTCAATCCACAATACCCTTCTTTTCTTCCCTGTCCGTGATGACATCAATAAAACCATAGATGTCATAATAAAACCATAGATAACATTTTTATCAAGTGTTCAGATTACACAAAGAAGGCACAGATGGTTAACACACTGGTGCCAGTTCAAGAACCCAAAATAATTTTGAAAGGCTAGAGAATGGGACTAATTGTAATACGATCCAATTCAGTGGGGACAAATGTAAAGTCTTATACTTGGGTTCAAAAAATCAGCTTCATGTGTACAAGGTGAATGAGGTGGGTTTTCTGAAATAGACCTAAAGTTTTTGGATCACTGCTAACTCCATACGACTTAATACAATAATGTGACAGCCAAAAAAAATGAATGAAATATTGGGCTACATAAAGAAAAACAATAGAGTTAAGGGATTAAGAAAAGTCTCCTGACTCCAGGTTCAGTACTCTTTCTGCTGTACCATGCAGCCTCTGGGTGTGCCCGAAGTATTCAGGGGACAACGAATTGAACACCTTAAATGGAACAGTTTTACTTTAGGGAGTAGTGGAAGACAAAGCAGGGTACATGGGTACAGGCCCGATTGTGGAGGGCCTCTAGAGCCAGGCTGAGCTGCAACATTTGAATTTTCAATACCATTCTCTCTCACTATTTCATATATATACATGTATATGTATATGTATATATATATATATATATATATATATATATATACACATGCATATACACATACACATTTCTTTTAGCCATTGTTTGTGATTTCTAGCACTCATTCACTCCATGTCCTAAGATTCTCTTTGGTAAATAAAGAAGGGGAAATAGAGTTTCATGAACATAAAGGAGCTAGAATTGTGAGCTCTTGTTTCCACAGAGGGGACTCCAAAGCTCTGTTATTTTCTCTGATCATAAAGGAACTTGTATTTTGACTTTTTTGTCATCTATTTTCTTCAGAAACTCTCCTTTCCACCCCCACCACCATGACCCATTACTGTTGTTACGATACTGTTTAGTTGGATTTGGTTGGGTGACTCTTGTGACCCCATTTGGGGTTTTCTTAGCAAAGAAACTGGAGGGATTTCCCATTTCCTTCTCCAGCTCATTTTACAGATGAGAAAACTGAGGCAAACAAGGTTAAGTGACTTACCCATGGCCACATAGCTAGTAAGTGTCTGAGGTCAGATTTAAACTCACAAAGATGAGTCTAATTGATTCCACGGCTGACATTTATTCCCTGTGCCCGTTCTAGTGGCTTAAAATTAAAGATAGTTAATAGCAATGAATATTTTTGAAAGTTTTGTTTACTCACATAGGGAGAAAAAGCTATATAGGTTAAAATATTTCTAAAATAGTTTCAACACATAAGAATGTATGGCATGAGTACATACTCATATATTTCTGTGTATGGGCATGTATATATTTATGTATGCATAATTTATGTATATATCAGAATATATGCCATTTTGAATTGTACATGGTATAAGCACAAAAGTGGGTGGTTGGGGGTATTTTTGTTGATCTCTGTTACTGTATGAATTACAGTACATGTGTGTATCCTTAAGGGCATGTTCAAGATTGGAAGCAGAAGGGAGGAACAATCAATAAATCTACCAGTATTTGTGAAGTGCCTACTATGTGCCAGGTACTGCTGCAGGCACTTGGAATGCAATGAATGAACCAATCTCTACTCACAAGGAGTAGATAGGGAAGACCAGAAATGTCAGACACACTGGTCCAATACAGTTGGCCCATAGATGAAAATGTAATTGAAAAATATTTAACAGAATAAATGAAAATACAATAAAACAGATAATGTTAACATGTGGTTCTCTAGCATTCTTATGCACTGTTTAGTAACTCCTGTTTCTACTGAGGAACATATATATATATATATATATATATATATATATATATACACATACATATATATGTATATATATATAGACACATATATAAGGGTATTTGGAGTAAATATAAGAAGAATAAATGCAAGTTAAAAGCTAGTAGTTAAATACAAGGAAGTTTGGGAAAGAGGGATAGGGAATATGCAGTATGTATGACAGAGAGGTTGAGAGAAAGAGAATGGGGGTCACATAAGACCAATTTAATAATGATCCACTTTAAAGGGTCAGACTGACAGGATGTGAGAGGTCACTTCTCATATGATTGGATTCCACTCAGGAAAGTAACACAATCAGAGCCCACCTTCACAGACTCCCCCCTTACAGGGCTGATTGAAACATGGTCACTGATGTAAATGAAAAGTCTGGAGTCTTTTCAATTTCTGTGGTAGTGCTGGCACAAAATTCTCCAGCCAGATCTGCAAAAAGAGTGTTTGCATTTATGTGTGTATATTTTGTGTGTGTGTGTGTGTGTGTGTGTGTTTTCTTTCAAAGCTAGCAGCAAAAGGCCAAGCAAAGCCCTACAAGGCAACATAAATGATTTAAGACCCAACGATTTTGCCAGGGAAACGTTAAGGACGGAGTCTAATCCTTTAATCTAACCCCAGTCCCTTTAAAAGCTTTAAGCTAGGAGTTGACTCAGCATGTCAGTGCCAAGAAGATCCATTGACCCTGAGTTCAGTGCTGAGAAATTGAGAAATGTTCTTTTTAATGTCTATTCAATAAATACAGCATCTACCTTGCGATGGGCTGAGCAATCCACTTCAAATCCATTACAGGATGTTCTCGCGGACTGACAAGTTGTCCTGAGACAATAGTGGCCATGAGATGAGGTTAACCCTTCCTGTGGTGTATAAATCTTCACTGCAGGCAGCCTCTGGCTCTCAGAAGTCCTTGGAAAACAGAAGATATTTGAATTGATGAGAAATCACAGAGATGCTCATTTCCTTCCCATGCCAAGGTGAGATACACAGCACACAACACACACACACACACACACACACACACACACACACACACACACACAGAGTTTCTCGATACTGAGCAACACGGCATATTTGAAAAGAACAACTCTTAACCTGTATACAAAACCCTAGCTGATAGACATCCATCTCTTTGGGAATGGGCTACACCAAACTTCTGTACATTTGATTGCTTTTCAACCTTTGGCAGACTGCTGATGTTGGTCAATGTGACCTAGAAACTTCTAAACAGAATAACTGGTATAAAGTCAAGGCTGAGCCTGAGACCTAATGCTTTCTTCTACTTTCTGAAATAATGATATTAGCTTTTACGATACCATTTCCCCTAAGACCTCAAAGACCCATATAGTGGTGGTCAATAAATGATCGTTGATTGAATTATACGTGTGTATATATACATATATGTGTATATGCACATACACACATATGAGAGAGAGAAAAGAAAGAGAGAGAGAGAGAGAGAGAGAGAGAGAGAGAGAGAGAGAGGTGCAATGGAATTCCCTATATATTCTATTGAAAAGCAATAGAATTCCATGTAGATATATGAGTAGAAAATGTACATATCTATCTATCTATCTATCTATCTATCTATCTATCTATCTATCTATCTACCTACCATCTATCCAGTTTCATTGCCTTGCCTTACACAATCTTCTTTTACTTCCTACTCAGTGACTCTGCCCATATGGCTTAAAAATAGATGTTTGCAGTCAAGAATGTAGATACAATTTTAGACTATTTAGGAGAAGTCTGTAGAAACATTCCCAAAGGATGCAATTTGTCCTATAGGCATGTAGCTTGATTTTCTTCTTTTTGTTTGGGCAAGGACTAGCAACAATCCACACTGGGCTCTGTCTAAGACAGATTTATGCCTCCTAGCAGGACAAAGTACCTTCAACGTACAGATTTTCTCCATTGAGAAATGTGGCCTCTAGGGATGGGGAGAAGGCCTAGGCAGCCAGGGAGCATCATGGCAGTATCACTGGCATAATGATAACAACAACAATGCTATTAATAGTTTAATTCACCTCTATAGAATGCTTTATCATTACGAAGCAATTTCTCTACATCATTTGTTTGGGTATAGGTCAGACTAGATCGTTGTTGATGTCCCCTCCAACCAAGATTCTGGGATTCTGTGGTCCTCATACAGCCCTGTGTGGTGTATGGTCGACGCATTATTACCTCTCTCCCTTCTATAGAAAAAGAAATCGATCTTCACAGAGGCAGTGTTTTGTTCATTCCTACAATTCTTAAATGGCAGAGCTGGAATTCAAACCCAACGTCATCCGACTCTAAGTCTGGTGGGGTTCTTTCCCTTAACTCAACACTTGCTCTCCCATCCGCCTCCCCTCCTCATCTGTTTGGGGCAGTGTTGGTACAGTGCTGGAACCGCTTTGTCCCAAATGGAGCTTGACTATGTGCAGGGAAAAGAGTGATTTCTCTTCCATGTACTGTGACCCTCATCTAAATAATCCTTGTTTATGTGGGAGCTTATTCACTTTCCATGGTTCTCTGCTTTGTAAAAGGAACTCTTGACTTTATTTTCTCATTCACTATCATTCAGTGGGAGATGTAGGGGTTGATTAAATTCAGGTCCCAGAGAGGGCATGCAATTTGTCCAAGGTCACACAGCAAGTCAATGAAAACTCCACAAACGAAGAATCAGCTGCTGATTCTTCATGCAGCACCCTGTCCCTTAGACCATGTTTCAACTTAGAAAGTATGATGCTGTGTTGATTTGATGCCGAAAGGTCCAGACACAAAGTGAAAAATTCACTCCGTCACCTAGATGTATTGTCTACAGGAGGGCTAATATTTGGTGCTTCCAAATATCTGAATGTTTGGAATAATATCTGTTGACAGCCTAGGGATATGTAGAGAAAACTCTTTTGTTAAAAGAACTCAAAGGCAGAGACTTGGAGAGCTGGCCATGGAATGCCTTCTGTTCTAAGATGAAATTCTTTGTATTAAAGTCCTAGCAAGTTTTCCCTGGTTGGTGAGATTTCAGGATATTTCCCTTGATGGGCCCTGCCTATTATAAATTGTTTGACAACCTGGTGTAAGAGGCTGGGCAGGCCTCGATGGGGGTTAGCTTTCTTTCTGTATTGGATTCCAGCCTGAGCATTGACATTCCAAAATTGATACTCCACCACCATAAGCGACTGTAACAATCTTTATTTTATCTGTGGCTTTTGCTCTGAGGCTTTGGTTTAGCCCCCACAGGGTTACCATGATAATCAACACCTCTAATTAGCACTTAGAAATGTCTGCCTCCCAAGGCTGTCATTAGAAGACAGGCTTGGTGTGCAAGATAATATTGGAGCCTTTGCATTTTTGGAGCAAAATCCTCCTCCTGGGGCTGTGTCATGGATCCTGCTTCCAACATGGGCTTGGCTGGTGGGGGGTCTCTCCTCCTCCTCCCCTCTTCCTCTCTATATCTCCCCAGCTCCTGCTCATTGAAGGAGAGCTGAATTCAGGAGATGAGGCTTGCCTGGACTTTGGGAGAAGCTGGAAATTGACTATTTATCTCAACGCCCTCATTCCAGTGCCTTCAGATGCAGCATCCCATGTTTGGGCTCTGATGCTTGAGACTAAGCCATGCACGGTGAGCTGGTGGAAAAAAAGAAATAACAGGTCCTTCTCACTCCCCTGTCTGGTGCTCAAATTTTCCTTTTATAAATGATGACAACAGTTGATGGGCACTGGACCATCTCAACAGCTATCTGGAGCATAGGACCTGGAGGTAGGAAGATCTGAGTTCAGATTCTACCTGAGACACTCCTGTGTGTGACCCTGGACAGGTCACTCCACATCTATTTGCCTTAGTTTCCTCATTTGTAAAATGGGGATAACAATGGTACCTATCTCCCTGGGTTATTATAAGGGTCAAATGAGATAAAATTTGTAATGTGCTTAGCACAGTGCCTGACAAAGTGTAGGCACTATATAAATGCTAGTGATAATATGGTGATGATGATGATGTGGGAGGGAGCACTCCAAAGAGCTTTTATGTGGGGAACAGAGGGCTCCATGAATCTGTGTGCCATGGGTTCCTCCTAGGAAGGCTAATGACTTATGAATGAATGAATAAATGAACAAATGAAGCATTTATTAAGTGCTTACTATGTGCAAAGTACTGTCCTTATTCTCCTTGAACCCACAGAAAATTAAATATAAACTAGCACCGATCACAATTTATTACTATCATTGTTCCTTCTGCGGTTATTAACATGACCACAACTCTTGGGCAATGAGAATGGATTACTTTGCCCAAGTCTGGCCTCTGTCAATACCCCACACTCCTTCCTCAGGCATTCTTTCCTTGTGGAGGAAAAATCTGGCAACTGATTATCGTGTCTCAGGTCCAGCCTCCTGAGGTCCCCTTAAGGGCAAATGTGTCTCTGGAGGACCAGGGCAAATTCGAGGGCCAGGTAAGAAGGGAGGGGCAGCAGGGGAGGCAAGTTCTACAAGATGAGGGACTCTTTTCTGTAGCTACACCCTGGTTCCCACAGGCAGAAGAATAACATAGCTAATATGGGAGTGGCAACAGTGAGCCAGGTTTGGGCAAAATTGTGATTAAGGTGAAGGAAAGGCCATGGGATATTATGAAAGTAACATGTTCTAGGAGGCAGATCCCCTAGGTTCTGGTCCTTATTCAGGCACAGACCAGCTGAGTGACCACAGGCATCATATAATAGTGCTAGACCTTCTGTAAAAAATGAGGATGATACTTACACTGGAGGCATCATGATATCATTGAAACAGGCTTGGATCTGGAGTGAGAACACAGGAGATCAAATCCTAACTCTGTCTAGGATCAAGTCACTTGACCTCTTAGGTTAAGTAAAATGAGGGGGTTGGATTAGATGACCTCTGAGGTCCTTTTCAGTTTGAAACTGATAATTCTATAATGTTATCAAAAGCCAGGGTGCTTTAGACCAGAAGGGTTAAATGTACCACCAACACTCCCAAGTGTAGCTGAACCAGATAAAAATGACATTGGAAAATATTTAACAAAATAAATAAAAATACAATAGGACATAGATAATGTCAATATGAAGTTATCAAAGTCAATACGTGCCCACAGGGATCCTTATGCACAGTTTGGTGTCTCCTTTTCATAATGTCACTTTCTTTTAGTTCATTTAATTCAACATATTATTAGTACCTTTTGTGTGACAGGCAGTGTGATAGGTGCAAAGTACAAAGACAAGATGAAATGGTTCTTGTCTTAAAGAAACTTACACGTGCACATAGATGAAAAGCACAAAGTAATTTTTCGGTGAGAAACTCTAGTTTAATATGGAAGGCAGATTGTTAACAACAGAACACAGATCCCAGTAGTTATAATGAAAGTACAGGAGGAGGGTGATAGGACTTTTGTTATATGGGCATCTTGATCTCTTTATGGTGAGTATTAGGGACAAGGAGGCAGAATGCAGGGAGAGCCTCATATATAACTGCCACTTTTCTTTCCTTCCTATATAATAGTGACGATGACTCTACAATTCATTCCTCCTGCCCACAGACACCTAGATATCCCCAAAATGCTCCTGCCACATTACAGGTATCTAACTTCCAAAGGCCAAAGGCAAATAGTTATTTTTGACCTCACGTGTGTTAAAATTTTCTGCACCTTGGGCTCTTTTGGATCAGAAAAGAGGTGGAGAAGGTGGATTTGGAGGTGTTTGCCTTTCCTTGAGGAAGCAATGGGACAGTGTAAGAAGAAGGGAATTTTTTTCCCCATAGAAGGATTCACTCTTGCTTCAATGCCTGATTTGTCTGTGCGACCGGGATGAATCCTGTTCGGTCTATTTACTCGATATTTACCCAAGTCTGCGATCAACAAGAAAACACATCTCAGCATCTCACTTGGCAAGAGGAAGAATTGGCGCAGACTGCAGCTGTCATATTTATTTCGGTGGCAAAGCAGGTCAGGAAAATTGATAAAATTAATCATACAAACTAGTGAACACCAGGAGAGAGAGCAAGCGTGCAAAGATGAGGACTTGCTCCATTCTGAGCTGCACCTGCCTTTAGTTCTTCTAATGGTATCTTTGCAACCAGCTGATGAAAGTCAGAGTGATCTATACCAGAGTGGAGGGGGAAAAGTTTAAGGTGAAATTTGAGCAGGAGAGGTGGTATGGAGCACATCACGGTATTGAAAATCTATTAAGCTCCCTTAGGCGACAAGAAATCCATCTCCAGATGTCCCACTTGGGAATCAGTTCAGCTCATAGCACTGTCTCAGCCCTCTCACTACTTCAGGGTGGTGCAGCAGAAACTCTACTGGACCTTGAATCCCAGCTCTGGCACTTACTGGAAGAGTGACCATAGCCCATCACCTAACCTTTTTTAAGGCTCAATTTTCTCATCTGTTAAAGGGATATTGATACTTATACCTAGCGAGAGTCATGATGATGATGGCCTATATCTGAGAATTCTACAATCACCATAATTCCATTTACATATTGTATATTAGAGCCAAAGTTGACTACTAGCATTCACTGAACTTGTCTAGGTTTACCTTGCTTTTCGCCTTTGCTCATGGTAGCCTTATGTCCAGAACTCTCCTGTTCTTCATTTCTGCCAGGTGAAATCTTCCCTATTCTATATGGATCAGATAAGGTGCCACATTGTCTAAAGAGTCTTCTTTGAGCCTCGATTCCCCTTCCATGGTCCTCCTTGTCCTCCCAAAGGCCTCACTTTGAGATCTGATTTTGATCCATAAAAGTTACGTCATTTTGTGCTTCTAGAAATTTGACTTCTAGAAAATGGAAATCGTAATTCTGGGCCTGCCCACATTCCAGGGTTGTATCTCATTACCTCAGTATGTGTTATTGCCCTCAGAAGAATGCAAACTCCTTCAGGACAAGGGATGTTTTGTTTTTGTCACTGCATTCTCAGCACCTAGCATATTGCTTGGTACGTAGGTCTTAACAAATATTTGTTGATCGGGTAATGAGAAAATCAAATGCAGTGGGAAAAATGCTTTAAAATCATATCAGCCATTAAGTCAGCAAGCATCTAAAAAGTGCTTACTACGTATGAAGCACTTTGCCAAGCCTTGGGGATACAAGAGAAGGCAAAAACATGATCTTTGCCTTCAAGAAGTTCACATTCTAAAAGGGGAGAAAACAGGTAAGCAATAATGTACATAGAAGATACCAACAGTATAAATAGAAATAGAAAGTTCAAGGAGGAAGATACTAAGAGCTGGGGAGAGCAGGAAAGGAAGATTCCTAAAAAGCCCTGAAACGGAGATGAGGAGGGGGAGTGTTCTAGGCTTGAGGGACAACCAAATAATTAAACGGTAAGCTCTCCTTGATGGGACTAAACAACCAACTTTTCATTTCCACATAATTTAGTCCCACATAGTAGGCCCACATAGTAGGCACTTAATGAATGCTTGCTAATTTTATTTTTTTTTACTGGTTATACCATCAGCGTAGTAAATTCCTGGTATGGGAACTCCTTTCCAGTGTTTCATTTGTTCCCTATAGTCTTACACAGTTGCTTGGAACACTGAGTGTTTACATGGCTTATTTATGGAGTCATAGCTAGTAGGCATCAGAGGCTTCTCATCATTATATCACTTTACTTCTTATTTCTGAAATAGGATCAAACCAATTATGGAAATTTAGGCAAAATCTCTTTCTATTAATAGCATTCCTTTCCTTTTTACCTTCTTATGGTTAACTAGGATGTTGTAAAACTTAAGGCTGAATTCAGTGGAGAATATATGAGAAAAAAACTTTTATAAAGAATTAATTTAACGGAATAAAACAAGAATTTCCATAACATAATATAATAAAAAAGACAATTGCATAAGAAACCATAAATCCTTATGTACAACTTTTTAAATACACAACAAAGTTGTAATGTAATTTTTTTCTCATTTTTTCTTTCTTTTTCTCCCTGCCCCAGAGATGGCGGTATATCTATGTTTAGCATTATTTTATATATACTTATATTTCTCAGTTTTTTTCCAGATACAAATAAATTCTTTCTTCAAAAGACCTTTATAGTTATTTTAGATATTTATAATAGTCAAAATGACTTATTTGCTCAAAGTCATTCTTAAAATGATATTGCTGTTACTGTATATGATGTTCTCTTGGTTCTGCCCATTTCACTCCTCATTATTTATTCAAGTCTTTCCATATTTTTCTAAGATCACATAAGAATATTTTATGATGATTCATTTTCACCTGTGCACCTGGAATTCTAAGGTTTAAGGATAATCTCCTCCTCCTTGTGCTTGTCATTGGTCTTCTTTCTGTTGTTGTTCTTCATCTTCTCTTCCTTCTCCTCCTCCTTTCTTCTTCTTTCTTCTTTTATTTGTTCTTTCTTCTCCTTCTTTTCTTCTTCTTCTTCCTCTTCCTCTTCTTTTTCTCCCACTTCTCCTTTTCGTTCCCCCTCTCCTCTTCCAACACCATCATCATCATCATCATCATCATCATCATCATCATCATCATCATCATCATCTTATATTTGGCAATAAATACATGAGGAAATTTACAGAATTCAGGAGTAGACTTGGTCTGACAAGCAATTTTATAATATAAATAAAATGAATCCTATGCATACATTTTGGATGATGAGCAAAGAGAACCAGAGGATGGATAGACTGATCTTTGAAGTTATCAATGTGTTTTCCTCTTGGAAGAATTCAATTTCAAAAATATTCATGACCAGTGTTATGACTGGTATTATACATCGACCCCAAAAATATTCTTCCAGAAGCCTCCGTCCAGGCATTCATAGTTAAAACCAAGAGGAGAATAAAAAGTATCTGCTAAAATAATGAAGGCTTGAAATATTCATTGAACTATTAGAGTAATTTTTGGAATAAAAGGGCTATTTTGTCACATAATTACCCCACTTGCTGTGTAGGGTTTGACTTTGAGGATCGTATGGTTTTAGAGCTGCCTTTTGGATGGAGATATGTGTCAAATATGGAGGAATTAAGCCTTAAATCTCTTCTGTCTTCTGGGAAATTTTCCAGGTGAACTTTAAGACTGGTCATTGAATCAGAAATGCTACTGGAGGGTCTGTTCAGTTTGCCTACAATCATCTTAACTACTATAAGGTAGAGAAAATAATATTTACAGGGTTCTGCTGTATGACTAGGCTGGATTATATAGGTGAACTGCATTGAACTATGTTTTGGTTCCCATTTAACTATACTTACATGGATATGACCAAGAACTCCACTTTTTTATGCATTGATTTGAAATAAAAATTGGAAAAGGGAACAAAATCGTAGTGTTACAATCAATTAGCATGCATGGATTGACAATGAAAAGAGTCATCTGCCTTATAAATTGAATTTAGGATTATAGGATTCTTAAATCCAACTATTTTACTCTATGTTCTAGTGTTTCTCTGGTTATTTATCATGGAAAGTATGTGAAGTTTGGTTTCTGGAAGTCCTTTGAAAGAAGCTGAGACATACCTTCCCTCTGTCACCCATAAAAAATTAAACAAGACATCACATCTCTTGGGCCTACCAAAATGGTACTTGGTTGATTGATTGAAAAAGATTTGGGGGGAGTTAAATGAAATAGGGATTTATGTTGCTTTTCTGATACCTCCAGCTCCAAGACAACCAGGAGCATCTTTCTGAATAAACCTGAGACTTCAAAAATTTATTTGAATTGCTCTACTCATGCCTAGTCCAACTTCGTTCCAGTAATAAGGTTCAAATCCCCTTGAAGCTGAGGAGCTGTGGAATGGGGAGCCAATTGGAAAGGACCGTTTCCTTTCAGTTCTCAGGGATTCTTTAGATCCCTTGATTCTAGTGCCATAACCTCTCTCTGCTCACTGGGCCCCCCTCACTTTCTCCAAGATGTTGCATTTTGGTTGCCAGGCAACACTAACAAGACCAGTCCTCATCCCGCAGTTAGGCATCAGCTGCTGTCATCACATTTTAAGTTATTATTACTATTTAACAAAACAATGGCCATAGCCTGTGTTGCTCACAGTGGGGGTCTCTCTCTGGAGAAAGTGCTCATGTAGATTTCCTGGGAAACTAATTTATTTTATTTTCTTAAAACAGATCACAGTTAAGCATGGAAAGGAAGGAAAAAGTCTAGGATGGGTTATAAGTAGATGTGATGTCAAACTGATGAAAACTCACTACCCAGGCAGTAGTGAACAAATAGATAATCAGTGTGTGTAAATTGTACATAGGCGTGGAGCAAGAAGACACTGTGTGGTGTGTGTGTATTTGTTTGACAATCAGTAAGGCTGCTAGTATTTTGGTGTTAATATGTTACTGAGTTGGAACGGCATACAATTTTATAACACCATACCAAAGCTTTCAGTCTAAAGAATGGAGGGCATATACCATGACTACTATGGAATATTATTTTAAGCCTCAGAATTGAATATTTTCTACTCCATATAAAATTTCTTATCAGAAAAGCACTTTATACATAGTAGGTCATCAGCAAGCATTTCTCAACCTGATTTGTTGATTTAACGTACTTCTTCCTTGTACTTAGGGATAGAGGATATAAATCGACCAATCTATCAATTGGGTAGTAATCATCCACCTGTAATTTCTGCTCCCTACTTTTTTAAGGGTCTATTTGCTTCTTTCATTTTTGTTTTTATACAGAACTTCCCAATATAACTACTCCTTTCCCATAGAACCTGCTCAAGAAATAAAGAAAAACAGGCAAAAACAACTGATATAATTACCTGAATTTTCCACCTCTATGTCAAGAAGAGGTAAAAATCTGTCCTCTGGAACCAAGGTTGCCCATTGCATTTAATATGAGCTAAGATCCTCTTAATGTTTTTATTTACATTATTATAGTCATTTTATATCTGTTTCCATTTCTGCTTTCTTTACTTCTTGTCAGTTCACATATTTCCCATTTCTCTGAATTCCTCATACACCATTTCTTACAGTGTAATAATATTGTTTTACAACATATAACCATAATTTCCTTATTCATTCCTCAGTCAATTGGCACCTGCTTTTGTTTCTATATTTTGCTGTCACAGAAAGGGCTGCTATGTTTATTCTGGTATATATATATATATATATATATATATATATATATATATATATATATATATATATATATATATATATATATGTATACAGACACATATATATCTATATATATATCTATATCTATCTATCTATTTATCTATCTATCTATCTATCTATATATGACATTTTCTGCCTACCATTTCTTTGAAGGTATATGGCCACAATTTGGATCTGTGAAACTATATTTTTCCCAGCCTTTGTATTCTGCAGCAGATGCAGTGTGCTTGGAGGTGGGAGAGGTGAAGGTGGAAAAGGAGGAGATAAAAATGGAGAATAAGACCTGGTTTTTATCCTTGAGGAATTTATACTCAAGTGAGAGAGAGAAAAAAAATAATACCCATGAAGAAAACAGAGTTATTCAATTCTACCTTGAAGATACCGACTTCTTGAACTAATTCAAAAACAAGATCAGTGTAAGCTCCAAGAGTTGGAAGAGACTTCGTGGAAAAGGAAATGTTTGGAGTGGTCTTGGAAAGCTGGCTAGAACTAAAGTCTGACATATCCCACCCCCTCATTTCACAGATGAAGAATCTGAAGTCTATAGAGGTGACTTGTCTTGCCCAGTGTCAGAGATGAGACTAGAAACTCGGACTCCTTATACGTGTCTTTAAGGATCCTTATACTATGCCACCCTGTTCAAAGGGGAAAATCCCTGAGCATTCCCAGCCAACAACACGAGAACTAGACCAAATCTTTCATTAATCATATTTTGCTTTAAAAATCATCTGTTGGTTTGAATGGAGCTCCCTTCAACTTGGGCCTCTGAGGTCCATTCCCACTCCGAGATGCTGTGATGCTGTGCAATTCCTTTAAAAACAGATTTCATAAAGGAACAAAAGCTCTAGGATACATAGAGTGTTTCTATTTATTTAATCTATTCATCTATCTAACCCCAATCCCCAATGGTTCAGCTAATGGTGATATTAATGGTACTCTCAGTAGAGGACCCATTCACACCCCCTCCCTCTATCCTTTATGTACTCAGGGAGAGGAAGGGCACTGAGAAAGAGGGTCCTTTTAATTCTTCTGACCCCCCTGATTATGTGAAATGGAAAGGCAGGCAAACCCCAAAGAGGCTGAGATTGCAGTGAGTAACTCAAATATTAAAGGAGGACAACCCAGGAAGTCAGAACCACTAACAAGCATTAAAAAAATGCAAAACAAACCCTTGTATAAGATCTTGCTGACAAGTGCTATTAAATATTAATTCTATAGACCATGGAGACATCATTAAACAAACATATACACACTCGTGCTGAATGTGCACCAACCCAGGCATTTGTTTTACACACAGTTGTTGGTTCTTTGTGTTGCCTCACCAGTCAGGAGGTAATTTTTTTCCTGCTTCCATTAATTGTATCATACACATCATTGACATCCTTGTTGCCTTTTGGGTTATTTGTCTTCTCTTCTCCTTTCATTTAATTGGGAAGACAAAGAAAGGAGCTACCTTTTTTCAGGCATCAATGTAAGAATAATAAAAAAGTAGGCTCCCTGATAGGCATCCTTTAGAATTAAAGGAACCTAGCTATAAACAGGGTTTAACAGTAAAAAAGCATCCTGTAACTTGGATGAAATGGTGGAGCTGGACAGCACCTTACAGATCATTTATCTAATTCCTTTATTTTGCAGATCACACACTCTAGAAGGGATCTCTGAAGTGGACACTAAAGTCTAATCCAGTAAAGGGTTTGGACCTAAACAGAACCTCTGAGGAGGAAATAGAATCTCAGAAAAATAAAGTTACATACCCGAGGTTACTTGGGTAGAGATCTGTGGAGCCAGAACTAGAATTCTAAGCTCCTGACTATTAATTAACCATGCACACTTCTTTCTAGTTTATTGTTACTTACCTCTTTCCCTCTTACCTCAGCTAAATGGCATTTTCTATTCACAACATGCTCTAAAAATCATGTTTTTATCAATGCCTTTTCTTTTCGTATATCCTTTACCAAATAAAGTATTTCACCTCCCCATTGAGCCATTCTGTATAAAGGAGATTTAAAAAAAAAAGCAGCTCTGTAAAACTATCAACACGCTGATGGCACATTATCTGCAATATTACGTACCCTTAGTCATTGAAGGTCTATGTCATGAAGGAAGGGAAGCATATTTTCTTAACTCTTCTCTAGAGCAAAATGTGGTCATTGTAAATATTCAGGAAAGCAGCACTTAGCTTCCCCCTCCCTTTTTAAAGTTCTTTCCATTTATATCATTGTAGTCATTGTGTATATTGTTTTATTGGTTCTGTATCAGTTCATATGTGTCTTCTATGATTCTCTAAATTAGTCATTTGTCATTTCCTATGGCATAATAATATGCCGTGCCATTCCTGTTTAAGAATTCCGCAAGGGATGGGTATTTACATTATTTCCAGTTTTTTGCTATCACAAAGATTCTTCAGTGAGAACTTTGGTTAATAACCCATGCTATTATGTTTTTCTTAAAGTTCTAACAAAATAAGATGGGCAAGCCCTTAGAGGTCTTTTAGTCCAATACTTTCATTTTATAGATGAGGATGAGGCCCGAGAAAGTTGTGTGATTTCTTTGAACAAGGTCACATATTGTAGCTGAGTCAAGTTATCGACAAACATTTATTAAACATTAACTATGTGCCAGGCACTGTGTTGAATACTGGCAATACAAAAAAGAAGCCAAAAAAAATAGACAGTCTCTGTCTTCAATGGGCTTATATTCTAATGGGGAGGACAACTCATATAAAGGAGCTGATAGGGTTGGGGGGGGGTGGAGGTGGGGGTGGGCGGTTTGGGCTTTCTAACTCTAGAGCCAGTTGTTTTTTTTTTTCTTTGTGTTTGTTTTTTGTTTGTTTTGTGTACATGCGTCACAGAAGCGCAGATCTTTGCAGCTGCTGCATGGAAAATTAGAAAAGGAACTTAATCTATATAAAAGGACATTTGAGAAAAAAGAGTCAAGATGTGAGATGTTACAGAGGGAGCTCCTTGCTTTGGATGGAAAGATTGGACAAGGTAATCTGCAAGGTCCATTCTAAATCTAAGATTCCATAATTCTGTGACAATTCTGTCTGTCTGCAGGAGGGGCAGGCAGACAGATGGTATGGGAAAATGAGGATAGGAAAGTTATTAAATCTTCCTTCCTTCCTTCCTTCCTTCCTTCCTTCCTTCCTTCCTTCCTTCCTTCCTTCCTTCCTTTTTTCCTTCCTTCCTTCCTTTTTTCCTTCCTTCCTTCCTTCCTTCCTTCCTTCCTTCCTTCCTTCCTTCCTTCTCTTCTCACAGCTCAGTGACTCAGATAATGTCAATCTCTCCTTGGGCCTCAGATGGTCAGTGATTCCTTGAATCATTTAGTCAGTAAACATTTATTAAGCTCCTACTATGTGCTAGGTACTGTTCTAAGCTCTGGGGACACAAAGAGACACAAAATATAGTACTTGCCCTCAAGCTGCTCAGAGTCTCCGGAAAAGTTTAGGACTCTGGATCATTCTGGAGGATAACCCCGCTTTGCTTTTCCAGATGAGAGACCTAGAAGTGACTCTGGGAGGTCACACAGCAAGCCCCAGGAACGGTTGAGCCCGGATCCCCAGATGATGAAATAGATTACCAAGGCGGTCCGCTTCTTCGGACATGTTGGGAAGACTTCGGGAGTCCGGGTCTGCTGTGGCCAGGTGCGAGGAAGGCCCTAAGGATGCCAGGCCCACACGCAGAGAGTGTGATTTAGAGTTCAGAGACAGCTAGAGGGTCACTTTCATGTTCGTGTTCATGGAGGGTCATGTTTCACGTTAGCCACTCTAGGGGCGAGCGAGGCAATTCGGGGTTCGCCTTAGACAGAGAGTGAGATGAGCTGGACAGAGCCCCAGCCGGAGATGGGGACAGTGGGCCTGGCAGGACCCTGGGGAAGCACCCCACCACCCCCGCCCGCCGCTACAACCTCCTTATGCAGGCGAAGAGCGGCTAAGATGAGACTCCGAAAACGATCGCGTCTGGGAGGGTTAGGATGGGGACAGCCCAGGAGGAGGGGCAGGATGACTAGCCAGACCGCCGGCCCGTCGGACGATGACTACGACGACGACGATGCGCTGTTCCGAGAGGCCCCCGCCCCGCAGCAGCAGAGCGGCCGGGCTTGTCAGCCCATAAAACATCCCTCCCCTCGGCGCCTGCCGCCCGCGGTGCCAAGGCCCTCGCCTGTGCCGTATAAAGTGCATTTACGGGCTCCCACGGAAGCTGGCTAGACGCGACCGAGGGGGAAGCGGGCTGCAGGTTTTGCATACAATTACGGTGATGGCATCATTTTTTTGGAAACAAACTGTCCATAAATGTCACTGAAAATCCGAGTCTCCTTTTATTAAAACTGAAAAATGTGTATAAATGTAAATAACAAATGACTGATACAGGGATAAGAACACCAGAGCGGCTGCTGGCGCCTCTCTCTTCCTCCCTTTTTTTCCTCTCCTCCTCATGTAATTTGCATTAATAAAGAGGCTGTTCCTTGTCGGAATGTGTTTCATCCGGTTGAAAATCCCAGGGCGATCCACTAGGAAGAGCTCTGGGAGAATCCAACTGTCAGAGCCGACAAGACAAATGAATCCCGGTGTCAGGAGCGTGTGGTTCAACGATGACAGATTGAGAAGAACTGTCCCCCTCTCGACAGGCGGGCTTCATTTTCAAATTAATAAATCTGAATAAAATATTTTTCCTTTCATTACGAGCGGAGCCTGTTTGACAGTTCTAGTGACAGGAGGGAGTAGCAGTGTTGATGAGAACAGTTTGCATGAATTCCACCTGGGCCTTTTCTGTTTTATTTTTACCTGCAATTTTTTCCCTGTTTGCCTCTCTCCTTAGCCTCCTCCCGCCTTTTCCCATTTCCCCCCCTCTCCCCTCCTTTCGATTCCTTTTACCTTCTGTGTTCCGGCATCCCCCTTTCCTTTCCCTTGATTTCCCCCTTTATTTTCATTCTCTCTCTGTCTCTTAATGCAAGGCTCTCTCCCCATTTCCTCTCTCCTTTCTATTCACCTGCAGGCGACTACTCTGAATTAAAGGCCAGAGCATCATTTCATTAAAAAGAAAGGGGGAAAAAGTCCACAATTGATTGCTGGGAACTATTCTTTATGCTCTAGGCTGCACGTCACTGGGCAATCTGTGATAACAGTTTACAAGACTCCAGGAACCCACTCATTTATAATTTCCCCTAAGCAAACAAACTCCCAACCACCACCTCCTTGCACTCTCACACAAGCAGACAACACCCACAACGGTCCCAAACAGAGAAACCTTTGTTGTAGATTTCTCTTTCTGAGTCCAAGGAATGAGATCAACTCTACCTTTTCAAAATTGGCTATGTGAGAGCGAAGCTTAATGCTCAGGGTGACAGGCTGTTCCTCCTAAATAATTTAGGAGTACTTTCTGGGAAACGATATGTGATCATTAGAGAAATACCACTGAGGAAAGTGACTTCTTGATAACAGTGGGGATTTTGTTTTTGTGGGGGATATACAATCCAGGCACAGCAGGCAACTTGCAGTGTCCCATTTCCACAGCCCAAGCTCCTAAGGGTCTAAAGTAAATTAATCAAGGAGTTCCACAGTCAATAACCCTCCAATCTTCATGCTGCAGTTCATACCCCTTTCCTCAAAACCTGGGGAGATGGGGAGAGAACTACCTAATCTCCTTCAAGGGAAAAGCCAAGAAGAAACCTGGTGAGCATTTCACCCTATCAGGACTGTTCACCGGAAATTTACTTTAGTTTAAGGTACATTCATTTCCTCCCTTCTCATTTTCTTTGATCCTTACCCAATCACAAGCTTAAAATATTGCCTTAGCAGCTATATAGGATAGACCTGCTTTCTAGATCTTCGTGCCCAATGTATTTTTACTTCTTTTTCCTAAATCTAATCTTAAACAAAATAGAGAATTAAGGTACCAAGCTCATGCTTGGATAAAATGTTGTATGATTCCAGAATTGTTCATTGAGATCTTCTTGAAGCATTATCAAATTTAGTTTTTCACCCGGACTTAGCACTGTTTAGACTACACTACCTCAAAGGGGCTATCCACCTATAAGAGAACATGAATCTGGCAAAGAGTTGAAATCAAAGTAGATGTCCACCAACTGGGAAATGGCTAAAGCAAATTGTGGTACATAAATGCAATGGAATATAACTGTGCTGTAAGAGATGACTAATGTGATGAAAAGCGAGGAGTTTGGAAGAATCCGCATAAACTGATGCAGAGGAAAGTAAGTGGAATGAAGAAAATAATTTCCACAATGACTATAGTAAACAGAAAGAACAATTGCAAAAAAAAATCAAAAGTTAATATTGCAAAATTTTGAAGAACAAGTATAGCTCAAAAGAAGAGATATGAGAAAGACCATCTCACCCCAGCCCTTTACAGAAGTGGGAGATCTGCAATTGTGTGACATGGGAGACACTGGCATTGGACTGCTCAGAATGGCATACGCTCATCAGAGAAGGTGGTGTGCTCTATGAGCAAAGCAGAATTGAAGTAGCTCAAAAGAAACTCAACACATACAAATTTAGAGAATCCGCCCCCAATATTCACATGGACTATTTATGCCGGACCTGTGGTAGAGCATTCTGAGCTTGTATGGGTCTGATCAGCCACAGTCGGACACATGGTAACTTGACTCTAGCGTAGTGAGGTCATTTTCTTCCTCTTCTTGAACCAAGGACAACCACATTACATATACTTTGAGACTTATTTTCGATGTAATGATCATTTACACTGCTTTTTTCCTCTTCTTTTTCTTTTCTTTTTTTTTAAAACACTATTTGTTATTTGGGATAGGTCTTTGACAGTTCTAGAGAGAGAAATACTGGAGGAAACTATGGTGAAAGGAAAAAAAAATTAAGCAAAAGCTGTAGTCAGTCATCAAAAATTAAGTATGTAGTATGTACCAGGCACTGTACTAAGTACAAAGATGAAAAAAAAAGATTAAAGACATCCTCTGCTCTCAAGGAGCTCACAATCTAATGAGGGATACAATACACAAATAGCTACATGCCAACAAGCTACATGCAGTATAAATTGGAAATAATCAACAGAGAAAAAGGCAAAAGAATTAAGAGAGGACAAAAAGGCTTCACTAAAACTTACTGTAAAAGAATAGATGGTTATAATCTAAAGCTAAAATGGAAAAAAATGACAAGAGGTAGGCTAAAGATAGAATAGTTTCTTAATTCTTGTGGGTATATATGTTTTTTCCCTCTAGCTGACAGGGCAGAGTATAATGCCGAAATTTCTCAGGCCTTAAAGAAGTAATTCTACTAATGAATTCTGCCAAATTCTCAGGTTAACTGCATTTTAAAATATGAAAGTCACCAACATTCGCACTGTAAGTGAGTTATTACTTGGAGACTATAGTTTGAAGCTTGACCCTAGGTCAGGGTCAGAATTTTAGAAAGTTTTCTGGTAAGGTTCTTATTGGTAGCTTTACTTATTAAGCAGAATTATTACCTAAACTTAAGTCTGTCACAGTAGAGCGCGACATGTGTAGCACCGTTTCCTTCTTCGAATTTTATGTTCCTTATTCCCAAACTTGGCCTTGTAAAACCCCACGGCCTTATGAAATTAGATTTAGCAGGCTTTCTAACGTTAGACTCTATCTTTGTCTCTGTTTCTGATGACCAGGGCCAAGCAATGCCAATATAATTGGCACACAGTTCTAGTATATGAGAACTGCCAGGTCTAAGTGGACAATTGACTTACACCTACTTGTGTTTGCATTTTCTGTCCATTTGAATAGTTTTTCACATTCTTTACTCAACTGTTGCTCGGTATGATGCTGTCAAGTGTTTAAGAAACAGTACAGTTCAGACATTGTGGGGGAAGGAGCTAGTTGATTCTTGTGTGAGCATCAGCTCACAGAAAACTTTGGGTTCCTTCACTCCTCACACTAGAAAAATGGAAGAACAGATGAAATTGTAATAACTAAGATGGATTAGTTGTTTATTCTTGTCCCTTTGCAACTTACTTTTTGGTCATGGGGGTCCCCTAAGGTCAAGGTCTGCACGGTTAAAATTCAACATGTGTAAAATAGAACTAATTATCTTTCCTCCTAAATCTCTTCCAGCTTCCCTATTTCTGTCAGAGGCACTATCATCCTCTCACTGTCTCAGGTTTGTAACCTCAGCATTATCTTCAGTTCTGAAACCTCCTTCACACTGGATATTCAGTCAAACTTGCTGTTTCTGCCATCACATCATTTCCTGCATTAGCTGATAGTTACCACCCTAGTTCATGCCTTCACGGCCTTTTGACTAGATTGTAGCAAAGTTGTTTCTTGTTGTTTAGTCATTTTTCAGTCATGTCCCACTCTTTGGTGACCCCATTTTGGGTTTTCTTGGAAAGCCATTGGAGAGGTTTGCCATTTCCTTCTCCAGCTCAATTTACAGATGAGAATGCTGAGGCATGAAGGTTTAAGTGACTTGCACAGTGTCATACAGCTAGTAAGTGTCTCAGGTTGGATTTGAAATTTGAAAGAGGAGCCTGTCTGATTCCAGACCCAGCAATGCACCACCTAGCTGCAATAACCTGATGGTTATTGCCTCTGACTCAAGTCTCTCCCCACCCCAGTGCACTTTGCTGTCAAAGTGATTTTCAGAAGGTACAGATATAATGATGTGATTCCCCTATTCAACCTACTCTAGCTTCTTCTTATTACCTCAAGAATAAAGTATAAGCTCATCTACTCAGCTTTTAAAGCCCTATACAATCTATATGACCTGGCTCCAATCTGAATTTCCAAACTCACTGGATATTATTCTACCTACCACACCCTGCAAATCTAGCCCAATTGTCCTTTTTCTATTCCTCTCTCATAACACTCGATCTCCCATCTCCATGACTTTCCACTGGCTATCCACCATGCCTGGAATTCACTCATTCCTTACATCTGCCTCACAGAGTCTCTCTCTTTCTCCAAAATGCAGCTAAGTATGGATATATGAGCTTGACATTAGAGATCATACCATAAAACAATCAGAAGCAGATCATACAACTTTCATCTCTATGTGTAGATATACCCTTAACCAACAGAGGGACAGAGACCATTACAAAAGAGACAACAGAGAACTTTGATTACGTAAAATTGAAAAGCTTTTGTATGAAACAAACTTAATGAAGGTAAGATAAGAAGGGAAAAGATCAAATGGAAAAATCTTTATATTCACTTTCTTCGATAAGGTTTTGGTATCCAAGACAATCTGGAAGAGAGTGTAAGGCTAATGACTTTGTACAATTGTGTCTTACTTAAATCCAATTTATGCACAAGTCAAGACATCATTTTGTGATGTCATCGGTCCTCTTTGAAAACAGAATGAACAACACCTGTGCACATATACTTTCATTAGTGCACAATGTACTCATACAATGTAGATACACAAGAAAACAATTTATATATGCATATATGTATACACACACACACACACATATATATATATAATTTATGTATATACAAACTCTATGTATATATCTGTACATCTATCTATATATCTATGCCCTAATATATATGTGGTCAAAGGATGTGAACAAACTTTTCTCAAGAGAATTGTAAACTATTAAAAACCATACAAAAGAATGTTCCTAATCATTAATAATAAGAAAATTTCAAGTAAAGAAACAAACAAACAAGCCCTGATGTTTCGCAAAGGTGGGAATAGTCAATGTTGGAGGTGTTGGGGGAAGATTGGCTTACTAGTGCATTGTTGATTGAATGGAATCAGTATGACCATTTTAGAAAGCAATTTGAAATTATGCAAATAAAGTGGCTAAAATGTCTATATAGAGATTCCACTACTAAGCTATTATCACAAAGAGGCCTATATGTCCCCATATACAACATAATATTTATAGGATAATTATTTAGCCTATATTTACTTTTTTGTGATAGCAAAGAATGGGAAACAAAGTAGATGCTTACGGGTTGGAAAATGGTTAAACATTGTAAATGAGTATTTAGATACATTGTGGTACATGGATATTATGGAATATTGTGCTATAAAAACAAAGAATATGATAGATGCAGAGAAGCAGGGATAGATCTACATCAACTAATGCAGAGTAAAATAAGAAACCAAGAAAAAATATACATGATTAAAATATTTACTGAAAGAACAACCACCAAAAAAAATCAACAGCAAATGTTACAAATTTACAGGTAACAGTAATGGCTTTAAAAAAAAGGTATAAGAAGATACTCCTCCCCTACCCAACCTTTATTCAGAACTTTTTGAAGGATTGATCAGTAATTCTGAATTTTTTCTCTTCTTGTTCTTGTTTGTGTGTGTGTGTGTGTGTGTATACACATACATACATAGATGCATATAAGTATATATGTACACATATACATATATACGCATATATGTACATGCACATGTGTGTATGTGAAATGGATCTCTGGAAGGAGAAGGAACAAGGTTACTGGAGAAAAATTTTAGTGATATAAAATTTTATTAAAAAATAAAAAAAGGATGCAGTTTGGATACCATCTTCATGATGTCCAACTTGATTTCTCCTACTTTTAGGGCCCTCCCTCCCATAGTACCTTGTTTGTAACTACTTTGTGTGTATGCATTTATTGCAATTATATTTATGCTGTTTATATTTTACATGTACTCGTCTCTCCCATCAGAAAGTAAGCTCATTGCAAGTGGGGATCATTTCATCATTTGTACTTGTATCTCTAGTGCATGATGACTGACACATAGTAGGTGCTTAATAAATACTTGACTGATTCATAGTCCATGGTTCAGTGATGCAGGAATTAGCCTCTTTGATTGTCTCATGAATAGATTTGATAGAATTATAGGACTGCATCATTGGAAAGACCTCAGAGATCATCTAACCTAACACACACAGTGTAGGAATTCCTTCTTCCAAACCCCCTAACAAGTCATCAAGCCTGTGTTTGAAACTCCTTGAGGCAGCCTGTTCTAATCTTGGACACCTCTAATTGTTGGAAAATTTTCTCAATATCAAGCATTAATTTGTCTCTCCTTTCTGCTATTTCTACCCTCTGCTCTGTGATCTGTCCTCTGGAACCAAGAAAACAAAATGTGATAGTCCTATGTACCAGTCATCACATGTTCCTTAAGTTAGTATGGTGTGGTAGAAGACCATTAGAATGTGAGTTCCTTGAGAGATGGGATTATATTTTCTATTTGTGTCCCCATTGCTCAGGGTAGTGTTTGCACAGGGTAAGTGCTTAACAAATGTTTCATTCATTCATTCAATCAGTCAGTCACTGGATTCAGAGCCAGCATACCTATTTTAGAACACTGGCTTCATTAGTTCCTACCTGTGTTATCCCGGCTAAGTTACCTAAACTCTTTGGGTTTTTGTTTATTGAGAGGATTGGATAAGATAAGCAGATATTTAAGTGTGGTTTGGGGGCCCCTGGAGGTTCTCAAGACCCTTTTAGGAGGACCATGAAGTCTCCTATTTTCATAATAATACTAAGCCATTTTAATTTCTAATATAGTAAATATTCATAGATATAAATCACAAGAACAAAAGTTCTTGGGAGTAGGGTCATCAATACATTTTAAAGGTGTAAAAGGTTATTGAGACAAAAAAATAAGAACTACTAAATTGGATAATCTTTAAAGTCCTTTCCAGTTTCAAATTCTATGATCTTAATTCTTCTCTCCTCTGTGTTAATTATACATGGTTTCTTCAATTAATCTATGTGGCATCATTTATATGTGGCATCATTTCCAACCTTCTCATTTTTGTGTTCTCTATGCAGATTCCAGCTTGCAAATGCCCTTCTTAAAATAAAATGCCCTGTACTGGACACCAATGTTTATTTCCTATGGATATTTTGAGGATTAATAAGAATGCAAGTAATTCTGAACGACTCAGTTCTGAGAGAATTCAATTCCTAAAATAATGGAGTGCTGTGTTACTGGAGGGTTGGGGTAAGTATAGACAGTAAGCAGTGGCTCACTGAGCTAAGCATCGAACTGGCACATGTTTAATCAACATTCCTCAGCATTAACATCATTCCTGACTGTGTAATGGGAGGGAGAGGGGAAGGTGAGCCACTTAACCACTACATGGGTCAGCTTTCCCATTTGGGACTGATTAAGCCTACCTGCCTGGTTCGAATAACATATAGAGTTACAGGGAAGGTTTAGTTCCCAGATGGGCTTCAATGGGGCTGAGATCACATTATAACTGAGGCCAGCTGGGTGCAGAGAAATGGATGTTGGGCAGAAGGTTATCCTAGCAGGGCAGATGACCATCCACCTGCCTAAGCAACCAGAGCAGACCTGAAGAGGGTAAGAAAATCTAACGGGATTCTTTCCCCCGTTCTCATCCTCATGAAGAAATCACCAAAGAAAAATGGATTAGAAGGGCAATCCCCGAGATATGCTTTTCAAGTTTCTTGGCAATTGGGGAAGCATTCAGAAGCTAAATTGCTACTTAGCCTGAGAATTGCTGGAGAAAGATTTGGAAAACAATATTTAGAAGGGTTAAGTCCAGGCTCCTGGTAATTGAGAAGAGTGAGAAAAGGGGAATAGGAGGACTGAGAGCCATCCATCCATCCCATTGCTAGTGAAGGAGGCTCAAAAGGAAAGGTAGTATCAGAAATCAAGGGAAGGTAAGAGTAATGAGAAACCAGGAAAGGTCACTCATGTCTCTGATGAAATTTGGCCCTTAGGGCAGGAAATAAATTGTTGTTGGTAAAGGTTCCTAAGTCAGAGGAACCTATACATGAAGGACAGCCAAAGGAGATTCCTATACTTGAGCACTCTAATTATGTATGTGACCAATAGTACAGGCTATGTAAGTACTACCTTTGGGCAAGATAGGCAAAGGATTTCTACCCATAAATAAAAACTAATTGAAAATATGAGACTCCATCATTCATAACATAATTAGAATTATAGATACTTGTTTTGATGATACCTTCAGAGTTCACCTGGGCTCACTCAACTCCCTGCCTTCAAATAGATATATAGCTAACACAGAACAGATGGTACTCTGCTACTAAAGGTTTCCAGGAATGGATTCCTTGTCTGACAAATAACTAATAATGATAACAACAATAACTGACATTTGCATAGCACTTTAAAGTTTTCAAAAACTCCTTATATTCCCTAACTCATTTGATCCTCATACTAATGCTGTGAGCTAAATACTGCCATTATTACCATTCCCATTTAACAGATGGGAAAACAGACTCAGAGAGGTTACAAATTGCCAAACATCTCATATCTAGCTACATCATCCTGATTCAAAGTGCAATGAACTATAGCAATGGTTCTCAAACTTTTTCTTGGTGTCCCTTTGTATTCATAAAAATTATTGAGGACTCCAAATAAATGTTCTTTATATGAGTTATATCTACTGATATTTATTGTAGTATAAATTAAAAATGATAATTTTTTACATATTTATTAATTCATCTAAAAGAGCAATAATAAATTTATTACATGTTATCATAAATAACAATTTTTTGAAAAATAACTCTATTTTCCAACAAGAAAACAGCAAGAAGAGTGGCATTACTTTGCATCTTTTTGTAAATCTCTTTAATGTCTGGCTTAATAGAAGACAGCTGGATTCTCATATCTGTTTCCTTATTCAATCTGTTGTGATATGCTGTTTTGGTTGAAATTTATGAAGAAAACCAACCCTTACAGAGCTATGCAGTTGGGAATGGGAGGAGTATATTAATAGACAAATTACACCTTAGTATTATTGTGAAAATTATTTGGAAAAGGTCTTGGGCACCCCCAGGGTTCTGCAGACCACACTTTGAGGACTGCTAAGCTACCTGAAATATTTTCTTCTGTAAGCCTGTAATCTCTTTTTATTATTCTGTAGACATCATTAATATCTTATAATATCTTATTATTATGTTACATATTGAAGCCCTCCTATGTTTAGTAATAACTTAAAAATCTGTAGTTCTATTCTACTATGTTAGTTCAGAATAAAAAAATAAATTATTAGTTAAATTTGCAGTTCTTAATGAAGTCTGTCTAGGTTGATAGAAGAAGCCCTGAGCTTAGAGATAGAAGATCTGGGTTTGAATCCAAGTTGTGCTGCACAAGTCCAAAATCAGACCTAGACAAACCAGATGTGGGAGAATGTGGACAAATTCGGTTGGATTATCACATCCCTCTGGAGGCTCTATTTCTCTGAATGTAATTGGACACTGAACCATGTTTAGTTGGCTGCCTTATTGCACCCCTGACTCATATGGAGCTGAGAGTCCATGAAAATCCTTAGGTCTTTTGCAAAGGACCTTCTCACCGCTCCCCTGATCCTTTACAGTTTGTCAATTTATGAACCTAATTGGAGATTGGTAGCAAGTTATTAACGATAGAGAGAAAACCTCAAGAAAGTCGCCAACACCAAATTTTTGGTGCTGATCATATTTTTACTTGATATTTATGTGCATGGAGGTTGTTTGGATATTTACTGGGTGATGTATTAAAGGTATTTAAAACTCCACTAATGCTAGGTACTGCTAAATATAGGGTATGTTAAAGAAAAGTTATAAACATATATTTAAGTACCTTATGCTTAGGTACTATACCAGCATCATCCACATCTCCTAACATTTCTTTGAAGACTATACCACTCACATGGTGGTCAGAAGAAGTGACACAAGGACACTCTGAAGGTCTCTCTTAAGAACTTTGGTTTTGATTTGTGACATGGGAGACACTGCACAGGGCTGCCTGGAATGGTGTGCCCTCATCAGAGAAGGTGCTGTGCTCTATGAGCAAAGCAAAATTGAAGTAGCTCCAAAGAAACATGAGAAACACACACCAAATATGCACATGAACTATTTGTCCCGACCTGTGGTAGAGCATTCTGAGCTTGTATTGGTCTGATCAGCTAGTCATATGCATTGTAACTTGACTCTTATATAGTGATATCATTTTGGTCATCTTCAAGAATGAAGGACAACAACCAGGGGACTATAGAAATGGTAGCAGTGATCATCGGTCTGGAGTTGGAATTTTAGAGGTATCTAATCTAACCCTCTCATTTTATAGATGAGAAAGGGGAGGCCCTGACTCTTAAAATGTAGTGATTTGCTTTCTTTGTAGTATTATCTGGTGATTTCCATCATAATGTCAACAATGATGATGATACTTATAACAATAGCTAACATTTATATAATGTTTACTATGTGCCAGGCACTGTGCTAAGTACCTTATAATCACTACCTCGTTTTATCTTTATCCAGGGAGGTAGGTGCTATTATTAGCCCCAGTTTATAGAAGAGAAAACTGAGGTAGACTGAAGTTGAGTGACTTGCGCAGGGTCACAGAAATAGAAAGTGTCTGAGGCTAGATTTGAACTCAGAACCTCCTGACACTATACCCAGCACTCTATCCACTGTACCACCTAGCTGCTGCCCATATCTAGCCCATAACATTTAAAAAAATAACATTTTTGTGATGTAGAGTCTTGAAGCTTCTGTATAATCTACAAGTCTTTGATTTTGCTAGTTTCTTTGTTATGAATCATGCTTTCCAACATGTTTCTCTCCATCTTCACCTTTTTTCCATCAAAGTCACCGAGTATCAAAGTATATGTTCATTTGAATTGGAGGATATCATCAAATCCTACATAGAATTTCCCTGCAATTTGGTCTCAGCCACAGATGCTGGTGCATAAGATGTGATTATTTTTATGGTGGTCTTTTTTTTTTGCAAATGCTTGTCATTTGTTTTGCAATATATAGTGACCAATCGTCTCATGAAAGAATATTTCTTGTAGCCTTGGGGAGAAGGATAAAACCCACTCTATGAACTCCTTAATTTGCTCTCCATGGAGTGTCTATGAGCCATTGTTCTGTTAGCTTTAATGTTCTTTCTACTTTTTGTTTCATTTAGAGTAAGCATGTCAAGACTGATATTATTCAGGTCCTCTAGCAACATGTCCATTCATCAGCCATTGGGCAAGGGATCTCAAGTCAAGATTACCAACAGTCAAATTAAAAGTCTGTTGCCAGTATGTAAAACTGGGATTCCAAGTTTAGTACTTTCCAAATGGCAGGTATTTATAGAACAAAAAGGCAGCTGTGGAATTGTGAAAAGCATTAGATGAACACCTGGATTCAATTTTGACTTTTCTGTGGAATGGAGATGATAAAATTTGCACTGTCTACTTCAAACGGTTGAGGTGAGGAAATAACAAATTTGGTAACCCTTAAAGCATTAACATAGCTTGTAGAAGGGAATATAGAGCCACCCTTGGAATCAGGAAGACCTGGCCCCTTCAGGTCCTGCCTCTGGCCCAGACCATCTGAGTGACCTTTGGTAAGTCACCTAACCGTTCATTACCGCAGTCAACTCTCCAAGACTATGATTGCAGAACAGCCATGTCTGCGTAGATAAAAGGAGTTTACTCATTGGGAATTTCCTATACCAATTAAATCATAGGAATGAAGAAATCCTTCTTCTTCTCCCCACCCCTGAAAAGCAGCAGCATTCTGTTACTTTTCCAAGCCTCAGTTTCTCCTTCTGTAAAACTGTGAATGTTTAGATGGCCAAATGCTCGTATCAAGTCTGCCCATGCCACATGGAGTAGTCAGTTCACTTACAGCAAACACGTCACATTGAAATGCAGTTATACATAATAGATTTGCAGTTTCATGTGCAATCATCTGTTTTTTTATCATTATACTATGTTATAGAAACACTTGCTTTATTCCATAAATTGAAAATAAAATAAATAAAAAGAAAAAAGAAATATAGTTAAACTTTATGAAATAGTTTTGTTTCTGAAATATACTTGAGTCAATTTTCAATATGCATATTTTCAGTATTGTGGGTGGAGGAGGATAAATTGTCCTTGTCTATAAAATCAGAAAGTTGAATTAGATCTAGGGTTTACAAACTTTTTTGTGTCATGGCCCCCTTTGGTAATGTGACAAAAACAATCACTCCTCAGAATAATGTTAAATGCATAAAATAAAATACATTGGATTACAAAAGAAACCAATTTTATTGAAATACAGTTATCACAAAGTTTACAAACCTTAGATTTACAAGACCTCACTTCTAGTTCTTTTTAGTTCTTGTGTCCTATTTTTAAAATGTACTAGGTTCTAATCAGTGTAGAATAGACTAGCAGTGGTGTCAAACTCAAATAGAAATGGAGGTCACTAATCCACAATAAGGATCCCTGTGGGCCACATAGTGACTTAGTTTTTAAAATGTAATATTATCTATATTTTATTTTATTTTTATATATTATGCTAACTTTCCCAATTACATTTCAATCTGGTTCAGGCTGTGTTTGGGAGTTTGAGACAGTTGCTGTCTGGGTGTTTGATACCTCCAGTGTTGAGAGAAAGAAAGAATGGAAGAGAGAAAGAAGAAAGACGGAAGGGAGAAAGGAAGGAAGGAAAGAAGGAAGGAAGAAAAGAAAGAAAAAAGAAAGGAAAGAAAGAAAGGAAAGGAAGGAAGGAAAGGAAGGAAGGAAAGAAAAGAAAGGAAGGAAGGATAAATGAATGTAAAAAATATTATGTACTTACCATATGCCAAACAGTGGTGGCTGGTGCTGGGCTGGACTAGGAGTAAAGTGAGCATAAGCTTCAGGGTTAGGAAGACCTGGGTTCAGGCTGTTTCAGACACATACTGGCTGTCTACTCAGGGAAAATTACTTAACCTTTTCATGCACCAGGCACTTGAATCCCATAAATTGCCAAACAGGGATAAATTTGTATCGGTAGAGGGCATTTCCTCTCTGAGAATTCTCTTCGCAATGATTTAGTGGCCTGGACAAAACCAAGTTCTTCTTTGGAGAAGGAACACGCTGCTTGAGAATGTGCTAACAAAATTTGTTACTTAAACAAACAAAAAAACCCCTCAAAACAATGTCTTTTTAAAAAAGAAAGCAATTTCCCAATTTTTCCTAATTTTACGTATAAAACTGTTCTCAAAGAAGAATAAAATGAATAATCTTTGAGGACAGGTACTTAAAAAAATTCAGGAAGCTTTGCATAATGCCTGACACACTAAGACTTTGGAACACATTTTAAATCCCTTCATAGCTATCGGTGAGTTCCACGGCCTGCGCTGGACAGGATAAAGAACTATTTTCTATGGCCCATGTTTTTCCTCGGAGGCACTAGACATGGTGGATAGAAAAAAACCTTGGTTCAGTACCTACTGACTGGATGCCCATGGGCAGGTCACAAACATTCAGTGCTCCAAGTTACTCCCTAAGACATTAAATTATGAAGTAGTATTGTCTTGCTGAAATGATGGAGGGAATTTACACCCTGGGAATTCCTCACACCAACAAAATCACAGGATGAGAGAGAGACAGGCAGACAGACAGAGACACAGACATAGGCATAGAGACAGAAACAGAGACAAAGGGAGAGGCAGGGAGAGGTTTATTCTTCCATCGTTTTGCAGTGTTTGAACTTGAAACTGAAATCTTAGGTCAATTAAGAATCCTGTTCTAGTTGATTTCCCCTGTTCCCAAAGTCAGTATTTTCACTCACCTTGCGATTCTCTAAAATTCCTGTAAGATGGCCATAAAAGACCTTTTAGGGGATCCAATTTCCTATTATTTGGTTTTCATAAACAAAGGCCTGGAATTTGTCTCCCCTTTTTTTTTTGGTCTGTTAAGTAAGGGCAGTGAAGTCTGTGCCTTTGGTCCTTACCCAACATACAAACTTGGAGATAGCCCCTGGGGGAATATGGATAAGTCATCTAGTTCCCCAGAAAGCCAATACTGTATACACCTGGAGTTGCTTGCTGAAGTCGACAGTAAAATAAAATATCCTGTTCCCTACGGAGCCATCAAAGACAGATTACAATTGATGGCTTCTAGGGACAATTAAGCGTAAAAGAATCATTGCTGATTATTAGGGAAGCACTTTGTTGGAAAAGTACTTTACCATTCTTTTTATGAGTCCCACAGTCACAGTGTGACCATGAGTAGGTCATGGATTCTATCTTTGCTTTAAAAAAAGATTTTAAAAAAGCCTTTGGCTTTTGACTTCACCATAATTTCTGGATATTGTAATCTTCTGCTCCCCTTCCTTTGCTTCCAATTGAGCCCTCTCTTGTAACAAAGAAGTCTGTTTTCTGAGAAACAACAAAGGAGCCAGTCACCTGTGGCCTAGCCACTTGGTGATGAATATTTTTTGCCATAGCAACCCATGAAAAATAGGCAAAAAAGAAAACAAAAAGATTCAGAAACAATATTTGTGACCTTATACCCCATAGTCCTTACATAGTATATAAATATAAGAGAATATTATACTGACTTAAGATTTGACAAATATAAAGAATTTAGAGAAACATGGAAAAGACTTGTATGAACTGATACAGAATGAGATAAGTCAAAAATATTAAAAGATTATTTATTTTCCTGTATTACTTTTCTCATCTGTTAAATGGATTTAATAAGGCCTGCCAGCTCCTTACTTTGCAGGGTTATTGAGAATATAAATGAGATTGAGAATATGGAGGGTGTTGGAGTATACCTGCTATATCAATCCCAGGTAGTATTATTGTGATGACTGTAACTTATTTCCATAGGGTATGGTGTGTTTTTATTACATCCCACAACCTGGAAAGTCAAGCAGTAATGTTCTCCCCAAATGGCAAAGCTGACCAGTAGAGTGACTAAATGGCTTACCCTCACCCTGCCCAGCAAGCAAGTGGTTATAGTACAAGCCAATGATGATTATTAGTATTTGCATCCGGATGGTGTGCCCAGTGGGACAAGGCTGTTATCAGCTGTGACCAGTATAACAACAAACTCAACTCTCTGGCCGCAGAAATTTCCATTGTTACTGTAATGGGATTCAAACTGAACTAAAACAGTCAGGCTCTTGAAGATTCAGTTAACTTTCTCCTCTGCTTCCCAGTTTCAACAGAAATGCCACAAGGAATGCTAACTACAAGGAATTCCTGGCCACCGGAACCAAGGAGGGTTTGAAATGTTCCAAGAAATATTGGTTTCCTGGAGGTTTTGCACCACATTTTTAACTACACAAATAGCTTAGGGGTGAGAGGAAAAAGAACATGGGGAGGGAGTTAACAAGTGGGTGAAAATGCTGCATTTTCTAAAGAGCAGAGCTGAGTGAAAGAGGTAGAGGGGGCATCTCTGGCCTACTTCAAAACCCTTAAAATAAAACATGAAATGGGAAGAAACATTTACCCGAGACTTAGGAGACCTTGGTTCTAGATCTGGCTCTGTCACTGACTGGCTTTAGGACCTTGGAAAATGAACATAGGAACCTCTATTCATTTCACCTTTGTCCTGTGTATATGAAAAGCTTGTACTAAACGTTCCCTAAGGATCTGTTCTTTAATATCCTACAATTCAATGATTATCGTGAGATAATCAGAGAACTGAAATTTCAGACTAAGTTGAGATTATACCAGTGAACTGAATCCTGAGTCTGTTCTGCTTCTAACGCTTTGCATCCACCCATGTAAATTTGGTCAAATAGGGTTTTAAGGTTTTTAATAGGCGTTATATGCATTGTCTCATTTGATCTTCACAACAATATGGTGAGGTAAATATTTTCATTTCCATTTGGCAGGTGAGTAACCTGAAGCTCAGGGAAATTAATTGACTTGGTCGTAGTCACAGTGTTAATGTTAGAGACAGAATTCAAACCCAGGTCTCACAGGATGTAGCCAGAATGGCCTTTGTTTTCTTTGAATGACTCAGCTTACCTCATTGAGCCTCTGGACACTGTGGCTTGCTCTTCCGGGGCAGGAAGCCCAAAGAGCATTCCAGGAAGCAGACAACTTCCTGTGTGATGAGTCATGGGGCTGGCTGAGGGGAGGTGTTAACGGCTACGCTAGGGGGAGGGGCCAAGTCAAGAACCAATCGGCCCTGGTCGTTCAGGCGGTGCTTGATGATGTCAAAAACTCTATAAGAGGGGAGAAGACAGCTTGAAGATCCTCTTTTCCTTTTCCGGTTGGAGCCAGAGACAGTTACAGCGACAGTTACAGCGACAGTTACAGCGACAGTTACAGCGACAGTTACAGCTACAGTTACAGCCACAGCCACAGCTGAAGCAGGAGCTGCCAGTAGCAGAGCTGACCTACGGGAGGAAGCTGAACAAAGACTTCAGGCCAGTGGGTAATCTTATTACCATAGAGGGGGAAACATGATTTTGCTTTACGCAATCATGCTTCTCTGTAGCCTCCTGGTTACTCTTTCAAGGCGTACTTATTGGGCCTGGAAGCTTTTGATCAATATATCAAAATGGGGTTGCTGGTTCATGGGTTGGTTACTGTGGAGGCTAAATAAATGTTTTGATTCTTCTGCCTTCTACTTTGAGAGTTTCTTATATCCGGCGGTTCCGAACCTTTCAGACATGTTTATGATCCTCTTTGAGATTATAAACTCTGCCCTCCTAATACACAGGATTCTAGGCTTAGCACTCTTTCTACTATAAGATACTGATTTTATTTATCAAGCCACTTGTTCAGATCCATCTTTACTTGATAGTACTTAACAAATGTTTATTTATTGTTCAGTTGTTTTCCAGTCATATCCTACTCTTTGTGACCCCTATTTGAGGTTTTCTTGGTAAGATACTGGAATGATTTGCCATTTTCTTTCCCAGCTCATTTTATAGAAGAGGAAACTGAGGTAAACAGGGTTAAGTGACTTACCCCGGGTCACCTATCTACTGAGTGCCTGAAGCTGGATTTGAACTCATGAAGAGTAATCTTCCTGACTCCAGGCCCCAGCCTGTGTCATCCACTGCATCACCTAGCTGCCCATTTAATAGGTAGCTACTATGGATGAGACACCATGCTGGTGCTTGAAGCACAAATATAAATAATACACAGGCCCATCTTTCAAGAAATTTCTAATTTAATAGGAGTGGTGGGGGGTGAGAATCAGTACCCAAGTAAAAGGGGAATAAGTATAAAGGAGAGGTCCATATTAAGTGCTCTGAGGAATTTGAGTCAAGGGAGACCATTTACAAGTGGGAGGTGAGAGTAGACAGAGAAGTCTTCAGGCTGGAAGTGACATCTCCTTTGATAAAAGGAGGGATGGAATTATGGAAGGAGTTCATTTAAGAAATAAAAGGAAGGGCATAAGACAGATGGATCAGAGAGAGAAGGCTAAGAATGGGGGTTGGAAAACCACCCAGTTTGACTTGAATATAAAATATCATTGAATATAAGTAGTATCAAATGAGCCTGGATTATGGAAGGCCTTGAATGCCTCCTATAAGTACAAGTTTATATTTTATTTGATAGGTGATGAGGAGCCACTGGAGAATTTTAAATAGTTGAGTGCCGTCTTTGTGACTCGTGGAGATTACTCAGGTAGTAGGAAGGCTATGTAGGAAAGGGGATAAACTAGAGGAAGAAAGGTCAGCTAGGAGGCTTTCACCTTGATCGCAGCAAGAGGAGATGAGTGCTCAAATTTGCTATTATTTTGTTTTGTATTAAGATTTCAAGGTATATTCCCTACGATGAAATTATTGGGTCAAAACGTATGTTTTTTTTAAATAACTTCACCTGTTTACTGCCAGATGGCTTTCTAAAAGAATTCTACCATTTTGCAATTGCACCAGCAGTGAATGAATGTACCTGTTTCTCCACAATCCTGCCAGCATTGTTTTGTTGCTTTTAATTATTTTTGCCACTTTGATAGGTGTGAGGTGTTCCTTCAAAGTTATTTAATTAGCATCCCTTTGATTATTGGGGAAGTTGAACATTTTTTCAAGCAATTAGTAACAATCTGTGTTACCCTTTTGAAAACTGACTGGCTGTTCACATCCTTTGATCATTTATCCATTGTGTACTGGATGTTTTCTTTATAAATATTTAGTAATTTCTTATGTATTTTAGATGTTTTTAATCTTTAGTATTTTTTCTAATCCCTTTTTAATGTACTAAAAAAGAATTTTAATGTAAACAAGAACATTTAGCTTGTCCTTAGTTCTTCCTGTTCTTTTCTGTCAACAAGTCAACAGTTGCTGAGCAGCCGCTACGTGAGTCAGGCACAGTGCAAAGAAAGAAATAAGATAAAAAAGAAATAGTCCATGCTCTCAAAAAACTTCTACCAGAAGAGATAATAGATATGTATATAAATTTATGCAAAATAAATACCTAATACAAGGTAATTTAGGTGGACAACACTAGCGACTGGGGGACCAGCAAATACCCAAGACAGAAGACCTTTGATCTTGGCTTCAAAAGAAAATGTAGGGTTCCTAACAGGTAGGGCCAAAGAGGTAAAATCATCCACATATCAATGTTAGGCTTGCAAAGGCATAGATGAAGAAACACACACATATTAATTAATCATTTATCATTTATCTTAACAAAAATGTGTTCCAGGAACTGTTCTAAATGAGGGAATACAAGGAAAAGCAAAAACAGCCCCTGCTTTCAAGAAGCTTACATCCTCATAGGGCACGAAATGTAAATAACTATAAGTATATAAACATAGACATACAGCATGTGTGTGTGTGTATGTGTGTGTGCATATGTATATACACACATACCTAATGCAGGGAAATATAGCATTTTCTAGATAAATGGAGTTACAGAAAAATAAAATGTTGCTGACTAGGCTCCCTACAAATTTTTGTTTTACTATCTTAATTAGGTCCTGACTGCAGTGAAGTCAAATCAAATTAAGTCAAGGAGTGCTTACAATGTGTTGGATACTGGGGATGCAAAGAAAGGTAAAAACCTGATCCTTGATCTCAAGGATTTTGCAGTCTAATGGAGGAGTCAACATGGAAACATTTATGTAATAGAAGATACATACAGGATAAATTGAAGGCAATCTCAGAGGGAAAGCCCTAGCCTTAAGAAGTATTGGGAAAAGGTTTCTTGCATACAGTGGGATTTTAGTTGAGACTTGAAGTAAACCAAGGATGTCAGGTGGCAGAGATGAGGGTGGAGAACATCTTTTTATCCCTCCCTAATTAATTCACTTAGCAATGATCTCTTAATTTCCTCAACTAATAGCCTTTTCTTGGTCCTCCTCCATCTTGATTTCTCTGAAGTCATCGACACAATTGGTTTCTCTTCTCTTTGATGATCTCTCCTCTCTACCTTTTTGTGACAAAGGTCTTTCCTTTTCTCGTACCCTTTAGACCACTTCTCGGTTAAATGTTCATCCAAGTCATACCTGCTAATTGTGGACATCCTTCAAGGTTTTGTTGTGACCTCTGTTCTCTATTTCCTCTATCTCATTTGGCAGTCTCATCGGCTCCCATAGATTCAACTATCATCTCTAAATAGATCATTGTTAGATCTATTTATCCAGCCCTGACCTCTTTCCAGATCTCCAAACTCACATCTCCAAATGCCTTTTTGGACATCTTAAGCTGGAAATCCCATAGCCATCTTAAATACAACATGTCTAAAACTGAACTCCTTTTTTCCCTAAACCCTCTCTTCTTCCTAACTTCCCTTTCACTATCTTGGTCACAACCATCCTCCCAGTCACCCTAGCTAGCAATCTATGTGTCATCCTTGACTTCTCACTCTCATTCATTATGCACATGTATCTATCGCTAAGTCCTGCCATTTTTATCTTTGCATAATCTCTTGTACACATCTTCACTCCTTCAACACACAGTCACCACCTTGGTACAAGTACTCATCACCTCACACCTGCACTATCAAAATAGCCATCTGGATGTTCTCCTCCCCACTGCAGTCTATCTTCCACACACCTGCCAAAGTAATCTTCTTATAGTGCAGATCTGACCATGTCATTCCATAACTTCGTTGACTCCTTTTTACCTTTACAATAGAACATAAAATTATTTTGGCTTTTAGATCCTCTCACAACCTGTCTCTTTCCTACCTTTATAGTTTTATACTTTACTCCCTACTACATAGTCCATAATACAGAGACACAGCTCTCCTTGCACTTCCTTGAACATAGTACTTTGTCTCCAGACTTTGTAACTTCTCATGGTTTGTCTCTCATTCCTAGAGTGATATTGTCTACCTCCTAGATTTCCTAAAGTCTCAGCTAAAATCTTACCTTCTACCAGAAACCTTTCCCAGTACCTCTGAATGCTAATTACCTTTCCCCTGAAATTAATTGCAATTCTCTCCCTCTCTCCCTCTCCCTCCCTCTCTCTCTCTCTCTCTCTCTCTCTCTCTCTCTCTCTCTCTCTCTCTATCTCTCTCTCTCTCTCCCTCTCTCTCCCCTCTCATTTGTACATAATAGTTAACATTTGTACATTGCTTTAATTTTCTCAGGCACTTTACAAATATTTCACTTTATCCTTAACAATAACACTGGAAGTTAGGAGCTATTATTATCACCACTGTGCAGATTAAGAATCTGAAGCAGTCAAAGCATAAGTTATTTCTCCAGGTTGATACAGTAAGAAGTTCCTGAAGCAGGATTTGAATTAAGTCTTCCTAACTCTAAGGTTAGCACTCTGTTGTACTATCTAGCAGTCTAGATTAGACAGCTGTTTGTATACTGTCTCCTCCATCGGACTGTGAGCCCCTTGTGGTTAGGAACCATGACTTTGCCTTTCTTTGTATCACCAGTGCTTAGAACAGTTCTGAAAGATAATAAATACTTAACAAAAGCTCATGGACTTGACTCATAGAGGAGAAGGAAGGTTACCTTAGAGAGGATTACCCAGAGACATAAAAAGCAGTCAATATCCCTCTTTAAAAGTTCATATTTGCAAAAAGTGCTGTTTCTGACTTATGTAAATTCATATAAAGTGAAGTGAGGAGAACCAGGAGGATGCTGTACACAGTACACAGTAGCAATGATTAAAAGTGAAAGACTTAGCTATTCTTTTTTAAAATCTTATTTAATGTTTTATTTTCCCAATTACATGTAAAAACAATTTTAACATTCTTTTTTTCTTTCTCCAGATTTTGAGTTGCAAATTTCTCCCTCCCTTTCCCCCTCATTGAGAAGGCAAGCAATTTGACATAGATTATGAACGTGTAGTCATGCAAAACACACCTGCACATAAGTCATTTTGTGAAAGAAAACAGACAAAACCCCAAGGAAAATGAAGTAAAGAAAAAGTATCTTTGATCTGAATCCAAGCTCTTCCAGTTCTTTCTCTGGAGATGGACAGCACCTTTCATCATAGTCCTACAGAATTGTCTTGAATCATTATAGTGCTAAGAATAGCTAAGCTATTCACAATAGATGATCATACAATGTCATTATTCCTGTGTACAATGTTCTCCTGGTTCCGATTATTTCACTTTGCATCAGTTCATGTAAGTCTTTCCATGTTTTCTTTTTCTTACAGTATCTTGCTCATTATTTCTTAAAGCGTAACAGTATCCCACCACAGTCATATACAACAACTTGTTCATCCATTCCCCAATTTATGGACTTCCACTCCATTTCTAATTCTTACACATCATTAAAAGAGCTGCTATAAATATTTTCATACACATAGGCCCTTTTCCTTTTTGTTTTTAATCTCTTTGGGATACAGACCTAGTAGTGTTTTGGCTTGGACTAAGGGTATACATGATTTTCTAGTGCTTTGGCTATAGTTCCAATCTTCGCCAATAGTACATTAATGTTTTAATTTCCCCACATCTCCTCCATCATTTGTCATTTTCCTTTTCTGTCATAATAGCAAATCTGAGAGGTATGAGGTATTAGCTCAGAGTTGTTTTATTTTGCATTTCTCTCATCAATAGATTTAGAGCATTTTTTGATATAATTATAGATAGCTTTGAATACTTTGTCTTAAAGCTGCCTGTTCATATCCTTTGACTCCTTATTATTTGAGTAATGGCTCTTATTTCTAGAAACTGATATGTTTGATAAATTAAGTCTTTATGAGAGAAACTTACTTTTCATGCTTCTTTTGTATCTTGTATTTGAAAACTTAATTTTCTCTTCAGCTCTGGTCTTTTCATTGAATGGCCCTTTCCCCACTAAAGGACTACACTCAATTTTGCTGGGTAGGTGATTATTGATTTCAATCCTAGCTCTATTGCCTTCCAGAATGTCATATTTCAAGCCCTCTAATCCTTTAATGTAGAAGCTGCTAAATCTTGTGTTATTCTGACTGTGGCTCCATGGTGTTTAAATTATTTCTTTTTGGATGCTTGCCGTATTTTCTCCTTGACTTGGGAGGTCTGGAATTTGGCTACAATATTCCTGGGAGTTTTCATTTTAGGATCTTTTTTCAGGAGGTGATCAGTAGATTTTTTTCAATTTCTATTTTTACTCTCTGGTTCTAGAATATCAGGGCAGTTTTCCTTGATGCTTTCTTGAAAGATGATATCCAGTCTCTTTTTCTTTTTGTTCGTGACTTTCAAGTAGTCCAATAATTCTTAAATTATCTCTCCTGGATCTACCTGTCAAGTCAGTTGTTTTTCCAATGAGATATTTCACATTTTCTTCTATTTTATTTTCATTCTTTTCATTTTGTTTGATTGTTACTTGATGTCTCATAAGATCATTGGCTTCCACTTGCACAATTCTAACTTTTTAGAGATTATTTTCTTCAGCGAGCTTTTTTAACCTCCTTTTCCTGCTTGGTCAATTCTACTTTTTCAAGACTTCTCTTTAGTGAATTTTTGTATATCTTTTTTCCCATTTGGCCAATTCTGCTTTTCAAGACAGTCTTCTCTTCATTGGATTTTTGTGCTTCTTTTGACTGTTTGGCTTATTCTATTTTTTAAGGTTTTATTGTCTTCAGTACTTCTGTGCCTCCTTTATCAAGCTATTGACTCTTTCATGATTTTCTTGCATTGCTCTTAGTTCTTTTCTCAATTTTTCCTCTACCTCTATTACTTGATTTTAAAAATCCTTTTTCAGCTCTTCCATGGCCTCAGACCAATTCATATTTTCCTTTGAGTCTTTAGATGCAGGAATTTTGACTTTGTTGTCTGCTTTTGAGTATGTGTTTTGATCGTCTTTGTCACCACAGTAAGTTTCTATGGTCAGAATTTTTTTCTGTCATTTGATCATTTTCCCAGCCTATTTCTTGATTTTTAACCCTATGCTAAAGTGGGGCTCAACTTCCCAAGTGGAGGGGGCACTATCCCAAGCTTCAAGTTTTTTGTGCAGCTGTTTTTAGAGGTAATTCTGGAGACCTGTAAGTTTTCGGCTCTTCCAAGGCGGTGTGATCTAGTGAGAGGATGTGTTTACTACTCTCTTGTATTGTGCACTGGTTTGTGAGCAACCACAAGCACTCTTTTCAAACCTAGAACTATGAGCTTTGACTTTGTTGTCTTCTTCTGATTGTATGTTTTGATCTTCTTTGTCACCAAAATAAGATTCTATAGTTGGACTTTTTCCCACTGTTTGCTTTTTTCCCCAGCCAATTACTTGACTTTTTAACTCTTTGTTTAGGTAGAACCCTGCTTCCAGTGTGGAGGGTGTACTGTCTCAAGCTTCAGGGGTTTTCTGCAGCTGTTTTCAGAGGTACTTCTAGGGACCTATAAATTTTCAGTTCTTCTAATGTAGTGTGATCAAACGAGAGGTGTTCACTCCTCTCCTGGCCTGTGCTCTGGTCTGTGAGTGACCACAAGCACTCTTTTCTGCCTTGGAACTGTGAGGAGGATTCCCTCTCCACCACTGCCATAAACTCTGCCACGCTAGTGCTCCTCCTTGCTCTGTGACTGCCACCCAGAACTGGGACCCATATCCAAGGAGGGCAAAGTAAGAGAATCCTGCCTTAGAATCAGCAGAGATCCCTGTAATTACTCCTCTGATCAGCTGCTCAAATCCCCCACCTTCTGTGGGCCAAGAGCTCTGGAAGCAGCTGCTGCTGCTGCTGCCGCTCTGGGGCTGGGGCTAGACTGAGCTCTTCTCTCATCCAGGTCTGACAGACCTTTCCTACTGACCTTCTAAGTGGCCTTTGGCATTTGTGTGAGAAGTCTGGAAACTGCCACAGCTGCCAGTGATTCAGTCCACTGAGGCCTACTCCAGGTTTGCTGGGGTCCTGTCTGCACCAGTGCAGCCCATACTGGACTGTGCTTCTCTCCAAGGCTGGTGCAACAGACCTTTCCTGTTGACCTTCCAGGTTGTCTTGGGCTGGAAATTTGTTTCACTCTGTCATTTTGTGGATTCTGCTGCTCCACAAATTGTTTAAGAGTCATTTTAACAGGTATCTGAGGGGTTTGGGAGAGAGCTCAAGCAAGTCCCTGCTTTTACTCTGCCATCTTGGCTTCACCCCCTTCCCCCCTGCCCCCAACCCTGGAACTATGACCATGGTCCCTGCTCCTCTGTGACTGCAAACTCTGGTGTACTTGTGCTCCTCCTCCACTGGGACTAAGACTCAAGACTGTGACCCAGATCTAAACATAGGTAACACAACAAAGTCTTGCCCCTGGCACCAGCAAAGGGACATCTGTAAGTCTTCTTACGCTTTGTCTGATCCCCTTACCATATGTGGACTTAAAGGGTCTGAAAACAACCACTGTTGCCATTGATTCGGTTGCCATGAGGACTGCTCCTGGTTTGCTGGTATGACCTGAACTAGACTGTGCTCCTCCCTCGTTCTGGTGCAACAGATATTTCTTGCCGACCTTCTAAGTTGTCTTGGGCTGGAAAATTGTTTTCCTCTGTCCTTTTGTGGATTATGCCACTCTAGAATTTGTTTATTCATTACTTAAAGGTATTTGGAGGGTTTTGGAGGTGAGCTCAGGCTAGTACCTGCCTTTACTCTGCCATCTAGGATCCACCTCTGTTGACACAGATACTCTGATCAAGACAATGACACAAGACATTTCAAAAGGATCCATGACCAAAAAAAAATGCTATCCACATGCAGAGAGAGAACCGACGAGCTCTGAGGGCAAATTGAAGCATACCTTTAAAATTTTCTTCATTTTCTTTTGCTTTTTTTTCTTGTGTTTCCTTTTGCAATGGGGCTAATATGAAAATGTTTTGTGTGACTTTGCATGTAAAATTGGTATATTACTTGCTTTCTCAATGGGTGGGGAGAGGTTGGAGAGAGGGAAAGAATTTGGAACTCAAAATTTAAAAAAAGAATGTTAATTTTTATATATAATTGGGAAATATTTAGCAAAATAAATAAAAATCTACTTAAAAATTTTAAGGTGCTTTTCCTAGGAAGATATTTTCTTGAAGATCACTGAAGTCTTTCTTGCTTGAGAGCTGATAGGATTGAGTAGTCCTGATGTTTCTTATTCTCTGATTTGGGGAACCGAGGAATGGTGGCTCTGATTTGCCAACTTTAAGGAAAGGATTCTTATCTTTGTCTCCTTAGAGGACAGTATTAATCACTCCATTTTGCTAATCCATTTGCACAGGGAGTTCAGCAGAGGCAGCTCCAACAAACCAGAAGCCATATAGAAAGCACAGATAAGACTGCCTGTCAACTCACTGAACATTTAAGCCAACTAGACAATATGTTTGGGGACTTGGATGTAGGAAAATTTGGTGGATCTAGATTGGTTATCCTAATGGGCCAGAAATCTTTAGATGAATGAAAATTCACCCAATTTATTTTGGCTTGAAGTTGACTGGTTGGCTCAGTAATGTTTTAAGGATTACTCATTAATCATTCAAAATAACTGATTTTTAAGTTGCAGGGCATGCTGTTATGTAGGCATCTATATTTCTATACTCTCTCTATAACATTTAAGCTGTAAAAATAAATTTCCTTTCAATTAATTCTGCTTTTGTTGAGCAAATGTCTGGAGTCACTTTAATTATGGCAAATATGGCCTTTTTATGATTGCAGATTGACAAGGCTCCTGGCATCTGCTATTATTCCTTGGAATTGAGTTCTAACTGGGTTCCCAGATAGAATTGGAGTTACCAGTTCTGATTGGGTTCATTAACTTCAAATGTGTACCTTGGGCTGTGTTGCTCCCAACTGGAATATTCTTTATTCTCTGAATGGCACCAAGGACGATTTTCAGTTAAAAGCCAGAGGAAATTATTATGTGTTACCTGTTGATCACCTAAAATGGAAACTTCATGTAAAGATTTGAACTGGCAAAATTGATAATAATATTAATATCTGACATTTACATTTTAGCTTAGGTTAGAAAGCACTTTCTTACCTAACCTGATTTTTACAACAACACTTATGTAGAAAGTAGTGGAGACAAAAGCTATAATCATCATATTCTGGAGTTGAAGAAACTGATCCTCAGAGTATCCAAGTGCCTTAAAAAGCTGGAAGGGTGCAGCTGCAAGAATGACTCCTAAGGTCCACTGTAGAGCACTTCCCACAATACCTACACACCACTTTGTTTCATTTCAGAGTTGTATATGCTTTTTTAAACTAATATCATGCAATTAATTGATCAAAAGCATTTTTAGCAGTTATTGTGTTCTAGGCATCATGATGGAGATTCAAAGACAAAACTAAAACAATCCCAGCTCCCAATGAACTTTTAGTCTAATGGAAGAGGCAACACATAAATACGAATATTTGTGTAAAGGCAGCTGAGTGGTAAAGTGGATAGAGTATTCAACTTGGAGTAAAAAAGACTTGAATTCAAATCCTGCCTCAGATGCTTTCTCTCTTTGACCCTGGGCAAACCATTTAACCACTTTCTGCCTCAGTTTCCTCATCTGTAAAATGGGGCTAATAATAGCACCTAGTTCACAGAGCTGTTGTGATTGTCAAAGGAGATAATGTATGCCAAATGGTATATAATTGCAAACTATTACTATGATTATGTATGCAATATATGAAAAATGAATTCAAGGTGGTTTTTGAAGGGACTAGGCCCACTGCTGGGGGCCGGGGATCTGGAAAGATTTCATGGAGAAGTTGGTGCTTGAGTTGTATCTTGGGGTAGAGGTAGGGAGAGAATGCTTTCCAGGTATGGGGGGGACAACCATTTCAAAGTTATGGAGCTAGGAGATGGAACATAATGCTTACTGCATAGTGAATAAATCAGTATGGCTACGAGGTTGTCTATGAAGGAGAGGAAGCAATAACTTAGGAAAAGGCCAGATTGTGAAGAGCTTTAATTGCTAAACAGAAGAGTTTATATTTCATCTTAAAAGTACCATATTTTATACATAGAATTCCATCCTAGAAGAAATAAATGAAATTTATTGGGAAGTGGAGGGAATGACATGGTCAGAACTGTAGGAAGATCCCTTTGGTGGTTAGGTGGGAAATGGATTGGACTGGGGGGATACGAGGGACAGGGAGACCATTTAGGATGCAACTCGAATGGTCTGGGAGAGAGGTCATGAGTACCTGAACTAGCTCAGTGACTGTGTTAGTGGTGAGTAGATCCGGGGAAATAGAAATAACAAGATTTGACAACAGACTGGATATGTCAGGTGAGTGAAAGTGAAATTGCATGCCTAGAAGGATGTCCTTTTGACAACACATGTAGATATTTTATAATCTAAGAAGAGTACCATTGGCCAGCTCTGGAGACTGGATGTCAATTAACAGAATGGGAAAGTTACCCGGTTCTGTGCCACACCTTCTGCTATATAAATGGCCTCATAAAAGGTTTTTCTCCCTCCTTTATTTAATGATAACTCACATTCATAGAGTTTCAAAAGCGCTTTCCTTATAAGACTCCTTTAAGGCAGACAGAGCAAATATTGCTTTTCTCCTATTTATAGCTGAGGAAACTGAAGCCTTGAAAGTTTAGACTATTTGCCCGTCATTATGTAGCTCATGAGTATCTGAAGTAGGATCTGAATACGTCTAATTTTTTTTGTCTTTGTATTCCCTGCATCTAGCACAATTCTGGCAACTGTAGGAGCTTAATAAATCCTTCTTGATTGAGGATTATTTCATGAATTTCTGTGGGCAAAATTGTCATTATCTACTGAGTCCCTGAGAGTTTAAATGAATTCCCCCTAATCTTATGGCTGTGTTGATGAGCCACAATCTGACTGCAGTTCATGTTACCAGGCTCAGCCTTAGCTGAATTATTGAGAGAGAGTGATTGCTAGCTATATCCCACTTCACAGATCCAACATTTCTCTCTACCCCCCATCCCTGACCCTCTAGGCAGTATGTCAGTACTACAATAACACAATTTCCCAATTATGCACGGAATTTGTAGTCCCAAACCCCTCACTAGTTCTAGACTGACATACAGGGCTGGCCACATTGTTCGAATACAAAACGTATGCTTGCCGAAAAGATTGTTTTATGGAGAACTCACACAGGACAAGCATTCACATAGTGGTCAGAAGAAGTGATACAACAGCACTCTCAAGGTCTCTCTCAAGAACTTTGGAATTGATTGTGTGACATGGGAGACACTGGCACAGGACCACTCAGCATGGTGTGCCCACATCAGAGAAGGTGTTGTGCTCTATGAACAAAACAGAATTGAAACAGCTGAAAGAAAATGAAAGATGTGCAAGTTTGGCGTATCCACGCCAAACATTTACATGGACTATTTGTGCCCGACGTGTGGTAGAGCATTCCAAGCTCATATTGGTCTGATCATATTGGACACACTGAACCTTGACTCTAGTATAGTGATGTCATTTTCATCCTCTTTTACAGTGAAGGACAACAACCAACCAACTCCTAGGTCACAGAATTGCTTAGAGACAGAGCTGAAACTTTAATTTGCTTCCTGACCGTCAGTTTAGGGGCACCAGATTTGAAGTTGGAGACCCTGGGCCTGTGTCATTTCAGTGCTGGCACAAAAGCCTATGGGTCAGGGTGGTGTGTGTGTGTGTGTGTGTGTGTGTGTGTATGTGTGTGTGTGGTTGGGGGAGTGGGACTACGTGAACCTACAAGTCCCTACCTCCTCTAAAATCTCTAATTCTGAACATGCTGGAGCAGGGATTCTTAACCTTTTTTGTGTCATGGACCCTTTTGGCAGTCTGCCAAAGTCTATAGGTCCCTTTTCAGAATAATATTTTAAATGGATGAAATCAAATACATTGACTTACATTACAAAGGGAACCACTTACGCTGAAATACAATGATCAAAATAAAAAATAAATAAGTTTGTGGACACCAGGTTAAGAACCCTTGTCTAGAATATCATTGATTAAACAAATGATGATAATTTTCTGAGAGAAATGCATATTTGGCATAGCCTTTGAGAAGCCGACTACTTCTATACCTCAGTAAAACATTGGAATGGGGCTTTAATGGAGGGACCAATGACTAGAGATTATTGCAGTCTCACCAGACCCTCCTCCTTGCTTGCAGATTTGGGGTCTCTGAATGTTATTTAGAGTGTTAGCAGGTTTGATATGATAAAAGCAAGCTGATTTAGTGGCTTCAAGGTATTTCTCCAAGATGCAAAATTAGGTAGGTCAGTGGTGTGAGAAAGCGAGCAGGAAGAGGAAATGAGAGTGACATAAGACAGACACTGATTTCTGTATCTCCTTGCCCCAGGAATAAACAAAGCATTGACCAGCATACAAATGAAGTAATGGTAAAATAGGCTGGATTCCCAGCCATAGACTTGGATGCAAAGTCACAGGTTTCTTCAGACCAACTCAAATCTCTGTCCCTACTGACATCTCCACATTAGCATAGACAATAACACAAAGAGGGATACTTCAGGAATCAGAAACCCCCTGAGCTCACAAAAGAGACTGCCTACTCATTTCTTCCATTACTACCAAGAACATACCCCAGAGCCTTTGTGTGAATAGAAAGAGAGCATTTTCCATTTTGCAATTCTCAAAACACTTAAAAATTTCTATCACTTTGTCTTTATGAGGAAAACGACGAGACCTGGGGGCTTTCGAAGACATTTGCTTTAAGACTTGAAGCAACTTTAAAACATTCAAGTGTCCTATAAATTTCTTCTCTTCTTCTGTGACCTCTAAGCCTCTTTTGTACATTATAATTTTTTCCATTACAAAGAAAACAAGTTGAGAAATCCAGCTAAAAGTCCATAAGTTACTTGCAGTAGGTTGTGTGAGCTGGGATTAGGTGGGTAATGGAGGGTAAGGTATTATTCTAAGAAATCCACGATATGATATCCATTTCTCATTAGACATTGTCTTCAGTACTTGTGTTTACCCACCTGTAGGACAGTCAAGACAATATATATTTGTTAAATACCTTCTATGTGCCAGGCACTGTGCTAAGTATTAGAAACACCTTATAATCATACCACACACACACACACACACACACACACACACACACACACACACACATGCACACACAAATATTTCTAGTGGCAAAGACTTTTCAAAGGAATCTCATGTATTTTATTTCATTTAATCCTTAAAATTCCATCTGTGAAGCAGGACAAGAATAATTATCTTCATTTTACAAATCTCTACAATGAGAAAAAAAGATCAGAGCTCATAGGATAGTTGTTTAAGACCTGAAAGTGATCCTAAAGCCATTCTAGTACAACTGCCTCATTTTACAGATGAGGAAACTGTGGCCCAGGGAGTTTAAAAGACTTGCCCAAAGTCACACAGGTATTAAGTGGCAAAACTGATATATGAGCCCAGGTTCTCTCATTTTAGAACTGGCCTCACAGTTCTATAAATAGCCAAGCCCCTAGACTACAATGCCCTCTGCCTTGATTATTGGGATGGCCCAAGGATTCTTCATTTGCTTCTTTCCCTCATTTGACGCTTTTCCTTATTTGCATCTTTTTTTCCCTACATACCAGCCACCAGTCTAGAAACAAAGGTCCCTATAGCATCTGTCTAATCCTGCTTCCAAATAATGTCTCTTGAAATACTTAAAGATAGTAACTATATCTCCCCAAAGTCTTCTCTTCTCCAGGCTAAACATCTCCAGCTTCTTTAACTGGCCCTTGTCAAATGTGGTCTAGAGTTTAGATCAGGGGTAGGGAACCTGTGTCCTTGAGGCCACATGTGGCCCTCTAGGTCCTCAAGTGCAGACCTTTAAGTGAATGCAAACTTTACAGAACAAATTCCTTTAATAAAAGGATCTATTATGTAAAACTTGGACTCAGTCAAAAGACCGAACCCAAGGAGTTGGGTGTTCCCCAACATGAGAGTCACTCTAGATTCTAGGCCAGTGATGTCAGACTTAAGTAGAAACATATCCTCATGGGCTGCATATTGACTCAAAAACCCACAAATGAACATTGTCTATGTTGTACAGTATTTTCATTAATTTTGTTAAACATTTCCCAATTACATTTTAACCTGAAAGCTTTTGGTGACCATGAGTTTGACACTGCTGCTATAGATTATTTCATCATTCTAGCTGTCTTCTTTTGGATACATCCCAATTAGATTATGAGCTCCTTGAGGGAAGGGACAGTTTTTGCTTTTTTTGTAACTGAGGGCTTAGCACAGCTTGTTCACTTGACTTAAAAAAGTATAGCTTGAATCTACATAATTTTAATGACTTTTGTTCTTTGGATGAATTGGTTTTGAGCACAATGTAGCACTATGAAGATCATATAAAACAATTGCCCTTTATTTGTTTTGAGATAAAAAAGTGAAGTACATAGAAATTCAACCTGACAACTCAATATGTAGGGAAAATCGCCCCTGTTCATTGTACCTACTGTCTTTACTCTAACATACGTCAGTCTCCACGTGTGTGAAAATATAATTCTTTACAAATTTTTAAAATTATGAATATGATAAAAATAAACAAACATGAATATTTCATTATACAAAGAATAAGAAAAGAAGGTTTGTATGAAATTAAATTTCTGTTACATAGTTTTTTAAAAACTGAATATTAAATTTGCCACAATAGGAAGAACATTGCCTTTCTTATCTGTATCTCTACTATATTTATTTTCTCTCCTCGATTAATCCTCTTGTCTTCATTTTTCTTTCAATATTCTCATTATACACCAAATCTCCTCACTCTTACCCTAAGAGAACCCTTTCTTTGTAGCAGATAAGTATAGCCATACAAACAAATTGACACATTGGCACCTTTGGTCTATCAATTCTCTTCGAAGGGATGGGAAGCATGCTTCTTCATCAGTGTTCCAAAGTAATGATTAGTAATTGCATTGATCATAGTTAGTAAGTCTTTTGAAGTTGTTTTCCTTTACATTATTATAATTATTTTACAAATTATTCTCCTTTCATCGGTTCATACAAATCTTTCCAGGCATCACTAAATATACCATTTTCTTAATTTCCCATGGCAAAATTCTATTCCATTAAGTTTATATAGGATAGTTTATTCAGCTATCATCCAATTTAATGTGGCTCAGTGCATAGAACGCTAGGCCTAGAATCAGGAAGACTTGAGTTCAAATTTGGCCTCAGACACTTACCGGCTGTGTGGCCCTGGGGAAGTCACTTAACCCTATGTAAGGTTAAGGGGGAATAAGATCTTCCCTCACTCATCAGTAGGCCTCATGTGGAGCCCATTAAGGGAAGCTTGCTTGCAGGAAGGCTTGAACACCTTTTGTTAATTTCTAATTAGGCACTGAGCCCATTAGCTGAAAGAGCATGTATTATGAGAGGTGAGTTTTTGCTTTGGGGGCTCGCTTATGAGAAAGATGTTGTGATTCCCTGGTCAAGACTCTGAGTGGCCATATGTTCAGAGCTTCCTGACTCCTCAGAGGTAAAGGCTTTCTTGATTCAGTGGTGGATGTAAAATTTTGATTCAAGCAGTAGACCCCTGTCTGTTTGTCTTTATTTCTCTTCTCTGCATTTTTTCTGTTTAAATAAAGAAGATTGTTGACCCCTGAAACAGCTGTCTTTCCTAGTAAAGCAGATAAAAGAACCTGCATTAACAGCCATCCTCAGGATGCCAGTGTGAATTGCAGTTACACCTGTTTGCCTCAGTTTCTTCATCTGTAATATAAGCTGGAGAAGGAATTGGCAAACTACTTCAGTATCTATGCAAAGACAACCCCAAATGGAGTCATGAAAACCAGACACAACAGAAATGACTGAATAACAACACATTTTTTCTACTTCTTTCTAAATTTTCCTCATTTTCCTTGTTTGTATTGGGAAGATTGTATCAAATCCTGGTCTTATGTTAGGAATGCTTCAAAATCCTATATTCTTTCATGAACCTACCTTTCTCCCCTTCTATAGGAGTACAGCAAGTTTTGTAGGATAAATTAGTCTTTCCAAATTTTCTTTTGCCTTTTGGTATATTACATTACTATATTCCTTCTCATTTATAATAGTTGGAGTATAATTTTGTGTCATCCTGATTGTAATTCCTTGGTACTTCAACTGCTTCTGATTGCTTCCCAAATTTTGTCTTTGACCTAGAAACTCTGGATTCCTGCTATGACATTTATGAGTGTGTGCAATTTGGGGTTTCAATGTAAAGAAATGTCTGATGATTTTTTAAAAGTAACTTTTTCCTGTGGATATAATAAATCTGTACATTTATTTTTTTATGATTTCTTGAAATATGATACCCAGCTTATTTTGCTTGGTCTTGGTTTTCAGGGAGTGCTGTGTTTTAAAAATTATCTCACCTTGACCTGTTTTCTGCCAGTTGTTTTAGACAGCTTTTTCACATATTCTAATTTTTCAGTCTTTAAGAAGTACCTATATATATGTATATATATCATATTATGATACATAACACACATACATATACACATGTGTGTATATATATATATATATACACACATATGTATATAAAATTTATGTCTCATTGAAACAATGAGTTCCAGTTGTTCCATTTTCTTTTTTAGGAGTCCACTACCTGGGTCATAGTTTCCATTTCTGTTGCAAGCTATTTATTTCCCCTTCAATTTTTCCTCGAAGTGATAATTTTATTTTTATCTTGCTTTCTAGTTTTACCTTTTCTTTCTTTTCTGGTAATTGCAGGTGATGTTTTGAATGATTTTTTTTGAAGTATGATTTCTAGATTTATTTTCTGGTCATGAATTTTACAATTTCTCAAATGATGGCTTCTCAGTGTTTTCCAGGTTGGCTATTTTGGATAATAGATGTCTCATATCTCATTTTTCAAGCTTTTGACTGTTCTGTTTTTCTTGTTATTGTCTCATTGAATGATTGAGTTTTATTTACTCTGCTCTATTTTTCTGAGTGTATACTATTTGGTTAAGGTTTTTTTACTTTCTGTTCTAAGTTACTTTCTTTTAAAGTGTTCTAATTTTATTCTTTGTGTCTTTTATCAATTTTTCCTTAATTTTTTTCCCAAAACATCCTTGGAGTCTATATGGACAATGCATTCATTTTCCCCTCATCCCTTGCCCTTGGGACACTATTTGTTCTAATGTCAGAGTTACTTTCCATCTTCTGCATATTTTCCCTTGTGTTTCTCTTAACTCATAATATTTCTTTATTGTTTTGAATTGCATTTTATTCATTTGAATCTACAGCTTCCTCTTCAGTTGGTACTTTGTTTCAGGGCTAGTATCTTCTCCCTCCCCATGCTCTCAGATGAGGTAGCTAGGCCAATGTCATTCCCCTCTCTGAATTCTCAATGTTGCAGCTACTGCCTTGGCTCATATCTGGATAGAATGGCTAGTTCCTGAACCCCCCTCCCTTCTTCCATGCACCTATTCTAGGGATGAGAAGCTATACCCAATCCTGGCACAAGGCTATGCCTTCTACTTCAATCCCTACATTTTTCCTCTGTCTCATGTTAATGATTCCTTCTCTGCTCTATTCCTTGTCACTATCAATTTGTACAGTCACCTACTGGGTGGAGGGGTGGTGGTCTATGGATTCGTTCCCTATCCCTGATGTGATCTTGACTGGCCCTATCTCTTAGAGGACTCTGATATGCATGCTGGCCTCTGCCCCTCCCTCTTCTGGTGCCATCACCTACAGGGAGTTGCTTTTGTCTTCCAATGTGAATGCAACAGGCCCCAAACTGAAGGTCCTGGTGGCTTTAGGGGTCATTTACCAGAAAGAGTACTGGCTTTAGGCTCTATTCCCTGTGCTTTACTTTTATTTTGTGTTCATGTGTAGCCTCCTGCTTATAGGTCTATAGTTTGGGCCTAGTACCTTGGTGAACCCCCAAACACTTTCATATGTCTTCTGATGCAGTCCTAGACTAGAAGGAGAAACATGTTTATATCCAATTTTTATTTCTTCTGTTGCTCTTTTTCATCTTTTCTAGAGTGGTGCTCAGGGGAACTGGGCTTGGCTGGATCCTTTCTTGTGACCACCATTGCTAAACAGTCTCCAAATGAATATTTCTAAGGGGTAGGTTTGCTCCAGTCATTCCCACTCAAGAAGTTTTATTGACTCTCCATTTCCTCCAAGATGAAACAGAAACTCCTCTCTGTTTTTTAAAGTCTTTCATAATATGTTTCTGGCCTATCTTTCCTGGTTGATTACACATTGTGGTCTCTTAGCTGTTCTATCGTCCCCATCTGAGCCATTGTGAAGCCTATCATACACATCTGGAATACTATCCTTCCTCCTATCAATTTGTTAGACCTTCAGCTCAGTGCTACTTCCTTGGAGAGGTCTTTCCCTATTTCCCCAGTTGTTAATGTTCATCCATTCTCACCAAAATGACTTTTTACTCATTTGGTACATCTCTTGCATTCCCTTATCAGGGGACATGTATCAATCCAGCAAAATCCAAACTCTTTCAAGGCAGGTACTCTCTTACCATTGTTTTGGTACCCTAAAGGCCTTGAACTATACCAGGCACATAGTAGACGCTTTAAAAATCCTTGTTGATTATTCATACCTTTATCTGAAATACACATTTAATCTTTCTTGCACGTAGCCTTGGGATGATTTGATTTAGTGAAATGGTATGATCAGATATGCTTCAGTATTTCCTTAGACTTGTCAATCAATAATAGAATTTTAGAGTTGGAAAGAACCATTATCAGTAATCTTTTAGAAGCTCTTATCTGACAGAGAACAGTCTCCAAAGAACCTATGACAAATGGGGGTGAAGTTTCTGCTTAAACACTTTTTTAATGACAGGGAGCTCATTTCCTCATAAGGCATCCCATCCTACTATAAAACAACTCTAATTTTTAGGTATTTCTTAGCCCAAACTAAACTCCCTGTAACTTCCATTCATTCCTAGTGTATTTAGTTAGCTGACTATATAATTTGCTAATGTGCTTTCCTAGCTCTGTCCTAAGGGATGCTCGTTGGTCTATCATTATGACACTAGAATAACCTGCTTTGCCCACCAAGTCCCCTCCTCTTGCATGTCATCACAACATAAAGGTGACTTTGGGTTCTCAAAGGCACAAGCTTTGGCAAGTTCTGCCAATCAGGAAGAGTTTTGAGTATGGAATCACTCAGGTGTGTACTTTATTCCTGTCATTCAAGGTCCAGTCTAACTCAGAAAGGATTATCACTAGGTTGATAGACTTTTTCAGCTATAGCAATTCATGAAAGCTGTTTATCAACTAAGACATGAAAGCTATTATAATGTATAACATGAAAGGAGAATCTTGTGCTAATGAAATCACAGAGCCTTAAACTATTGAAGGATTAATTCATGCACTAATCACCATCTAGCATTCTCTTGATACATTAGTTCAGTATCATTCTTATATTCACAATGAAGCCATACAGAGGAGTATAACCTCCAAGTAGATATTAAATGATATTTTTCTCTTCCAGTGATGCATGCATCCCATTCTAGAAGCATGGATGTTTGAAAGAGAGCAAACACAACAATGAACATTAAATGAATGTCGCGATCTCTCAAGGCAAATACTTATAGTGTAGGGGAAAGGGAATAAGGAAAAAAAAACATTTATTAAACACCTCCTGTGTGTCAGGGACTGTGCTAAATGCTTTACAATAATTATCTCATTTGTGCCTCACAAGAGCAGTGGGAGGTAGGTGCTGTTCTTACCTCTATTTTATAGTTGCAGAAACAGGCAGACAAAAGTTCAATGACTTGCCTAGGGTCACATAGCTGTCAGTGGCTATGTCTCCCTGGCTTAGATAAAGCTGAGGTAAAATGTGACAAAAGCATTGGGGGAAGTAAGGAGAGTATGGCATAAGTTACCCTTCATTGTGCCTACATCTATAAATCTTAAAATAACCAGTGAAAGGTACAGAAACTGAGGATAATTTGGTTTGGTCACTTCTCTCTGTTTTGGTGGGGTAGATTATTTTAAGCTAAATACCATCTTGGGCTGCCCAGTTGGAATATTTGCAAGACACTATGACTCAGTTGCCTACAGTTTTGTGTCCCTTTATTCAGTCAAATGGATTGATGTGCTTTCTTGGAACTTGCTCATTTGGGTGAATACAACTCAAGGCAATAAAATTGTAAAATATATACAGTGGATCTATAAAGACAAAGAGAAGCTTTTTCTTGGCTATATGTTTCTGGCTGGCTACAAAGAGTTATAGAAAGGGAGAAATCTGGTGTTCTCTTCCAGGCTACTGGGAGCAAATATTGTCCCATTCTGCAGACAAGTTGACCTTCCTGATCATGGCAACAATGCCTCGTCTTTAGACCTGTGTACAATTGTGTTTGTGTATCTTGTCCACGTCCCTATATGCAATTGTAGCAGCATCATATTTTTATTTTCTGAAATCTGAGGTTTTCCATTAAAAGCCACTATGAAAATATCCTAAATTCTCTAATCATAAAGTATTATATAAATATGCACCCTTGGTTTTATAATGATAAATATTATATATTTAATTAACATTATGAAAAGAGTTACTTTTCTGTTCAGTGATGATTCTGACTGGTGGCATTTGAACAAATATTTAATTTGGTACTATTGTGCTCTTTTCCCTAGAAATTCCATTAATTCTCTGCTCAACAGTATTTCCCCATTCCTCTAGGACATTATAGTAAGAAAGAAAAAAATGAGAAGTTGCAGAAAAAAATGGATTTGAGGCTCACAAAACCAAACTCTTCCTATTTCAATGGGATGAAAGTAAAGGAATCAAAATCTCACCTAAAGTTAAAACAGTGATCAGGGAGTAGCTGCTTGGAAAGAAAGAAGAGATAAAAGGAGATGGCAGGAAGGCCAAGGGAAGCGGAGTGTTGAGAAACAGACCATAGGGGCCATGAAGACTTTGAGTGATCGGCTCAAAGAGAGTGAAACATTAAAGGAGACTTTGAAAACACCTCAAACATAGGCTAGTTAAGAAGAGATTACTTTGTCTTGAGGAAGGCTATGTTTTATTTATATGAACATGAATAAAAAGTAAGGTAGTTTTGCTTGTATCTGTTTCCCGTTATAAACAATGCCATTTTATAGAAATGACAAGGAAGAAATGCTGGTTGAACTTTGACTTGTCTTCAGCAGATCAAATGATCTGGCCTTGATTTAGTCCCAGAAAAATCTTAATGCTTAATGCCTAAGGTCAAGAAGGAAGCTATTCATATTCCTTTATATTCTTTGGGGGAAAAATAAGATATTAATTCAAGGTACTGAATAATATGTGGTTAAAAAATTACAACTGCTGAAAAAATAGCAGGGAAGGAAAAAGACTAATATCTCTAGAGTTGTGGTTTTTCTAGTTTAGGAGATATATCTGTCCATTAGTTTGACCTCCAAATCCTTGAATGAATGGCGTATGTTCCTACCTTTAGCTAGGCAATAGCTCATTGACTTGGTGACTGGCCATGCTGTGGATCAATACTTAGTGGAACAAATATATGCTAGTAACAATGGTTTCTTACTGTTGTAATGACTGGAGCTTTCTCAAATACACCCCTGGGGAATTAGGGAAGAATAGTGTTACTTCCTCAATTGTACAGACTACTGCGAATTTCAATGTAGCATTATCTAAGGATTGTCTTTCTGGTAAGGCAAACGCCTCATTTCAAGATGGACAACACGTCCCATGAAACATCCCAAAGATGATAGGAGCAGAGGAAATTAAAAACAACAACAAAAAACCAACACATTCTCCATTATCTAGTGCCTTCCCACTAGGTCACCACAGCAGAGATCACTAAGAGAACAAACCAGAAAGGAAGAGCATTAGTAATCCACACATAGAAACTCAACCCTTTCCTATACTTCAAAACCTTCTCTATACCATTCATTCTTTGCTGCCAATCTGAATATTCCCAAAGGAAAAAAAAGTCTCCTTTCCTTTTTCCTCTCCTCTCCTCTCCTCTCTTCTCCTCTCCTCTTCTTTCCTCTCCTCTCCTTTTCTTTCCTTTCCTCCCTCTTTTCCCTCTTCTTTTCCCTCTTTTATTTCCTGTCCTGTCTTTTCTTTTCCTCTGTCCCTCCCTCTCTTTCTTTCTCTCTTTCTTTTTCTCTTTCATTCTCTCTTTCTCTCTCTCTTTTCTCCCCTTTTCTTCCCTCCCTGTCACCCTTCTTTCCTCCCTTCCTCCCTCCTTCCCTTCCTTCCTTCCTTCCTTCCTTCCTTCTTTCCTTCCTTCCTTCCTTCCTTCCATTCTTCCTTCCTTCCTTCCTTCCTTCCTTCCTTCCTTCCTTCCTTCCTTCCTTCCTTCCTTCCTTTCCCCTTCCCTTCCCTCCTCTCCAACTCTGTTTCTATTTCTCAATGTTTGGGCTGAATTATAAAAATGTCTCTGCCTCCTTCCATGTTGGGAGATTTAGTTTTCACTAACTTAGGTTCCTGCCAGGGAAATGCTGGTAAATGTTTAACAATTGGCTCACTGAGGTGGGGGGAATATATGGAAGACACACTTTAAAGTTCAATATTCATCATTAGCATTTTCTCCAACGCTTTCTTAAGTCTAGATAAGACCCTTCATTTCTGTTGTCCTTTTCTGCTCTGGTCATTAGTTTCCATTCTATCATTAATAATAATATGCATTTGCCTCCTACTTGCCAGATTACCAGGAAAACAAAAGACTCTAGAACTGAACTGAAAAAAGTAATTTTGAGACCACAAGACAAGACAAAAATCAGACCAACAAAACCGAATCCCAAAACCAACCATTCCATCTGGCATGCTGCCCCAGTAGACCTTTTGTAGAAATCTCAACTCTATGGCCCAGTGGATTGAGGATAACTGCACCCCCCCAACCATGAAAAGAGATGAGATCAGAAGCTAGAAGGTATGTGGAGAAGCAATCTAAGACAATAATGGAAAACTTGCCATCAGAGCCGTATTGTTCTCTCAGGAGTTGGTTCCAGAGAAATCTGGCAAGTCCAAGGTCTTCCTTCATGTTAGACAGTTTCAATGAAGAACCAAAAACAAAGCCAGGCAGAAGCATCGCCTTTTGTTTCAAACACAGAAATATAGGTCTGCGGTCCCATTCCATCAATCCCATCCTATTAATTTGGGCTTTATAAAGGATTGAGAGAAGGCAAGAGATCATTCCCATTCTGTCCCCTTCATTCCCCCAAGTTTCTGATTCTATTTTTAGTATTTGTCCTTTCAGCTCAGTTAGTAGCTGCCCTGAAGAGAACCCAGCCTATGGAAATGTGCAGCATTCTGAACTGAGCTGTAAAGAATGAAGGCGAAGCTTTAAGCTGCTAGATTCATGGCCAGGATTTTTATACACACATAAAATATGAATCTCAGTTGTGTACAAAGCTGAGCCCGTCGTGCCAAAAGGATCCCAGTCAAGCAGGCCTGTAAAATGAAATCCTCTTGGACTAATTTAAGGAGACCTGAGTGATATAAATTGTGGCCTGCTCAAATGCAGGAAATAAAAAGAAATCCAACTTGAATACCTGGTTCTCTCTTGGTGCAGCCAGCTGCCCTAGCATATGAGCAATGGGAATGAACAACAGACTAAGAAGTTAACTCTCGATTCATTTTCCAAATAACTCCACAGCTTCCTGTTTATACCAGTCTTGTGGGCCTAATGAAACCCTCTTCAATGAGAATTTAATACAGAGATAAACTTTTCAATAAATAAATGACTCTATGTTGGCTGAACTCTAATGCCTTTCAGCCCGGTGAAGCCACTGCTATCAAATTGGTATGCATGGAAGGAAAATGCCTATAAAACCATTCCCGATAAAAGAATTAATTCACACCCTAATGCTGAGCCAGAGCCTCTGCCCATCAGACATTACTACTTTTCTATTCCATTCGATTTTCCGCTAACAATCTTTCAGGACTTTTGTTATCTCACTGTGTACAAAAGCCCAAGGTCCCTCTGACCTTCCTAAGCAAGCACTTAAATGTCTATCAGAGCAAATTAAATCCGATCTCATGTAGAGGGGTTTTCAGTACCCAGTTAGGCCATTGCTGGCTAGGCAAAGGAGATATTTCAAACATAAAATGTGTATCCCAGAGGATGAGTTTCTTTGAGAGTACCACTAAACCTCTTAGCTTGCCTCAGTAATAAATTAAAAAAAAAACAAAAAAATAAAACCAAAAAGAAATCAGACCTCAGGGTCAACAAAACCAGCAGATATGATCCACTGTATTTGAGAGAAAGGAGAAATCAGGGTCTTGGGGATGATGTGGATCTTAAAGCTGAGGCTCATTTATCACTTGTGGAGCATGTGGTTGGGGATGGAGATTACTTTCTGGTATAAGTTGAATTTGATGGTTGATAATGATAATGATAACAACAATAATAATAGCAGTTAACATATGATAATTTATTTGATCTTCACAACAATACTGGAAGGTACCATTGTTATCCTCTTTACAGATGGATTAACTAGCAGAGAATTGCCCAGGATTACACAGTTATTAAGTTCCTGAGGCAGGATTCAAACTCAGGTCTTCTTGACTTCAGTTTCCACACTACCCATTGGGCAGTCCCCTGGGTGGATTCTGTCCTAGCTAGGATATCCCTTCTGCCTGTTCAATTCTGTACTTCTGTGACTAGGATCATAGAATCATGGAGCTAGAAGAAATGGGATCATCTAGTCTAGCGTGCTTGTTTTACAGGTGAGGAAAGTGAGGCCCATAGAGGAGACTTGCCTAAGGTCACAAAAGGAGAAAGCAGTATTAGAATTTCAACCAAAATTAGAGTATTTGATTTTGTTGTGGGCTGGGGTGCTAGGAGACTTGAGGCAGACTGAATTAAGCTAACTAATCTGACATCACCAATTAGAATACAAGATATTATGGAAGAGATCCAGGACAATTTGTCATAATTTTTTTTTCTCCAGATGATCTGACTTACAAGGATTACTCTATGACTTTAAGTCATGGGGAGCTCCTCAGAATCCTATAGAATCTCCTTGAGGGGTTGCTTTTATCTCCTTGTGGTCTGCTTTTACATGAGGATCCATTAGAAAGTTTTTTTTTAATAAAGTAATTAGTTATCTGAAATCTAAGGGCATGAATGGTCCATGGTAATAAATATGGAAATCCAAAGTCCAGACAGTTAATGAAATCTATTCAATGAACAATCAATCTTAATACACAAAACATATTTCTTTTAAAGGGTGTATCAGAAAGGCAAGATCCACAATATCGATGGTGACCATGAATATGCCTGTATAGTTCTGTATTGCAGAATATAAGAGACTCTCCAGAAGGCAGAGGAAGTAAAACATTTATTCAGATACCAGAGGATCAAATCCCCAAACCAAAAACTCCAATTCAACATAGCAACATTTGCATCCCAAAACCAGTAAGTTCACTTTATCATAATAGCAAGGAAATTAAAATACAATATCACAGCAGGGAGCAAAGCCATCCTATAATCTTCCCCTCTGCCTCCCCTCACTCACAAATCCTAGCTGTCTTCTTGCCTGCATCCTCTCCTCCTGCAGTTCTGAGAGCTTGCAGCACTCCAAGCCCTTGCAGTTCTCTCTCTCAGCCCTTCCAGTTTTCTCCCTCTCTGTGTCTCTGTCTCTGTTCTCTTTTCTTTGAAGTTCTCTCTTCTGGGCTTAATGGCTACCCTCAGGGTATATATACCCTATTTAGAGCCCCTGAGGGCTTCATGTCTAGTTAGCAAAAGGGCATGCCTACAAACAAGCTTCCCCTAATCAAGCTTCCCTTAACTAGCTTCATGTGAGGCCTATTAAATGGGTGGGGAAGATCTTTAATCACATTAACACCACAAAAGAAGAATCTCTTTTTGCATTAACATGGGCCAATTGTTGAAATTGTACAAAGATTTTTGGGATATGTTGTATAATAAGAATGGATATTTATAGAGTACTTTATATCCATTTTCTCATTTGAACCTGTGAGTCCTGTGAGAGAGTTTCTACAGGTTATATCACCTCCATTTTATAGATGAAGAAACTGAGAAGAAACTCAGAAGAGCTTATATCCTTTCTCACTTCAAACATAGTTGGTGGTATCTGGGTGGTTGAATGAACTCAGGCTGTCCCAGGTCCACTAGAACCCTCTCCCTCTCCCACAATATCCATTATTTTTATCCTGGTTCAAATCCTGACTCTTCTTATTCCCTTCCCCACACTTCCCACAAAAAGGAATATCCATAATTTTGATCTTGTTTCAAATCCTGGCTTGGAGATTCATTCCCTCTCTATATTTATGATCCTAGACTTGTCTAGGGTAGCTCAGCTAGTATGTGCCAGAACTGGATTTCAAACCAAGTTCTCTCAGGCTCTGGATTGTGTTCTTTTTATTTTTCCATTCTGCCTTTCAAAACAAAATAAAACAAACAAACAAAAAACCCAAAACTGCAATATGACAGGACAGGCACATAGGAGCAAAGATTTAGAGCTAAAGGTTTTTGCAGTTCATATATCCTCATTTTACAGATGAGGAAACTGAGGCCTAGAGAAGTTAAGTGACTAGGCCTAGATCAATAATATAGTTATATTCAGAAATAATGATGATGTAAAAACAAAGGATACCAATACATTTTTTAAAAAATGTGCTGTGGCCACACTATACTACGGAAATGAAAAAAAATTTAGGAAACATATTACAAGCTTAGTACATACTACAAGTCTAGTATGGAGGCATCATATCATAGTAATGGGAAATTTTTATTATCCAGATACTTGTTGGAGCTTTTTCTCTGCCCATATCAGAGTAGCTGATAACTTCATCATTCAAGTAGTAGTATAATAGTGATAGAAAAGTCTAGTCCAGACTCTATTCTCATTATCAAGAAAGTGCTGCTTGCTGGAGTGAAAATGATAATATTGGAACAGTGAAGACTGTTTTATAATTCATGATGAAGGAGAGCAAAGCTATCATACATTCTAGATTTTTGTAGAGCATATTTCAAAGTCTTCAGAGAAAAGATATATAGGATCTTATGGCCAAAAATTCTTCAGAGGTAGTCATCAGAGGAGGTATGAAAAACTTAAAAAAACCTCAAATCGTGATGAATCTAACTACTTAAGCAAGACCCAGAAGCAAATGAAAATAGTAATTCTTATCCTCAGTGAGCCTGAGAACACAAACTGCTGAAGATGGGGTGGAGGTAGGGAAAGATCTCCTTAATTGATAAGAACTGTTGATAAAACTGAAAAGCACTGCTATAGAAAATGCTTTTAGACCAGCACCTTATACCATATCCTGCCCCAAATCCAAATGGATAAGCGAACAAAATATAAAAACATTATCATAAAACTATTAATGTCAGATAGGTGTACTTGTAGGTACCATAGGGTATAAAATTTATAGTCAAGCAAGGGAGTGGAGAGATAGCTAATACATTGGATGAGAGTGCCAGGCTCAAACTAATAAAATGAAATTCAATAGAGATATAGAGTCTTATACTTGGTTCAAAATAGTAACTTTCTAAAAGTAGGATGGAAGAGGCATGATTGCACATCAGATCTATTGAAAACAAATCAAAATTGTTTTGTGGAATTTGCCCTTTTTAGCCTGGATCAGAGATGAGGCATATGAATGAAAGATACTTATTATTCAGTTTGGCCCCAGAATAAAAACAAAAACAAACAAACAAACCTGGAGAAGTGGTTAAAGGCAAAAATAGGAAGAAGAAATTTTGTAGTAATTAGGGATATTCAAAATTGGAAATGGTTCTCTCAAAATGTAATCGATTCCCTCTCATAAGTTTCCAAGCAAAGGACTTGACCACTTGTCAGGTATGTTATATATGTGTCAAATTATTTTTCCTCTTGGGCTGTAGGAGATACCCATTTCAACCTTGAGATTCTGAAGTGACGAAAGAAAATAAACAATTTTGACTATAATTTTAAAAAAGTTTTTTGTGAATAAAATCAAAGCAGTTAGAATAAAAAGAGACAACTTTAAGAGGGAAAATTTTTGCATCAAGCATTTCTGAAAAAAAAAATCTGATATCTAAGAATTGTAGGGAAAATATGTAGCTATGTAAGAACAAGTGGTCAAGAAATAGGAACAGTTTCCAAAAGAAGAAATGGAAATGATCGACAACCTCTTGAAGAAGTTCTTTAAATCATCAGTACTAAGAGAAGTACAAATTAAGGCAATTTTGAAGTTTTACTTCACAACCACAAAATTAGCAAAATGGTAAAAAGTGGCAGTAGTGCATGTTGGAGGAGCTGCGGGAAGACAGTCCCATTAATGCACTGTTGGTGTAGTTGTAAACTGGACTAAAGTTTCTGAAAAAAAATGGAATTAGGTGAGAAAAATCACTTAATTCTTCATACTCTTTGATCATCTGGGCTGCTATTTTGAGAATATACCCCAAAGAAGTCAAAGGCAGAGAGAAGTATGATATTTATAGAACTACCTTTTTTTGTAGTAGCAAACATTTAAATATGAATTAGATGCTAAATAAATGATAGTCTGTGATTCTTGTGGATTCTCCCTGCACTGTAAGAAATTATAAATATGAAGACTTTATGGAAACCTGGAATGCATTTCTGAATTGATACAGAGTGAAGATAGCAGAAATAAGAGAATTATAGGTCCCATAATGATATGAATGAAAATGACAGTAGACATCTAAATTCAGATTAAATTCAATGACTAATCTTTTTTTCCAAAGGACAGGTGATGAAACACAATTCCTTCCTCTTGGTGCAAACAAGAGGAGAACTATGGATATTGAATGATATATACACTATTAGAGGCAGTCACTATGTCCATTAGTTTTGCCTAATTCTTATTTGTTACAATGGAGAGTTTTATATGTATGTACCAGGGGTGGGTATTATGTATTAGAAAATACTTTTGGAGTAAAACACAAAAGGCATCAATAAAACTTTTAAACACAATGAAATTTTGAAGGTGGAAAAAGAAATAATTGAGATGAGGAGGAAAAGAGGCAGTTGTCTGAAGAGACTAATACAAAGAATATTCTCTTAGATTTTTAAAAGACATGCAGAACATGGAAGCAATGGCAAATAACAGAGGAGTCTGTGATTACAAAGGATTTACAAATTACAAAGTACCTTTCAGGATGAATAGAGAAGTGAAGCAATAATACAGTCGAGAGTACTGAAGCTCAGAAAGAAATGGAACTGGCAAGGAAAGCAAAGGACAACAAAGTTTTTTTTTAAAGGTATACTAGGGGAATAAAGAGGAGTCCAGTAATAGATAGAACTATCGCTTGGAGAGTATGGAGCAGTGATATTGGGCAACAGAGAGAACTCAGAGTTATTCAGAACTTATTCAAATGCTTTTTCCTATGCCAAAGAAAATGATCTTTGGACTAAAAAAGACAGAACAAAAATAACTAATGAGTAGTTGACAGTCAAAATAAATGAGGACATTGTGAGGACTTACCTAGCTGCCGACACAAGGTCCAGATAAACTACATCCTTGAGAACTGAAAGAAATGCCAGTTGTGAAAGCCGACCCAGTGGTATTGATCTTTAACAGTTTGTAGGGGGTGAATTCTCAATAGTTAAGTTACTGTATCTAGGTTTCCTTGTAGTCCAAGTTTCACAGCCCTGTAGCTTTGACTGCATGGCCCTTTGTGTTCAAGATGAGTTAGCTTTTCCCAATTGTGTCAATTTTCTTCACCCCTAATCTTCCAAATGGGTCCAATTTGCTAAAGATGAAGCCATTCAGATCCCCAGACCTAGAAAAAATGATTGCTTTATCGCTGTAAAGTGGAAACTTCTTGTCTAAATTCACTCTGGTATGGACCAAGTGTTTCAACAATCTGGCTAGCAGCTGTTGTGGGGGTGAAAGACCAACACAAGCCCAACAACAAGCATGCTACCAGCATGCTGCAAAAGCCCAGGTTCTTTTGATCTGCTTTACTAAGGAAAGCAACTTTAAGGGGTTGACTAGCTTACTTTAATTCAGCATACAGATACCATTAATTTAATTCAGGGGAAAAAAAACCAGCACCCTGAACTTCGGGGCAAATACAAACAAATTACAAACATCAATGGACAGACCCAATATAATTCATAGTTACCAACATCTAGGTTCAGCCTGGGAGCTCATAACAAGGGCTGACCCAGAGTCATGTGCCCACACATGCAACTCACCCACGTGACCTAAAATCGTCACAAAGAGGCGACTTAAACCCATCTGGTCTAAAAGCTGCTAATGTCCCAAACATGTCACTCAAACTCAGGTGTAAACTAGGCCCTCCCCTGAGGCAAGGAGGTCACCAAGGACTCCCAATCTAATCAAGGAAACAAAGACCAAACTCTTCAAGAGCACTTGGTTGAATTGAGTGCTAAGAGCCCATTTTGTTTACCAACACACCAAGAAAACAACCAACCAATGTAACAAGATTACAGCTGAGTCACCAAGTATTGGAGTGTGAGCACCATATTAAATAGGGGAAGAAGGCACTTGTAAACATACTTTCAGCCAAGTACAAAAATGAGAAAAGAAGAAAAGGAAATGGCATTCATTTTGACAGATAATTATTGATCTGTAAGGCACTGTGCCTGGATAGGGAAGGGGAACAAAAATGAGTCAGGGCCTCTTTGCTCTTTGGAATTTTGACCCAGGCACGGTCATGAGAATGTATGTCAAAAATGCAGAGAGCACTTTGGTCTTTAAGTTCTAGGACTGGATCAGAGGCCACAAATAGTACTGTTTCATTACTACACATAACAAGCAGGAAGAGATTTATGCAATTAGAGAGCGGTAGAAACAAAACTTCTTCATTTCATATGATCGCAGGTTTAAGCTAGAATTCCATCAATCTGATTTTACCTATGAGGAAACTGGATTCCTGTGTGCCTTGGGCCACACAGATCAGAAGCATCTATAGCAGGCTTTGAACTCAGATCTTCCAGATTTCAGTACTCTATCACTTACTTTATTGTGACTCCTGTAGGCACAAAAGAATCGTTGGCCTATGTAGACTTTAGGAGAGCCTGTTCTCTTTTGACTAGTGCCCTGCAGAAACCCATCTTGTATTTCATAGATTTTAAACTCCCCAATGGTAAGAACCTTCAGAAATCATCTGGTAAATGGGGTGACAGATGTATAAAATAAAGACAAAAGCATAGGCATCTGTGTTCTCACACGCGTGTATGTGCATGTGCACACACACACACACACATACACCCCTTCTGTTGGCATGAAAGAAAAGAGAAATCACAGATGCTGGGGGCCACCAGGGAAGACTATTGGGACAATTTAGCATCTAAGCTGGGGTTTGAGGATTGGGTAGGCAAAGATATTCGGGGCAAAGTTAGGCAGATGGAACTGCGTGAACAACCATAGGAAGTTCACGAGCATGTCTGGATAGCAGTTCAGCTAGAGTTTAGAGTTTAGACTGGAAAGATAAGAAAGTAATATATCATGCTTGAAATCAAACAGGCTGCAGAGCTTGCAGTGGGGAATCATGGGACCAATATCTCAACCTCCATCTTCAGTTAAGGGTCCCTTATTTTCTGAGATTTTACCATTTTAGTGGTTCTTATTTGGAAGCTTTAATGGAATCATAAGTTACGAGTAATTATTTTTGTTCTTTTCCTATGTGGGGCCACAGTATGGACTGGGGTGGTGGTGGTCATGGCCTAATGTGGGAGAGAAGAGAGGTGAGATACAGGAAGCCAGGCTAGACTGGGTTCTGGCTGGGCCATGGGGAATGCTTCTCCATCTGATTTGGCCACCTGCCAATGTTTAGCCCCAGAAATGCCTATTCAGCTGTTCTCTATCTCCTGCTCTCCTCCGGTGGCTGGGGAGGCCCTTGGCTGTTTGCCACCAGCTCTGTCAGGAGAGAGAGAGAGAGAAAGAGATTGCTTGGCCATTATGACAATTTAACTGCCCCTTCATAACCACGCTGTGCTCCCTAATAACATTCCATGCTTCCCCCTTTCTGTAGGGGTGCGGATGATACTTCCATAGAAGATGCTATGTTAAATCCTAATGCCAGGACTGACTCTACCACATATGGATCTGGCCCTAACAAGCTGGGGAAGTTTGAGTGGAAAAGCTAATGGTTCATTTGAAGGCTGCCTTACTTGCCATATATTTCATTCTCAGCTTTTTGGCCTTTCTATAAGTAGTCTCCCATGTTTAGAATCTCCTCCTCATCTTTGCCTTATGAAATTTCAAACTTCCTTCAATGTATTGATCAGGTGCCACCTTATACACCTTGTTCATAGAGTGCTGGTCCTTGAGTCAAGAAGATCTGAGTTCAAATACAGCCTTAGACACTTGCTAGTTTTTGACCTTGGGCAAGTCTTTTGACCTCTGTCTGTCTCAGTTTTCTCACCTCTAAAATAAGGAAAGTGATAGCACTTACCTCCCATGGTTGTTGTGAGGATCAAATGAAATAATAATTATAAATCACTTAGTGCAACACCTAGAAGGTAGAAAGTGCTAGATAAATGATAGCTGTTATTATTGTTGTTAATGTTGTTGTTACCTGAGACCTTCTCTGACCACCTCAGGGATTGAAATGACCTTAGAGCACTTTGTTTATTCTTTGTCTTTACTTGCTTGTAAATATGCTATATATCATCCTTTCAGAGTGTAAGACCCTAAGGGTAGAGGCTGTTTCATTTTTTCCTTTATATCTTTAGCTTTTGATCTTCTACATTAAAACGTGCTTAATAAATTAGTCGACTGACTGAAGGAATGAACAGTGATATAATTGGAATCAGGGAGGATGGGAAAGATGGTCGCCCTAAAACCTAGCCATCTACTTCCTTAGCCTTTCTTGAAGTCTCATGGGTCATTTTATTCCCTTACATAATGATATAACAAATTTGAGAATATTTACTTAGTTGTCCATTTATTGTCAGGAACACATTCCCTCTCTACTTCCACTCCTTCAAATTTGTTTGATTTCTTCAAGTCTTGGCTCAAAAAAAATGCTTTTACTGACCCTTTTAGTTGCAAGTTCCCTATCTATGTATGTTACTTTGTATATATGTAGTATTTATTTATCTGTGTAGATATTGTTTTGCCCCAGTAAAATATAAGCTGCTTGAGTGCAGGCACTTTTAAAAAAATGTACCCCTAAACACCATGCCTGGCACACAGCATATTCTTAATAAAATTCTTGTTGAATGAATAAACAAAAAAGTGTCCCTTCTACTGTTTTTTTTAATTGATCACGACCAGATTATGACCATTTTTGACTTATGTAATTATTTATTGTTGCTATCATCTATTTGCAAAAGACTACAGAAGATGGGGGGCATATTTTATTTTAAACCTAGAGTAGCACCATATAAATTTCATAGGTGGTTGAAAATGAGCTCACCATGAATGGACCTCAATTTCAGGACCCAAACTTCTGGAGTTTTTTTTCCCAGGTGAGTTATTGGACAATGTATGGCATTTTAAAAAAATGATTTGGATTAATCCTGAAGTGGACCCACACTCTTTGGAAATTGTCTCTAATATACATATGCTGCCTTATTCCTAATCTCTCTCTCTTTCTCTCTCTCTCTCTCTAATGTATATATATATATATATATATATATACATATATATGTTATATATATATGCATGCACACATATATACATGTGTATGTGTGTGTGTATATATATATATATATTTTTTTTTAATGATAAAGAGAGGTAGTGAGAAAGTCCCTGAATCCTCTATTACTCTCTCTCTCTCTCTTGCATTCTGTAAATACCTGAGGCCCTGGCAGCAGGGAACTTGTAGGCTTTGTATGCAGATCTTAGAATTTACAGTGTGTTGCAACTTGAGTTTTACGTTAATATAGAAATGATGGGGGAGTCAGTCGATAGGGTAAAACAAATTATAAAGTTGTGGCTGAGGATTTATGAGAACTCTGATTCAGAGTGTAAAGATCACATTTCTTAGAAAGTAGGTGTCAGTTTCCCAGTTGAACCCCCTGGGCCATGAATAGAAGGACTCTGAATTTAAAAGAATTATTAAAAGTTGCATCAAAAAATGGCAATGCTAATTCTATCTAATAGCAGTTTTTATTGGACAGCTTTACAAAATATTTTTTAATTGTTCTTTAAAACAGCCCTGTGAGGTAAGCCAGCAATTTCAATGACATATATTTACACATAATGGAACTGGGAAAAGATAAGACAATTGATTGAAGAAAGTCAAATAGGAAACATATGGAGTAGACTGGGGCTACAGGACCACGCAGAGAGTGTGGTGCCAAGTGCAACCTTATATTTTGGGTCAATCCAAACTTGATCACAGTTCAGGAAATGAAAAAGGCTAAATAAATAAACAAACAAATAATTATAAAAACAAACAATGAAGTCCTGGATATTGAAATAGAGCTGGAAGAGATTTTTGAGGTAATTTAATTTAACCCCTGCATTATACAAATGGGAAAATGAGAGATGAGGGGACTTACCCAAGGTCACACAGGTAGTATAGACAAATCTGGATTTTGAACCCAGGTCCTCTAGATTCTAAAGCCTGGAAAATAATTATGCAATGCAAGAATTTTTAGAATTTTCTGATTGGAATAGAAATACAAGGAACTATGAGTAAATTTTTTGAAATACTACAATCCATACTTGAATTTCTTTCATCATGGCAACTACACCCCAGTTATTACTGTTGAAAGATTGAAGAAGCAAAAATAGTAAAAGGAGGTTGGCAGAAGTGTTAAGATAGAGGTTTTAAAAAGTGTGACAGAGTCAGAACAGAGTCTTATGTGAATTCAAGGCTCATGCATTACTGCTCAAGTGAGTTATGAAAAATATCATATGAAGAATTTGTAGAATCGTGGAATTTAGAGCTAGATTGAATTTAAAAATTATGGAATCTAAGAACCATCATCTACAGATGATGAAATTGCAGCTCTGAGAGGTAATGTAAATCACCAAATGTCATGGAGTGAGATTGTAGTAGAGCCAGGATTTGAACACAGTACTCTTGACTCAATCCAAACTTTGTTTTATTACACCATGCTGTTGAATTTCCTTTTTCAAATACTTTTAATGAGAACTGTGTGGGAAAAATACTTTCATCATTTATGAATATTGTTTGAACCTGGTTTATATGGAGCAAAACTGTCTAGCCCCAAAACTTATTGTAGAGGTTAGGCTGACCTCAGGGATCCTTCAGGGAAACAACAGTTTGGAGGAATACTTAGATTCCACTCAATGCTTGTTTTAGGTCTCCTCAAAGCTTGCATTTTGGGTTCTCCAAAATAAATTGATCTACCTGCTGATATACATCTCAAACTGCCCTACTCTGGAGACTGCCTACTACCTACTAAAGGCTGATCCGGCAAATGTTCTCATGCTCTTGTCTGAACTCTATGTAATGTAATCCTTGCAGAGCTGTACCTTCTCCCAACTCTCTCTGTGCCAAATGACCAAATAAATTTCTTTCTAAAACTATTTCAGATTGCGAGGTTCATTCTGGTGATCAGCAATAGAAAACTGTCCATCTTGAATGGTTAAAATACAATCCTATCTGGCTGACCTAAATGTGACATGTGGGACCTTGGGATTGCTTCCAGGTACATGATTCTTTGATTCTACAGCTTAAAAAAATACTAAAGCCCCCTCTACCTGTGCTGGAACCCTGGACACTCTAGGTTTTGAAGCAAACATACCAAAGTTCAGGGAACAGTGAATATCTGAGCATCTCACAATCAGTTGAAGGTGCTACCATGTCCCTAGGAGCCAAGTTACAAATCACAGCTGTGGACATTATAGCTAACAGTCTGAACAGAAGAATTGAGGCCAGTGAGAGTGGACAGCTGAGCTGATTGAGCAAAGACAAAGGTGTGCATCTGAGTCATGTTCTCATTTCTTTGCACTGCTTGTGACATGGGTTTATGTACTAGGAGATGGCTGAGTTTTAATTGCCTTGTCACCTGTAGGGTATTTCTCCCATTGTGCAAAAGGTCCACAAATTCAGCTGCTAGGGGTTGCCTGGGGCAAGGTGTCAGAACCATTCACAAATCACTACCAGTCTCCTGTTTACACCATTTTTGCCACACACAACACCAAGTAACTGACCTTATTTGACGTGTACACAAAGGAAAATCCAAGCCTTTAAAACAAATTGCAGTTAAATAACTAGAAGGCTCATAGTAGCACTCTAAAATCAAATAACAATTATAATTACATCTCTCATTCTCGTTTATTTAATGTTTTTTGCTTTATAAAGTATGGAGAGAGATACGTGTATAATTCAATTCAATTTATAATAATAACATCAAATTAAATTTCCCAAATATAACAACAAAATTAAATAACAATTAATAACGAAATGATTATTGTATAATAATATAAAATGTCCAACTAACTTGAATAATAATGGTGATGATGTAAGCCACAAATAGACCAACTAACTTGAGGAATGTGGGGGTAGAGGAGGAGGAACACAGCAGTGGTTACCACAAATTCCTATCTTCGAAAAGCTCTGGTAGAAACCATACTGAATAGTGATATTGCTTGAGTCACTAGTGTGGATTGCCTATACAAAGATAATCAATCAGCAGGCATTTGTTCAACACCTACTGTGTGTTAGGACACTCTGCTAGGTAGTAGGAATATAAGTGTAAAATTGACACAGTCCCTGCCTTTTAGGAGATTAAACAGGTAAAAAATGTTGCCTGATGCACACCCACCCACTCATTCAGTGCACATGTGAGTACACACACACACATATGTTCATAAATAAATGTTTATATATATATATATATGTATGTATATATATACAGAAATATACAAAAGTATTCTCTATACCAAAATACATAATTGGATGGCACTAAGAGCAGAAAACATCAAGAATGCTCTGGGAAAAGATAGCATACAAGTTGACTCTTAAAAGGAGCCATGTTATCTTGCAAAATGTAGAGGAAATAGCTTAGAAAAATTCAATTCTAGATCTGATCCTCAGCAGTAGGAAGGAACTGATTGTGGGGATGGTAGAAATGGGGGAAAAATGTGTAATTCCAAATCTTGTGGAAATCAATGCTGAAAACTACAAATGTTAAATAAAAAAAGAAATAATTTGAATCTCGTGTGTGTGTATGGGGGGGGGTAACCACCCCATCATAGAATTTGTGATGGATGAGGAAGACAGCAAGGAGGGAATTATTTCAGGTAATGGGGCACAGTCTATGCAAAGGAATGGAGGAAAGAGTTGGGATGTCATGTGCAAGGAATAAGCAGATAGACAACTTTTATGAGAATGTAGAATGTGTGGTGGGAAGTAATGAGGAATAGTCTCATAAGACTGGAACTGGATTGTGAAGGGCTTTTAAATGCTAAAGAGAGGAGTTTTTATTTTAACCTAAAGGCGGTGGGGAGGCAGCCAGTGAAGTTTAATGAGCAGAGGAGTGACACACCTAGACCTGTGCATTAGGAATACCAATTTGGTAGCTGTGTGTGGATGGGTTGTTTAGGGAGTTACTGGATGCAAAGAAGCAAATAAAATAATAGTCTAGATCAGAGGTGGGGAACCTGCAGCATCAACATAACATGTGGCCCTTTAGGTCCTCAAGTGTGGCCCTTTGACTGAATCCAAACTCCACAGAACAAATCCCCTGGAGATCTTGGACTTAGTCAAAAGGCCACACCCAAGGACCTAGAAGGCTACATTGGCCTAGAGGGTGCAGGTTCCTCAGCTCTGGTCTAGAGCTAATGAATGCTCCAGGTAAGAAGAAATGCAGTTAATATACAGAGACCAAACATATACTCTCATGAATCCATCAAGGGGCTAGATTTGGTATAATGGGAAAAAGTCCTCGATGAGGACAGCAGAATGACATAGTAGTTATGGAGAACATTAATTATCTAGGCATCTGCCCAAGCTTGTGCTTAGTAGAAAATGGAATGCCAAATATTGACTTCTAATGTCACCTTACAAAATGTAGAGGAATTAGCATAGAGAAATTCGGTTCTAAATCTGATCCTCATCAGTGGGAAGGAACCGATTGTTAGTGTAGAAATAATTTGAATCGTGTGTAGGTCTGTGTGTGTGTGTGTGTGTGTGTGTGTGTGTGTGTATGGGGGGGTTGCCACCCCATCGTAGAATTTGTGATGGATGAGGAAGAAATGTGAGGCATAATCAGGCATATATCCTGGAATGTGGGAGGGCAGATTTCAAAGGATTTCAGAGGAGGGACAGGCAGAATGCCACCGACTAAAATTCTTTAAGTGAAGTCAGGCAAGAAGGTATAATAAGCTGTTAACAATTTAATTCTGAAGATAAAATGTGAGATTTTTCCAAAAAGTAAAAGGGAGAGTTGATTGAAAAGATCAAAGTGGATACCTAAGGAATGCATCAACAACTTTCAATTAAAAAAATAAATTTTATTAGTAGCTTTTTAAAACATCACCTGAATTTTCTCCCAGTATCTAAGACCTCCCATATAATAATATTTAAAGAATAAAAGAGAAAATAAAGATCAGCAAAAGTGATCGATACATGGAAAACATCTGAAAAATGTAAGCAATTTAATATACCTTTGCAAAAGGTTAGGTGGAAATATCTTCTCATACATTATCTATGTGGGGTCATATTTATTCTTTGTAATTTTGCAACATTCCTTTTTGATTGTTTTGATGCTGTTCTTTCCACTTATATTGTTGCAGTCATTGTGTATATTGTTCTGCTTACTTTCCTCTGCATCAGTTCATATAGAACTTTCCATGCTTCTTTGTATTCATTGCATTTGTCATTTCTTACAGTACAGCAATATTCCATTCCATTCCATTCCATTCCATTCCACACAACATTCATGTACCACAATTTATTAAGTCATTCGCTAATTTTTGGGTACAATCTTCTATATTCATCTATCCATCCATCATCTATCTATCTATCTATCTATCTATCTATCTATCTATCTATCTATCAAAGATAGAAGCTAGGATTGGTACAAGAGGATGAATACAAAAGGATATCTTGGTGCTAAAAGAATGTCAAGAATGCTAAAGCTCAGAATAATAGCTAGTAATAAGAGCTGACATGTATAGCACTTTAAGTTTTGTTAATCACCTTGCATAGATTTACTTGTTTGAATTAGCTAAGACTGGTGAGAGACAACAAAATGGTGCTTTAAAAAATTTACAGTGGAGGAAAAAAGAAGTAAAGAAAAGAGAAAGTGAAATTTAATGAGAAAGACTTTTACATTTGGAGTCAGAATACCAAGGTCTACAATTTACTTATGTGTATGATCTTGGGCAAGTCACTGGAACTCTGTGGGCCTCAATTTCTTCAGCTATAAAATGTATGAGAGTAGGTGACATTCAAAGGACCTTCCAGATCTAAATTTGCATGCTTATCATTAGACCACTACTCAGGGTGGATGGGACAATGATAACTGATTATGGAGAGAAGGTAGAAATATTTTAATTTTTTCTGATCTGGTTTCCTCTGGTAAGAGGAATGATGTGAATAGAGAGAACTGAATAAAATGGGAGAGAATTTGAAAGATGACAAAAAGCCTATAATAGCATTGGAGAAGTGCAATGTCGAAGTATTAAAAGAAATGAAACCTTAAAACTAGAAGTGAGCAAGCTTAACTTCAATTCCTGGTTAAAATTCTAGAAAATATTATGAAAGAGATGGTTGTAAATATCTGTAAAAGGAAGTGGTGATCACAAAGAACCAGCAAGATTTTATCAAGAATAAGTCACGTCAGACATGTGGTAGATCAGAGGAATACTATAGATATAGTTTAACTAGATTTTAGCAAATCACTTAACAAAGTCATACTAGTCTAACAATATTTACATTTTTGGAAAATTTGTGAAATTGATAGATCAAAGATCATAGGATCATCAAATTATTTAGCACTGAAAGCTACTACAGAGTTTACCTACCAGTCTGTAGTTTATCTAAATTTCAGCAAAACTTTAATAAAGTCTCTCATGCTGTTTATGTGAAAAAGATGGAGAGATGTAGTCTACTACATGACAATAAATATAATTAAATTTTTAAAAAACCACTTGTAGCCAGAGTGGCCTCTGTTTTCTTTGAGTGACTCAGTTTATCTCATTGAGCATTGCTGGGCCATGCCTGGGAGCAGAGAACTTCCTATGTGACCTCTTCCGGGGCAAGAAGCCCAGAAACCCATGCCTGGAAGCAGAGAACTTCCTGTGTGATGAATCATGGGGCTGGAGGAGGGGAGGTGTTGACTCCAGAGCCACGCCCTATTGGGTGTTAACCTAGTCTATGCTAGGGGGAGAGGCCAACTCAAGAACCAATCGGCCCTGGTCATTCAGGCAGCGCTTGATGATGTCAAAAACTCTATAAGAGGGGAGAGGATAGCTTGAAGAGCTCTCTTTCCTTTTCCGGTTGGCTCAGGAGCAGTGGGGAGCGTGACTCTGGGCCAGCCCTTGTCCTCGGGCTGAGCCCAGATATTGGTAACTATGAATTATATTGGGTCTGTCTGTTGATATTTGTAATTTGTTTGTATTTTGGTTTTGAAGTTCGAGGTGCTGGTTTGTTTTCCCCCGAACTAAATGAATGTTCTGAACTTCAGGGTACTGGCTGTTTGTTCCCCTGAACTAGCTCACTGTAATCTGTATTTGGCCTGTCTGTTGATGCTTGTCTCTTTGCTCCCCTAAACTAATTGAATGCTAACTGAATGCTGGCGTTTTCCTCTGAGCTAAATGAATGTTGTCTGTATGCTAACTGAATGCTGGATTAAAGTAAGCTGGTCAACCCCTTCAACGTGCTTTCCTTGTTTAAGCAGATAAAAAGAACCTGTGCTTTTCCAGCGTGTGGGCAGCCTCCTGGGTGCATCTTACGCCCCCACAGGAGCTGCTAGCTGATTGTTAATACGCCACTATTTATTTATTTATTGAATATCTTTAGTTTTCAGCATTAATTTTCACAAGAGTTTGAATTACAAATTTTCTCCCCATTTCTACCTTCCCTCCCACTCCAAGATGGCGTATATTCTGATTGCCCCATTCCCCAGTCAGCCCTCCCTTCTTTCACTCCACTCCTCCCTATCCCCTTTTCCCTTACTCTCTTGTAGGGCAAGATAGATTTCTATGCCCCATTGCCTGTATATCTTATTTCCTATTTGCATGCAAAAACTATTTTTTGAACATCTTCTTTTAAAACTTTGAGTTCCAAATTCTCTCCCCTCTTCCCTCCCCAAACACCCTCCCTAAGAAGGCAAGCAATTCAACATAGGCCACATGTGTATTATTATACAAAACCCTTCCACAATACTCATGTTGTGAAACACTAATTATATTTTGCTCCTTCCTATCCTATCCCCCTTTATCCAATTTTCTCCCTTTACACTGTCCCTTTTCAAAAGTGTTTGCTTTTGATTACCTCCTCTCCCTATCTGCCCTCCCTCCTATCATTCCCCCTTTTTGATCTCCTTCCTCCTTCTTTCCTGTGGGGTAAGATACCCAAATGAGTGTGTATGTTATTCCTTCTTCAGGTCAAATCTGATGAGAACAAGATTTTCTCATTCCCCCTCACCTGCCCATTCTTCTCTTCCAACAGAACTGCTTTTTTCTTGCCACTTTTATGCAAGATAATTTACCCCATTCTATCTCTCCCTTTCTCTCTCTCTCTCTCTCAATATATTCCTCTCTCATCCCTTAATTTGATTTTTTTTAGATATCATCCCTTCATATTCAACACACCCTGTGCCCTCTGTCTACATATGTATGTATGTATGTATGTATGTATGTATGTATGTATATTACCTTCAGCTACCCTAATCCTGAGGTCTCATGAATTATACACATCATCTTTCCATGTAGGAATGTAAACAAAACAGATTAACTTTAGTAAGTCCCTTGTGATTTCTCTTTCTTGTTTACCTTTTCATGCTTCTCTTGATTCTTGTGTTTGAAAGTCAAATTTTCTATTCAGCTCTAGTCTTTTCACTGAGAAAGTGTGAAACTCCTCTATTTTATTGAAAATCCATATTTCACCTTGGAACATTGTACTCGGTTTTGCTGGGTAGGTGATACTTGGTTTTAATCCTAACTCATTTGACCTCTGGAATATCATATTCTAAGCCCTTTGATCCCTTAATGTAGACGCTGCTAGATCTTCTGTTATTTTGATTGTGTTTCCACAATACATCAATTGTTTCTTTCTGTCTGTTTGCAGTATTTTCTCCTTGATCTGGGAGCTCTGGAATTTGGCGACAGTATTCCTAGGAGTTTACTTTTTGGGATCTTTTTCAGCAGGCGATCATTGGATTCTTTCAATTTCTATTTTACCCCCTGACTCCCGAATATCAGGGCAATTTTCCTTGATAATTTCTTGAAAGATCGTGTCTAGACTGTTTTTTTTGATCATGGCTTTCATATAGTCCAATAATTTTTAAATTATCTCTCCTGGATCTATTTTCCCAGTCAGTGGTTTTTCCAATGAGATAGTTCACATTGTCTTCCACTTTTTCATTCCTTTGGTTGTTTTATAATATCTTGATTTTTCATAAAGTCACTAGCTTCCACTTGCTCCAATCTAATTTTTAAGGTATTATTTTTTTAGTGGTCTTTTGGACCTCGTTTTCCATTTGACTAATTCTGCCTTTCAAGGCATTCTTCTCCTCATTGGCTTTTTGGAGCTCATTTGACATTTGAGTTAGTCTATTTTTAAGGTGTTGTTTACTTCAGTATTTTTTTGGGTCTCCTTTAGCAAGTCATTGACTTGTTTTTCATGGTTTTCTCTCATCGTTCTCATTTCTCTTCCCAATTTTTCCCCTACTTCTCTAACTTGCTTTTCCAAATCCTTTTTGAGCTCTTCCATGGCCTGAGACCAGTTCATGTTTTTCTTGGAGGCTTTTGATGTAGGCTCTTTGACTTTGTTAACTTATTCTGGCTGTATGTTTGGGTCTTCTTTGTCACCAAAGAAAGATTCCAAAGTCTGAATCTGAATCCATTTTTGCTGCCTGGCCATGTTCCCAGCTAAGTACTTGACCCTTGAGATTTTGTCAGGGTATGACTGCTTGTAGAGTACAGAGTACTTTGTTCCAAGCTTGAGGGGATGCACTATTGCTTTCAGAGCTATTTCTGCACAGCATCCTCTGCCACACCAGGGCTGCTCCTCCCCTAAGAACTGCCAAACCAGACTGGGACTCAGATCTTAAGCAGGCTCTGCACTCCCACTCTGAGCTCTGATCTGCAACTTAATTCCTCCCACCAGGTGGGCCTGGGCCCAGAAGCGACTGCAGCTGTAGTTCTGTAGCTGCAGCACTTCTGCTGCCCCTGGAACCATGAACTCCTTTCACTCTGTCTCAGAAGCTTTTCCCTCTAAACTTCTCTGCTGTCTTTGGTGTTTTTGGGTTAAGAAGTCTGGTAACTGCCACAGCTCACTGATTCAGGGAGCTAGGGCCTGTTCTGCCCAGCTCCTGGTCTGTTTGGCTCACGTGGCCCATGCTGGACTCTGCTCAGTTCTGCTCCCAGTTCCGTGTGATAGACCTTACCCAGTGACTATCCAGGCTTTCTTGGGCTGGAGCCCTGCTTCCCTCTGCTATTTCATGGGTTCTGCAGCTCTAGAATTTGGTCAGAGCCATTTTTATAGGTGTTTGGAGGGTCCTGGGGGAGAGCTTTAGGGAAGTCCCTGCTTTCTAGCTGCCATCTTAGTTTCACCCCCAATAAATATAATTAAATTGATTGAACTGGTAGAATCACCAAGTCTAAAGAGTAATTATCCATCAATGGTCATAAGTCAACTTGGAATAAGGCCTTGAGTAGAGGGTCCAATGAACCTATCTTCATCTTCAACTTTATACTTTTAAAGGGTTAGGTTATTGACTTGGATAAAGGCATTATTGGCATTCTCACAAAATTTGCATAGGATGGAAACTCAGGAGGAATAGTTCACATAGTGCATGACACAGTTAGTATGCTGACAGGACATAATTTAATATTTAAATTTTGGACCAACCTTTGTATAAGCAAATATGTATGATCAGCCACTGTAAACAGATTCTTGATTGAATTCATGTGAATGCCATCCACAGAGGCACTTGTAGTTCCAATTTTGTATCTTAGGCATTCCATACACTTCATCTAGAGGTAACCAATATTGGTCACAAATAAATCCAGTGGTGTGTATCTATTATTAACTATTATTTTTGAAGAAATGTTTTTTTTCCCAGAAGTATTTCTAGAAAGTTTTAAATGTTTTATCATGTGATCTGAGCACATTTGCCAGTCCTCTTCCTCTTTTTATGGATTCTTTCTTCGAATGTCTCTCTCTTCCTCTCCATATGTTAAGATCATATATATATATATATATATATATGTGTGTGTGTGTGTGTGTGTGTGTGTGTGTGTGTGTATTTAAATATTGTTAAAATAAGAAATGTGTGCATGCATGCATGTGCATCTGTGTATAATATGTGGTTCTGGTTTGAATATTTCACAAAATACACTGTTTTCCATTTTATACTTTAAAAGTATAAGACTTAACTGTCATTCTTAGGTATCCTTCAAGGCTGGTATTATAAAGTATTAGCTGAAATAAATTTGTTTTTTCCATTGAGGTTTGATTTCAGGTTGCCAGTAAGTCTCTTGACATACACATTAATAACTTTCCTTCTCCATGACTTTATGCTTGATATGTCTTAACTTTAAAAGACTAACATAAGTATTACTTTTGTCCATTGGTTTGATTTAATCTTTGGATGCAAGATAAAATCCTTCACTCTATATTTTACCTTAGTGTACATTATATATTTTATACTTAATGAATTAAAATGACATTTTTGTATATCTAGTGAAAGTTTACACATGATGAAGAAATTGTTTAATGTGTTTTTTGGTAAAGTCATTTGACCTGATATCATTTGAATACATCAGATGATTAATGAGATAGTCTGCCATGACTCCCACTTTGGCTTAGAATCATTTTACAAATTCTAAAGTGCTATGCAAATGCCAGCTATTATTATTATCATCAGAAGGGCAACTGGGCATATTTGAAAGAGTGCAATACTTGAATCAAGGCATTTGAGTGCAGACTCTGACCCATATTAGCTGTCTGATACTGTCTAAGTCACTTAATCTTGATAGGCATTAAGGAACTCCCTAGGATTTATCCAAAAAGTCATAAATGGAATGCAAAAATGTTTTTACTTCTCTGGAGAGAGTCTTTTGGAGTTCTCTCATACTGTAGAATTCACTGATACATTTTGGTTATTATCAGCTATCAACTATTTATTGAACACTTTCTAGTATGTGGTAGTAATTTAAGTAGTATGTGGGTACAAGGAAGCATATGAAATGGTTCCTGATTTTGCAGAGTTTGAATATCTGTTGCAGAATTGATACATCCACAAAAAAATTAAGGTAGCACTTAATTTTGATGAGACTTAATCTGAGTTTAAGCTTCTAATCAGTTGATATAGGTGAATTAAAATCAGGCCCAGAGGGTGTATGTATTCTTAATGTGCTGCAGAATAGTATAGCTCTGTAATTTTAATAATTCCATTTAATGACTAATAAAGGTAAATCTGAAAGCAAGTGGAGTGCCCCATGAACCTCTAGAACAGAAGGGAAGTATTAACTTGGGGGAAGCCTTACTGAGTTCACCATTAGAAGTAAGACAGGGGGCAGAGCCAAGATGGTGGCTGGAAAGCAGGGGCTTGCTTAAGCTCTCCCACAGGTCCCTCCAAACCCCTGTAAAAAATGGCTCTGAACAAATTCTAGAGCTGCAGAACCCATGAAATAGCAGAGGGAAGCAGGGCTCCAGCCCAAGAAAGCCTGGATGGTCACCTGGAAGGTCTATTGCATGGAGCTGGGAGTGGAGCAGAGCACAGTCCAGTGTGGGCCATGCCAGGAGCAACCAGACCAGGAGAGGGGCAGAACAGGCACCAGGGCTCTGAATCATTGAGCTGTGGCAGTTATCAGACTTCTCAACTCACAAACACCAAAGAGAACAGAGCACGTTAGTGGGAAAAACTGTGGGATCTGCTGGATCAGAGTGAAAGGAGTGCATGGTTGGCCCTAGCCCCAGGGCATGGAAGTGGTGCAGCTCTGGGGCTGCTCCCAGAGCTCCAGCTGTGGTTACTTCTGGCCCCAGGCTCACCCGGTGGGAGGAATTAAGCTGTGGATCAGAGCAGGAGTGTAGAGCCTGCTTGGATCTGGGTTGCTGTCTGGGTTGCCAGTTCTTGGGGGAGGAAGAACACTGGTGTGGCAGAGCTTGCTGTGTAGAAGTAGTTCTGAAAATAGCAGCACAGCCCCTCAAGATTGGAACAAAGTAGTCCATACTCTACAAGCAGTCATACACTGACAAAAAGCTTAAGGGTCAAGTACTTGGCTGGGAACATGAACAGGCAGTGAAGACGGACTCATATTCAGACTCAAATTTGGAATCTTTTTTTGGTGACAAAGAAGAACCAAACATACAGCCAGAAGAAGTCAACAAAGTCAAAGAGCCTACATCAAAAGCCTACAAGAAAAATATGAATTGGTCTCACGCCATGGAAAAGCTCAAAAAGGATTTGGAAAAGCAAGTTAGAGAAGTAGAGGGAAAATTGGGAAGAGAAATGAGAGTGATGCAAGAAAATCATGAAAAAACAAGCCAATGACTTGCTAAAGGAGTCCCAAAAAATACTGAAGAAAATAACACTTTAAAAAATAGACTAACTCAAATGGCAAAAGAGCTCCAAGAAGCCAATGAGGAGAAGAATGCCTTGAAAGGCAGAATTAGCCAAATGGAAAAGGAGGTCCAAAAGACCGCTGAAGAAAATGCTACCTTAAAAATTAGATTGGAGCAAGTGGAAGCTAGTGATTTTATGAGAAATCAAGATATTATAAAATAGAACTAAAGGAATTAAAAAATGGAAGACAATGTGAACTATCTCATTGGAAAAACCACTGACCTGGAAAATAGATCCAGGAGAGATAATTTAAAAATTATTGGACTGTATGAAAGCCATGATAAAAAAAAGTCTAGACATCATCTTTCAAGAAATTATCAAGGAAAATTGCCCTGATATTCTGGAGTCAGGGGGTAAAATAGAAATTGAAAGAATCCACAGATCGCCTCTTGAAAAAGATCCCAAAAAGAAAACTCCTAAGAATATTGTTGCCAAATTCCAGAATTCCCAGGTCAAGGAGAAAATACTTCAAGTAGCCAGAACGAAACAATTTGAGTATTGTGGGAACACAATTTGGAATACACAAGATCTAGCAGCTTCCATATTAAGGGAATGAAGGGCTTGGAATATGATATTCCAGAGGTCAAAGGCATTAGGATTAAAACCGAGAATCACCTACCTAGCAAAACTGAGTATCATGCTCCAAGAGAAAATATGGATTTTCAATAAAATAGAGGAGTTTCACACTTTCTCAGTGAAAAGACCAGAGCTGAATAGAAAATTTGACTTTGAAACACAAGAATCAAGAGAAGCATGAAAAGGTAAACAAGAAAGAGAAATCATAAGGGTCTTATGAAAGTGAAACTGTTTTGTTTACATTCCTACATGGAGAGATGATGTGTGTAATTCATGAGACCTTTCTCAGTATTAGGGTAGTTGAAGGGAACATACATATAATATATATATATATATATAGACAGAGGGCACAGGGTGAGTTGAATATGAAGGGATGATATCTAAAAAAAAATCAAATTAAGGGATGAGAGAGGAATATATTGAGAGAGGGAGAAAGGGAGAGATAGAATGGGTTAAGTTATCTCACATAAAAGTGGCAAGAAAAAGCAGTTCATTGGAAGGGAAGGGGGGCAGGTGAGAGGAAATGAGTGAATCTTGATCTCATGGAATTTCACTTGAGGAGGGAATAACACACACTCAATTGTGTATCTTACCCCACATGAAAGTAGGGGGAAGGGGATAAAAAGGCGGTGGTGATAGAAGGGAGGGCAGATAGGGGGAAGAAGTAATCAAAAGCAAACACTTTTGAAAAGGGACCAGGTCAAGGGAGAAAACTGAATAAGGGGGGACAGGATAGGAGGGAGGGAAATATAGTTAGTCTTTCACAACATAAGTATTGTGAAAGGGTTTTGCATAATGATACACATGTGGCCTATGTTGAATTGTTTGTGTTCTTAGGGAGGGTGGATGGGGAGGAAGTAGGGGAGAGAATTTGGAACTCAAAGTTTTAGAAGCAGATGCTCGAAAAAAGTTGTTTTTGCATGCAACTAGGAAATAAGATATACAGGCAATGGGGCATAGAAATCTATCTTGCCCTATAAGAAAGTAAGAGGGAAAGGGATGGGGGGGGGAGAGGGAGTGGGGTCACAGAAGGGAAGGCTGATTAGGGAATGGGGCAATCATCTTGGACTAGGGGGAGGGTAGAAATGGGGAGAAAATTTGTAACTCATGATCTTGTGGAAATCAATGCTAAAAAATCTATAATTTCCTATTTCATCTTAAGTGTACCTTGCCATTTCTGGGCCTCAGTTTCCTCATCACTAAAATTAAAGAAATGGTTTCAAAGCTAAAAAAAAGAAGTACGACAAACACCAAAATTAGGTTGAGGTTTAACTCATCCTATTTGTGAAGTGAATGTACTCCTAGATTCCTCTGGTTTCTGGGTAGGGCCTTGTAAGAGCAAGCACCAGCCTGCTAGCACAGGTTCTTTAATCTGCTTTTAAAGAAAAGCAACTTTTAAGGGGTCAACAGTCTTCTTTAATTACATTCATTAGTTCAGGGGAAAAGTCAGCCCCCTGAACATCAGAGAAAGAAGCATAGAAAGACCAACAGACAGGGCTCTTAACTGACTGAATCAAAGGAATATCACTATACACCTTACATGCATCACTGGGTCAAGAGAGACTTTACATCTGAGCAGTTGGGGTGCTCTGAACATATGGCTATTCAGAGTCTTGACCAGGAAATCAAAAGATCCTTCTCATAAATGTGCCCCCAAAGCAAAACCTTACCTCAGAGTACATATACACTTTTGGCTAATAGGCTCAGAGTCAGAAGGCATCACAACCCTTGTGACTCAGGGCCTAATTAACTTAGTACCAAAAGGTGTGGAAGCCTTTCTACAAGCAAACCTCCCCAAAGCAAGCTTCCCTTAATGGATTCCATGTGAGGCCTATTAATGGAGGAGGAAGATCTTCATATCCCATTAACATTACAGGGCTTGAGTCACAAAGGAAGTATTACATGCCCCAAAGTAACCCAGGACTCTTTTTGTCACAAGCGTATTGTCACAAGGTTTATGTGAAAAAAAAGAGTAGGTAAAGGCCAGGACATCTGGAAACCCTGAACAGCCAAGGACCAAAGATTCCTTCCATACCAAGTCTTCCTGTCCAGGGGCTGATAATAAAAACAGTAAACAAGTTGGGGCATGTGATAAGGCTGCATTTGCTAGTAAGTGAGTGGGAGTCAATTAGGTTCCTTAAACTTCCATAATCAGGGATTCTATCCTTTAGGCCACAGACCCAGATAGAGCCTGCATATATGCAGCTATTTGCATCATCTCTCCTGCTAGTTGATTTCAGTCTTCCCCAAACTTTTTTCCATTTATTATGCACATATTTATATTTGTATCTAGGTACATTTTTATCCTCCAATGTATAATGTAAGTTCTTGAGGACAGGGGCTATTTGAGCTTTGTGTCTGTATTTCCCAGGGTCTAGCATAGTATCTGTTCCATGCCTAGAGCTCCCTCTTCTCTTCTTGAATCTCTCTGACACCAAGCTCCACTATTCTGTCCTTCAATCTTCTCTTTGGTGAAAGGTGGATCTTTTCCATGCCAAGATCAACCCCTTTGAGCAGCTAGGTGGTGCAGTGAGTAGAGCACCAGCCTTGGAGTCAGGAAGACTTGAGTTCAAATACGGCCTCAGATACTTGACACATGTACTAGCTGTGTGACCTTGGGCAAGTCACTTAACCCCAATTGCCCTGCCCCCAGAAAAAAGACCAACTCCTTTTCATGCACTCTTGATGCCATCACTTGGTGTCAAAGCTTGATGGATTTAAAGCTCTTCACAAACTGGTCTTCTACCTTTCCCATCTTCTTATATGTTGCTCTACTCCATGCACTCTATGGTACATACATAATTACTTCTGCTCCTCACACAGGACACTCCATCTTCTTTTTTCCTACCTTTGCATTGGCTTTCTTAGAATGGTCTCCCTTCTCAACTCTGGTCTTGGAATCCCTGGATTCCAGATGCTATCCTTCATATAAGACAATGGTTTCTAAACTGTGCTCCATGGCATCACAGGGTATTGCAATTAACTTACATGGGTAAAGTGGGATATTTAAAATTTTCAACCTAACTACTTAATAAATGGAACTATTGGTTATATTTTTTGATCTTGGGGAGCAGTGAAACCATCATAAAAGCACAATAAAATGAGAAAGTTTGGGACCCCCTAGTATAAGGCCTTTTCTGGTTTCCTTAACTGTTAACATCTTCCAATTTAAGATTATTTTCTATCCATTATTGTATATATGTATTTGGTTTCATTTTTATCCCACTTTGTAATGGAAGCTCTTTGAAAACATGGACTATTTTTCATTCTTTGAATTTCTGGTCTTTGGCTCAGTGTGTGGCAGATAGTAATCACTTTATAAACATTTGTTAATTGATTAGTTGAATGAATTGAAATGAATAAAGGTGAGTAGAGAGTTGGCGTGTCTTTGTTCATCGTCGTTGTTCATCCTTTGTTCTTGAAGAGGACCAGTGACATCATGAGGGTTATGTCCTGACTTGCAAGTGGATTGGATATAAGTGAAGCTATACAAAGAAAGATTTTTAAAGAGTAGTAGGAAGATGTGAGCAAACAATAGACCAAAGAGTCAGAGACCAATAGTCCTTATGATCGAGTTTAGGTACTTGAGTTAAGTATTTAGAATTTTAGTTTGGTCATGTAGTAAACAGCTGTACTAGGAACATTTCTAGGGAACTCAGTATATTCATGAGACCTGGAGGGCATTTCTGGGTCATTGTAAGGTAACTATCACTATTTTTGACCCTAAGGTAAGATTCTTCAATGCCCTCAGCTTTTCAGGAAACTCTTCTTAACAATGGTAAATAAGGACCATGGGATCATAGGTTTTTGAGTTGGAAAAGACTGTAAAGATCGCATAGCTCTACCTGCTCAATTTTCACATGTGAAAAAACTGAGGCCCAGAGAGAAGAAAGTATTTGTCATATGGATAGTAAGTAGGTGACAACAGGAGTTTGAATCCAGGCCCTTTGACTCCAAATTTGTCTTTGGAATTTAGCCCACACAAGTAATATTTAAAATAGAGATAATTATTTCTTTATTATTTGGAACAGTTTAAGTGATACACTTACTGGAAGTAGAGGAAAGGACCTATGAGAAGTGGGGAGGAGGTGAAAGCTTTTAGTCTTTATGGTGCTAGGAATATGCCATTGCTAAAATTTAGGGAAGACATTCAAATGTGTCTGCTTCCACCATTTTGTTGATTTAAAGGGATAGTGATTGGGCCCATGCTGTAATCCTTTAGTAATTGCCATCCCACATCAGTAAAACCCAACAACCCTTATCAGGTTTCTCCTTGTAAGAGTGGGCCCAGTTTAAAATAGATCAGGCCACTGTCAGGCACAGTGGTGGCTGTCTGCTTCCCCTCTTTGTGTCCTAAATATGTCACCTCAGCATGCCAAGCTGACATTTCTTGGCCCCACTGTCAAGCCTGTTTGTAAAAGCTACCCAAGTAGTTGTTTTACATGCTTCACGTCGTCTTCCCATGTCTGGCTGTATACTGCGATGTCATCAATCAATGCCATGCTGAATTCACCCAACTTAGTCAGCACTGTGTTTACCTTCATCTTGATTGTGACTGGTGTGTTCCTTTGTGCCGAAAGGGAGCAAGTGGAACACATGCAAACCAGGAGTTGTCACCAATGCTACTTGTACAATGACAACCACTGAGCCAGGCACCTGCTAAAGTGCTCTTTAGTGCCAGGAGCCCTGGGTATTCAACTACATGTCCATCACTGTCACCATACTCCCTTGATGGTGTTCTAGACAGAAATGATTGGGCGCTCAGTGGAAGTCTAGTATCTAAGTCCTATATCTGTTGTATATTCTGGAGAAGAGAAGACTTAGGGAAGACATGATAGCTGCCTTAATGTATCAGAAGAGAAGAGAAGGCAAGACAAGGAAAGGGAAAAGTGAAAGAAAAATAAGACCTGTTTTCTTGTCTCCAGAGACTAGAACTAGGAGCAATGGGTGGAGTTACAGAGAGGCAGATTTCAGTTTGATGTCAGAAAAAAACCCAACAAACTTCTTAATAATTAAATCTAATCCTACATGGAATGACCTGCTTTGAGATGTAGTTGGTTTCTCTTCACCAGAGATCTAAGCAGGGATACAATGCAAAGGCATTCCTATTCAAGTACAAGTTAGATTAAACGACCTCCAAGTCGCCTTCCAACACTGAGATTCCATGATTCTTTTGTCACTCTCTCAATGTAATTAACTAGATCAGAGGTTCTGAGTATCCACATTCTGTCTCTACTCAGTTTGGGGATATATTGAAGTGATACAAACTCCTGTTGCCTTTTATTTTTCAGAGAAGATAAAATTAAGTTCCTTAGAGCGCAACCTTTCTACTTAGAAAGGAAAAATTCAAAGCTGGATATGGATCCTTTCCCCCTGTCCCCCTATGAGATCCTGTGCAAGATCCTGCTCTCAGTTTTTGAATAAGATGCTGATGAGCCAAGGCTTAGATGAGATCTATTTTTCTGCCCAGGCTTCATATAACAATCTGGTACTCTAAGCTTGATGTCCAGTTTGCACAGTTGGTTAGAGCAGGTGTTAGGGAGGCTAAAGTTGTGGATCCCAGGTGAACTGGTTACCTTCACATTGTGACCATGACAGGAAGGGCTGAGGAAAATTTGGCAGGCAAAAAGAATTTTAAAATATATTTGAAAGGCTCTTCTGGCCCATTGTCATAAATGCCTTAGGCAGATTTGCCTCAGCTCTGGATCTTGAAATAAAACATTATCCTTAAGAAATCAAGAAACCTACAGCTCAACAAATTTACATTTACTAACAAATGGGTGCAGATTCTTGAAGCAAACTTAAAGTCCCAAATGAAAATAGCCTGTTCTCTTATTTAATAGCTTACTGTATCCCTTTCTTAAAAACCCACTGTGTTTTGCAGCCCATGAGTGTGGTGTCCAAAGTGGCACTGCATACCCTATTTAACTTTCTCTGCACTGAACTCATTATCCCCAAACTACTTTTATTTATATGTCTGATTATTTTTCTCTCCAAAATGGAGGTGAGGTGGTGGTCTGGCCAAGACCACAACTGCAAGGCTATCACTTAAATTTTCTCAGGATCCTACAGATAGCTATAATATGTGTTTCTGGGGGTGTGATGGGTGAAGGATATACTCCTACTACTCACCACTGTAGCTCCTGAGCCCCCACTATTATGATTTCCATTTACATAAAATTAATCACAATGATAAAGTAAGAGCAAGAATAATCATGACACTCATTAGGTGTCAAAAAGAGGAATAATTATAACAGTCACTCAGTAGAAGGTAAGAACAAGGAAATATGAACATTTATTCATAAGAGGCAAAAGCAGGAATAACCATAAAATTTATTCATTAGTCGGCAAGATCAGAAATAATCATAATATTTATTCAATAGTAGGTAAGAATAGGATACTTGTGACATTTACTCAATATAAGGCAAATGCAGGAATAATTATAACATTTGCTTAATAAAAGGTAAAAGGAAAAATAAACAAAATATGACAGTCCACCCATAAATCTGGGTCGCACCTTCCCACCAATGTACTCGGTATGCTTGGGAGATCGTGGATACACACTTAGAGAAACTTAACAGAGAAGTGCATGAGTAGGGAAAACCCCATGACTAGGACAACTCTGAATTCCACATAGAAGCCTTGATGTCCTTGGCCTCCGTCAAAAATGGTCTGTGTCATATACCACTTGCTGGGCAAAATTATTCCTTTGCAATCTTGTTACAATCTGGTTATCACCACTCTCCTCCTGGACAAAACTGCTCTTTCATTACTCTGGGACTGCTGAAGCAATGATAAATTATTTTTTACCATACAACCACCTTTGGTAGGGTGCAGAGAAAGTGTTATGCTTTTCAGTGATAAACAGTACCTTGAGCCAGAGAACTACAAAGCTCCTCCAATCTGCCATGAGGCCTCTGAAGAATTCTGGCCAAAACATATCTTTGTGATTAGGACAAGAAACCTTTCTCCAGCCAAATCTTCATCCAATCAGCTCTCAGCAAAGCTATGCCTGCTCTCATAGCAAAGCAGATGAAATGCCTCTTTCCCCCTCCATTTCTCCCGCTTGCATCAAAGAGAAATAAAGGACAACACAGGCAATTTAGATTTCCCCTCTAAGGCTGTATTAAAGCATTAAAGGGCAACCCTGCCTTCCTCAAGCCTATCTGCTCTCAGCAAAGCAACGCCTCTCTTCCAATCAGCATAGCTCCCAGCAAAAACACTGTGGATCCAGTCTGTCAGATTTGGTCAGCTTCTTTATTCTCTCTTCTATAAGGAGTGCTTTTATCACCTTTTATATCTTCTATGCCTTTTGACCTTGAATCCTCCTGCACTTTTCCGCCACTTCTATCTTTCGGTTGTTCATCTCCTACCTGTCTTCTATTGGCCCCGTCCTCTTTTTTTGTCACCTAATGCTTCCAATTAGGATCTCCTCATAAGCAGTTACCCATCTCTAACTTATGATTTGAAGATTAAAGCTTCTACTTCCTATCATGTTTGAACCCTATGGTCATTACAAAATCTGGTGAGGCAGATAGCCCAATGTTAATATATCTGCTTAACAGATTGGTCAACCTTTTATTAAGTGCTTACTAAATATTCCTTTTCCTCAAGGAATTTGCCTTTTTCTGGAGGTATAGGAAAAAGAAACTCTATGTGCACAGATAAATAGAATAAAAGGCAAAAAAGAAAAGATTAGATAAAGTGCCCTTGGAAAATTTGGGGAAGGAGAATAAATTTTCATCTGAAAAAGTAGGATCAGAGAATGTTTCATAGATACAGTGGCACCTGAGTTGAGTTTCCAAGGAAAAGAAAGAAAGCAACATTCAAAAAAATAAATAATTTGTCCAAGGTCATGTGGCTAAAAAGTGGCAAAGCTGGAAAATGCAGATCTTCTGACTCTATGTTCAGAGGCTGTTGTGTTGCTTTTTTTCCCTTGTAGTACTTCATTCATTTTTTCATCCACTCATAGGACCACAGATTTGGAGCTTTATGGGTCATTGAGTTCAGCTTCCTCATTGTACAGAGGAGGAAACTGAGGCCCAGAGAGATTATTTAGGTGACTTACCTGAGATCATACAGATAATAAGCAATAGAATCAGGATTTGAAACCAGGTCCTATGATACCAAATTCAGCACTTTTTCCTCAACAAGCATTTATTAAGTGGCTACTGCATACAGAACACTGTAATATGTACAGAGTTTTGATAAGACACAGTCCTTGCACTGTAAGTATTCTATATGCTATGGTGAAAACAGATAATATTTTCTGATGATTTAATCAAGGTAGGGAACTCTCTAGTATGGAAGCTCCTTAGAACTCATCTGCCACTTACAATATTAAGGGGGAGGGGGAAAGAGTAAGTATTTGTCAAGCACCCACTCTGTGCCAGGCACTGTGCTAATTTCTTTACAAACATAATTTAATTTGATCCTCACAACAACCTTGGAAGGCAGGTGCTATGATTATCTCCATTTTACAAATGAGAAATCTGAGGCAGGTAGAGGTTAAGTGACTTGCCCAGGGTTACACAACTTTTAAATGTCTAAGACTGAATTTGAAATCGGATCTTCCTGACTTTATCAATTGTGCCATCCATCTACCTGGAACAGTGAGAAGGAAAGTCAACTTGCCTAAAGTTAGAATTCTAATATAAGTAAGAATCAGGATTTGAACTCAGGTCTTACTGACTCTAAGACTGAACCTTTATTCACTATACCCAGCTGCCTCTCACAGTGAAGCAGTCTGGTGTGATGGAAAGAATGCTGACTGTGGAGTTAGAGGACATAGGTTTAGATTGTACCTCTGATGTTTACAGCTTGTCAATACTTAGGCAACTTATTTATCCTCTGTGGGCCTCAGATTACTTATCTATAAAATAAAGGAATTGGGCTAGATGGCCTCTGAGGTCTCTTGTACCTCTGCGATTCTATGATAACTATACTATCTCCTATTTCATTATAATTGAATTAAAGATATGCCAAACACAGTGTCATATGAGTTGGGGGTGAGGTTTATACTAGCAAATTATACCCCCCTCAAAAAAGAAATACTCAACCATAACAAACAATGTTCGAAGCAGCAGCCTTCCTCTGAGGGTCTGAAGACCCTTATTCTTTTATGAAGAGACCATATAGCTGCCACTAAAATGAGAAAATCGCTCCTCACTTGTCATGCAACATCCTCAGTTTAAATACTTTATCCCAGCAAATTGATTTATGTTTCCTGGCCAACTCATCAGTTTCTAAGTAAGAGTTAAGCACCGATGTGCCTGTAGTAAAGGGTTCCTGCCACAGCATCCAGGCTTTATCCCAGTTGATCATTTTACTGCCTAAGCTATCTCTTTGCTACAGTGACTGGAAACCACGTGGACTGCTCTGCCCTCTCCTTGTAATCACATTTCTGCCCTTCCCTATTGGCCTCCTTCTCTGCTTCCTAGCTCTTGACCCATGCTCAATTAGCTGTGAAACATCATTTAGTTTCTTAGGTACCCAACTGGTGATCAATTAGCAGAATCAAGAGAGCTAGTGCTCAGCTGGCAGTTACCTACAGCTATTACCAGCATACAAAGAATACCCCATCCAGATCCTGTCTGTCTGGTGTTGACCATGAAGTGTCATGAAGTGTCATGGGGGCTCAGGGGCTGAGGGTTGCCTTCAAGGGATGGACACCTATGTATGTAGACCAGTAAGAGTTCACTATCTGCTTCTTTCATTTAGTGCAGCTGTTGAGGATAGCCCAGCAGCTGATATGATCTTATTCTGGGTTTGTATATGTAACTAAGAGCCTGCTGTAAAGCTTTATGGTAGTTGGGGACCAGGTTGAAAAATCTCTGAGTTCTGGAATAGTCCAGAATGGTTAGAGTCCACAGAGACCTGGGGAAGGTAGTCTCTGTAGACTGAGTGCCAGAGGCAAAGGAAACAGCCAAACTCTGCCTTGACTCCACTTGAGGTAAACAAAACAAAACAAATCGAAAGAAAACAACAACAACAAAACACAACCTTTGGATGTCAATGGTTCATCTATGGAGATAATTCATGAATAGTTCATTAAAAGCAATAAATAGGTACTAAGTAAGCTCCTACTATGACATTTCTAGTTCATTGCTGGAGGTTATGGTATATACAGGAGAAGTATAAGAAGACAATGCCTACATCCTAGAGGAGTCTGTAATCTGATAAGAGAAGGTAAGACATACCTGATTCTACAAAGGAGTATTCATGCCATCAATGTGGGAAATCCCTTTAATGCTGGGGGTCAAAACCCTTATAGGATTTCTCATCTCCTCCCTCTCTCCTCTGCATACCAGAGTCTCCCTCTCATTCTCTTGACTTTGTGTGGATGTCAATGGATCACACAGCTCATCCGTCAGTTATCCGTTCTCTTAGCTACATGACTGAATCATCTTTTTTCCCTCCTCCACCCTATCCTGGTCATACATTTTTCTGGTAATATCTCTTCCACTGCTTCTCTTTTGCAATCTCATCTTTAATATGTTGCAGCCTTCTCATGACTACCATGTACCTCTCCATTGCTCTTTGGTTGATCATCAATTTTAGTTCTTTAGAAACTAGACAGCATCCCATGGCCTGCAGCCATTCAACATGTACAGAAGTGTGCAAAGTTGGCCCTTTGTTTAAGGGAGAAGCCTGGGGACTATTAAAAAAAAAACTTCATGATTTCCTAAAAGCAGCCCAGCCCATTCCCCTCCTACTGTTCAATTCTGAACAGTAGGAGGGTCTATTTGCATGATTGATACATATGATATTAAACAGAATGATGACATAAAGTCTATAATACATGCTAAGTTGTATTGTGATGGCTATCAGGCCAATGAGAAAGAAATCATTGTGGCCTAGAGAAGTCTTTGTGGAGGGGTGGAGTCTTGAAGCATGAATTGGATTTGCAGAAAACCATCCTTTGTTATCGAATCCATATAATTAATTAATTCTCTTGGTAGGAAATGCGACCTAGAGCATAGCATCACTGGCAATATCAGGTTTTATTAGAAGGGGAAAGAGTTAACCTACACCTTGAAGATGTTTCAAACTCCTAGCTGCCTTTAAGATAATTTATAGCTATGTTAATGGAGCAGCTGCTGTTCTGTTAGTTGACCCAATTGTGTACAGGTAAATGTTGAACAACTGGCTCTCTCTAAAATATACGTGTGTATATATGTATATACACACACATATACATATATATACATACATATGTATGTATTACATAATGTATATAATGTACATGCATACACATATACATATACATGAATGCATGACACATTTTCAAGTTTAATCTGCCTTTTTAATATTTTCTCCATCGCTTTCTTATGTCTACACAATCAACAAACCAGTAAGTCAAGCCTTGATTTATGAAGTTTGTTTACTTCCAAGGTATAAATGCTCACACTGAACATTTTAACAATCGATTCTGTCAAGTAGGTTTGAGCTGGCTCCAGCACACACTTGAGTTGACTCTACCTTTTCTTTCTATTTTCTGTAGTTGTAACCTTTGGATTATCTAAGCCATAATTTTACATTTCATTTATATGTGTATATATATATACACATATACATATACACACATGCACATATGTGCATATACATATATGCATATATGGTGTGTGTCTGTATGTGTATATTTTATTTATTTATTTATACCATCTACCATTCTGCCATGTCAGGGCCTTCCCCTTTTAGGCCTGGGGAATTAGATAGAACCCCTCATACATAGTTTTCAGACCAGAGAGATATAGTGCCTACCAGGCTCAGTTCAGCTCTTTATAAATCAACAGGGTCAGCCACCCCTCATCCTCCAGGGGACAACAATATGGCTGGGCCCTGTATGCAAGTCTAACTTACATGGGGCTCCAAGCTGCCACTTTCTTTCTGTCTTTTTGTATGCCTTGGGAGAAGTTTGTTGCCATTACTGTATGTCATCTTCAATTAGCCTGTAGTCTGCCAAAGAGCAGCTTCTATTCCTCTCCCCCTACCCCTCAGCCCTGCCAACTTCTCCAGCTCCTACACTGAGCAACATGCATGCTGACTTGATAACCTCATGGAAAAGCCCATCAGCCCCTCTGCCCATTGGGAGATTTGTATGATGTATCCAGAGAGCAGCTGCAAAAGGTATAGACTTGGAGAACACTTTCCACCCCTGATGATGGAGGGGTATATGATTCTATCAATACAATGCAAAGGTTAATGGGATTGCCTCCTTCCAACTCTATCATAGTAAATGCAGGCTTTATAGCAACGCTAAAAAAACGACCTCTATCTGCTTTATGCTGATCATTAACTAAGATTATCTCACACTGGAGATTTACTATACCAAAGAGCACTGACATCTCTAACTGCTATTAAGTGTATTATACTTATACTCCATAAAGACGAGCAAAATACCTTTGTCAGCAGTATAGAGAAAATAGACATGATCACAGTCGCTGGTGAAAATGATAGCAGCTGCTTGCAGGAATCTCTTTACCCTTTCCTGACATAGGCTCCAGGCATATCTACCTAATGAAAACAACTTTTCTTGATCAAGCGAATAGTCCTTTTTTGGTATATTTGTCAATTTCAGCTGAATCAGGCCAATTACATGGCCAAGGACACTGGCTATGTGGAAACTGACCCAAAAGTCTGAATCGTAAAGACCTACCATGTCCGAATATGACATCAAGATGATGATGATGATGATGACAATGATAGCATATGGAATTTGTACAGTTCTTTAAATTTTGCAAGGTACTTTATGTAAGTGATCTCATTCCAACTCAGGCATCTTTTCCTTCTCAAATTTATCAAAATCAAGGGCAGAAGTGTTGCCCTTTTTCCATTTCTTTGATTAAATCCCCAGAGAATTGTACAGTCTTATACACAGGAGGTGCTTAATACATACTTTTTGTATTTGATGAATGATTTAAGCATAAGAAAGGACTCATTCCAATCATCAAGGTAGTCTTCCATAGGGTGGACGTGACAGTCACTTTGTACTCTCAAGGACTAAGGGTCCAGTTTTAATAAGGATGCGTGCAAAGATTTCCGAATGTTAAACAACTTTCTTGAGAGGCTATAGGGTGTACTGGATAAAGAAGCAGCCGTGGAGTCAGAAGGATCGGTTTTTGAGTCCTTCCTCTGACACATATTAACTGTGACTATGACCATAAGGAAGTTTTAACCCTTAGTTGCCTCAAACAATTCTCTAAGATTATAAAGCACAGAGGACTTGCTGATCTGCTTTGCTGGAAAGTTTTCCACACCAGAAGTTTTAAGTAGAGATGAACTCACGAGCCCACAGTCTCACCTTACTCTCCTCCCATTAATGTGTTTCTTTATCGAGGATCCTACACATGGGTATTTTCTGCCTCTGAGGACGTCACTAAAAAGTCTGTGTTCAGTTTCTGTATGCACAGCCTCCAACCTTCCAATTCTAGGGAATATGCCAGAGGAATGGCATCAGGCTATGACATCATACCAGTGAGCAATCATAGTTAGCAAGAGCTTGACTTTTATCAACAGGGAAGCAGACAGGATGTAAAACCTCAAAGATAAAAGAGGGTAAGAAGGTATTATTTTTACACACAGCAGTTTCATGGTTGACTGTAACTGACATACCACTATAAGTATTTTGAGTTAGTGAGTATGTCACGGAGCTACAAAGACCACCAGGGCCACCAAGCTGCCTGCCTTTCTACTCTGACAAACTCCTTTATACTTTGGCACTGGGGTTTCCAGACCTGGAGGAAGCAAAAGAGAACCTCTAATTGGAATGCAGATTTAGGGACATTTATGTCCAGTAAATTTCCTAAATAAGTAATTGCCTACCCAAAGTCCCATTCCCCAACACACACACACACACACACACACACACACACACACACACACACACACAAACACACACACAGAGTAACTGGTAGATGGATAATAATGCTTAAGTGATTTTTTTCATATCATAATTTCAAAGGAATTTTCCAGCATTTGTTAATGTTAATGTGATGAATCTAATTATCTAACATCCAGAAATCTAAACACAGAGTCAGCCCAAAGACAAAAATAAGCAAGTTGTGTAACTACATGCTGGAATAACTTAGGATTCTTTGGCATAAAAGTTTGGGAATTAGCACATTGAACTCAATTAAATCTCATAAAATTCAATTAAATCAGTTCAGAAAACACTTATTAAGCACTTAGGATGTGTCAAGCATCATGCTAAGAATGTGCAAAGTATTTCTTAATAAGAAAAAAAAACCAATCCTATCCTAAAAAAATTCAAATTTTTGTTTATATGCTTTGTTTTGTTGTTAAATTTTTATTGATATATTGTTACATCATCTTCATTTCCCAGCATCTCTGTCTCTCTGCCTCACACACACATACACACAGATGTCTTCCCTAACAACAACAACAAAGGCTAATATGTGCGTAACATTTTAAGGTTTTCAAAGAATTTTAAATACATTTTCTCACTTGATTTTACCTACAATCCTGAGAGGCAGCTGCTATTATTGCCCCCATTTATTAGGTGAAAAAAAGCTGATGGAGAGAGTTCAATGACTAGCCCAGGGTTACACAGCTCCTGAGTATCTGAAGAGGGATTCACCGTAAGGTTCTCCTGACTCTGAGACTGGTACCTTCTGCGTTGGTAACCAAAAATGGCCTCCCTAGCACTTAGTCAACAAGTGCCCTTGATTAGTTTGGCTTTTTCCCCTGAACTAACCGAATGCTGTTTGTAAGTTGGACTGGAGTAAGCTTGTCGGCCCCTTCACCTTGCTTCCCTTGCTTAAGCAGATTGAAAGAACCTGTGCTTTCCCGGTCAACCCCTTCACCTTGCTTAAGCAGATCAAAAGAACCTATGCTTTACCTGGCATACCTTACACCCCCACAGAAGCCGGATGGTTAAAAACAGCTTCCGTTGGAGCCAGAGGCTGCTACAGCTACAACCACAGCCGAAGCTGAAGCAGGAGCTGCCGGTAGCAGAGCTGACCTACAGGAGGAAGCTGAACAAGGACTTGAGGCCAGTGGGTAATCTTTTTACCATAGAGGGAAGCATGTACATGATTTTGCTTTATACCATCATGCTTCTCTGTGGCTCCTGGTTACTCTTGTGAGGTGGACTTATTGGCCCTGGAAGCTTTTGATCAATATATCAAAGTGGGGATGCTGGTTCATGGGTTGGTTACTGTGGAGCCTAAATATATGCTTTGATTCTTCTGCCTCCTACTTTGAGAGTTTCTTACATCCGGCGGTTTCGAACCTTTCAGACATATATATGATCCTCTTTGAAATTATAAACTCTGCCCTCCTAATACATTTGGCGACAAGGATGGGATCGCTAGGTATAAGATCTCTATCTAGAAGAAGAAGAACTTTAGAGGAAGAGATGAATATCCCAGGGTGGGAGGATCCATTTTATTCCTCCCTAGCAAAAGAACTGGCTAAAAAAGCTGGACCCTGTGAAAACTGGGAACCAAGGTTACGGAGAGGAGATCCTAGGGATTTGGAAAGGTGTTTACAAGAAGTTGGGATTCAGTCAGGGGCATCACTATCTAGGCAAAGCTGGATAGTGTTATCAGCCTACCGGCTAGTATATGAAAGATTGAGATTAAGTGAAAGAGATGGGGGCACTCCTACCATATGGCAAGAAGGGGAATCTCAGATAGCAGGAGAACAAACTGACTCAAATGAGAATTTTTCTATTAATGTGGCTAGGAGCAACAGGAGACCAAATAAGCCCAGAGTGCATTCCAATCCAGCCCAGACCAAGCCTGACTGCCTGCTTTGTCCTTGCCATGGTGGCAGGGAAAGTGAGTGGGGGGAAAATGAGACAACGTTAGGGGCTGAGGCACAAAACACTACTAGGGTTCAGGATATCCCCCACATAGAGAATGGGAGATGGTTAAATAATCAGACAAGGGCTCGACCCATACAAAGGAGGAAGACAGAAACCCGAGGTGACGATTCAGTTACAAGGGAGATTCAGGAAGATTTCTCACCACTAGAGGTCACAGATATTTTGAGTAGATTCAGCCAAAGAATAGGAGAACCATTAATATATTGGATGGTAAGACTCAGTGATCAAGGGGCCAGTGGAATATCAGCAGATAGGACAGACTGCATGAGATTCATAGGTATCAGCCATGATCCTCTAGTTCAACAAGCTTTTAGAGAACATCGTCAGCCAGGAGATGGTGATGGCAGGACTACTCTGTTGACATTAGCCGCTGTGTGACGCAACAAGAGATATGCTACTGATTCTATGTGGCCCACTGAGCACAGACCCTGGTATTCACTTAGAGATTGTATCATGAGACTAAAGGAGGAGGTAATGAAGACTGCTATCATGACAGGAACTGCAGACAAATATTACAATGATCCAATGCTACTCCCTCATAGGAATTTAATAATTAGGACAGCTCCCCCTGCTTATAAACAACTAATTTTGAATTTATTACTTGGGGAAGTAGGGAGCCATCTTACAACGGTGATAAATAAGATTTTACAGTTACATGACTTAGGAGACTGGGGAAGGGATAGATCTCCTCGAGAAAGAAGCGTGAATAACCAGCAAACTTGGCACCAAAATAGAGTAACAAGAAAAGAAATGTTTACTGCTCTATTGAGAGCAGGGGTAGGTTTTGAAATGATAGATGGCATTCCAACCAATGAATCATACAGAATGTACCAAGATAAAGGACTCAATAACAGAAGAAATAGGGAAATAAGAACTGCTCCTGCAAACCCACAAGCCACTCAGAGGGAAGGTGACCTTGTGTGATTAACAGATGAAAACTTGTACATCTGGGGAAAGGCTGGGAGGACAATCCTAGTCTCTACCTAGGATGGGATCCTCTTAGTTTAGTTTTCCCATTGTGTTTCCTTGTACATCTGGGGAAAGGTTGAGAGGACAATCTTAGTTTCTATCTAGGGTGGGATCCTCTTGGCTTCCTCATTATGTTCCTTTTGAAAAGAAACATTTCCCACCTGAGTTTGGCTCTGATATTGGATCTTTGCCTAACTGAAATCTCAACCAAACTGGAGATGATTTTATTTGAAGGATAATAGCCCATACTTGCCTGCTCTTTTTGTTGTTTGTTTTGGCCAACCTTGTTGCTAGTTCTGTTTCCTTTAGGCTTATGCACCCTGCACTTTCCGGTGACTGCCTAAGCACGTAGCATTCTTGGAATTCCTGCCAGCTCGTTAAAGAACTGACCTCTGGAATGGGTCTTTTTGGGGCAGGGACACCTCTACATCCAATTTCAGCAAGAAGAAGCTATGGAAAATGAGACCTTCACCCTTACCCCAAGATTTTGAGCCCCAATCGTTCGAAGGGGTGGGAATGATGATAGTGTTCTGTGTACTTATTTTGTGTTATCCTTGCTATGTTGTTTTATTGTTATGATATTATTGATCCTATGTAATGGATACAAGGATCTAGGGGTAGACATTTGAATTATTAACAATTATTTTGGGGATGATTGATTGAAGAGATTATCTTGCTGGGACCTAGGGGTGGATCACATTTGAATCGTAAACCAATATTTGGGAATGTCACTGAATGATATGTTTTGCTTTATTATGAATGATATGTTTTAGTTTCCTTTGTAATTGGATCACAATGTATGTTCTAGGATACATGGCTGATTAGATTATGTATCCTAGAACAAGGGGTGGAGTGTGTTGGTAACCAAAAATGGGCTCCTTAGCACTTAATCAGCAAGTGCCCTTGAATAGTTTGGCTTTTCCCCCTGAACTAACTGAATGCTATTTGTATGTTGGATTGGAGTAAGCTTGTCGGCCCCTTCACCTTGCTTCCCTTGCTTAAGCTGATCGAAAGAACCTATGCTTTCCCTGGCGTACCTTACACCCCCACAGAAGCCGAATGGTTAAAAACAGCTTCCGTTGGAGCCAGAGGCTGTTACAGCTACAGCCACAGCTGAAGCTGAGGCAGGAGCTGCCGGTAGCAGAGCTGACCTACGGGAGGAAGCTGAACAAGGACTTGAGGCCAGTGGGTAATCTTTTTACCATAGAGGGAAGCATTTTGCTTTGCACCATCATGCTTCTCTGTGGCCTCCTGGTTACTCTTGTGAGGCGGACTTATTGGCCCTGGAAGCTTTTGATCAATATATCAAAGTGGGGATGCTGGTTCATGGGTTGGTTACTGTGGAGCCTAAATATATGCTTTGATTCTTCTGCCTCCTACTTTGAGAGTTTCTTATATCCGGCAGTTTCGAACCTTTCAGACATATATATGATCCTCTTTGAAATTATAAACTCTGCCCTCCTAATATACCTTCCCCACCCCCAACCATACAGTCCTGTTTCCCTAAAGTTAAAAAAGACCCAAAAAAGCAATTTAGCAAAACTAATACATTAACCAAATCTACTGCTTCAGCAAAGAAGGAAAGGCTGTGCCTTCAGAGCTTCTTCTAGGGGGAAATATGACATATATACACAAAAGTAAACAGCAGACTTATGCACACAATGCAAAGTAATATATCTAAAGAGCAGCAACAAGTGATGGTATTAGAAAATGTCTCACAAAGGGTATGACACCTGAACTTAAAAGGAAGCTGGGGTGACAAGGGGCTGAGGTGAATAGGGTTAGCACTCCAGACATGGAGGAAAGCCCATATAAGGGGAAAAAGGCAAGAGATGGAATATCATGCATGAAAAGTAGCAAGGATGCCAATTGGTATGAAGAAAAGTAATAGGAATTAATCTGCTTAGGAGGGCTGAAGCCAGACTGAAAAGTGTTACAATATTAAGAAAAAAGTGATTTTATTCCAAAGGCAATAGGGAGCCACTAGAGATTCTTGAGTAGCTGAGTGTCATGGTCATGCCTATCACACTAGGAAGTGGTAGGATAAGGAGCTGGAGGTTATTGACTATATTTTTCAGTGGATCACTGCAAGATACCTCTAGGGGGCAATTAAACAGCAAATTTGAACAGTTGACATGTTATGACTAAGGCCTTTGTTATATCCAATCATGTTCTCTAAGGTCTTCCCGTGGGACTGTGCATTTCCCTTCAATTTTCTGGTTCCTCATTTTTTTTTTACATATAACGGGATTCAATAAAAATCTGCAAGGTCTTTTCCACCTCAAAGATTCCTAACTCTTTTAAACTGTACATTATCACATGATTATGTGAGAGCTAGGATCAAATTTATGTTATTATTCCTATTTACAAAAGGCAGAGTTTAATGGAAATTCTGCTAGAATTGGAATCTGGAGGGTCATGGGTTCAAATCTTGACTCTGACACTTATTAGCTGCAGGACCTTAGGCAACTTTATTTTGTTTGTGGAGCCTCAGGCTTCTCCCTCAAAGTTATTTGTTAGGTCATAGATGGGCTGTGATCCAAGATGGTGGAGGGAATTTCTTTCCTGACAAAAGTCACAGTTCCTCAATGTTTTGATGTATCCTTATTTCATGGTGTCAGAAACTGAGGCTTAAGATGATAAAGACTTGCCAGTCACCATGCAGTAAGACAGTGGAGGAAAAGAAGAATGATGTAATTTCTCCTCTTCTCATATTGACCTTCAGAAACTGATGGGCACTGAGTTTATCAAAGTGAGATGTGTTTGTGTGCAGAACAAAGTCTGTTCAGGATTTACATAGGATGTAAAAGAAATCTCTGCTTTTCTCACTTGGGAAAAAAGAAAGTAAAGTTATATTTATAAAAACAGGCTCCCTAAAAGAGAAATCCTAATTGGATGATAAAGCCTCTAGACTACACCTGCCCAGCATGACAGGAATGAAAGCTTATTTGTCAGTTTTGTCTTGGTCTCTAACCTAATGAGTCAACCATGATGCCAGACTTTGAACAGATCTTGTAGAACTAGCTAGGTATGATACTTTGGTTCAAGGATCTTGGACATTTAACTTAATTCCCTGGGATATTACTGAGGCAGGTGGATAACCACTATTTCCGCCAATGGTATTGGGAGCCTGGAGCACCAAGGAGAATTGTCCATCCTGTCTTACATTCTTCCTTTTCCTCCTGAGGTGGTCTCCATTCCCTCTTCTGCTTGGTAGTATTGCTATAAACTATATCACTGAGACAGCCCCCTACCTTCTCACATGATATCAATTTTCCATTAACCATCATTACATTCTAAACTGAATATACAAAATTAAACAGGAAAATCTTGTTGACATCTAGTGTAAAGAACACCCAATTTTCAGTTAGAATGATAGTAATATAATAACAATTCAAATAATAATAATAACTGGCATTTGTATGGCACTTTACAATTTATAATCTTGTGAGGTATATGATACAAGGCATAGATTTGGGTCTCAGCTGCTTGCCAGCTGTTTGACCTTAGCCAAGTCCTTTAGCCTCTGTAAACTTCACTTTCCTCATCTGGGAAAAGATGAATAACAATCTTTAAATTACCTCCCTTAAGAGGATAATTGGTGATCAAGTGAGAGAATGTCCATAGTATACTTTGAAATGGTAAGGCAACTTATCGTTTCAATTGAACAAGCATTTATTAAATAATGACTATTTGTCAGATATGGGGGACATAATGACAAAAAATAAAAATGCCTTCAAGGAATTTACATTGTACTGGGGGTGGGGGATATAGGCTACTATTATTTTCATTGAAACTGACTGTAATATGCAGTAATTGCAATCCTAGGGTCTCACTACCACCCATAAGTGCTATAAGTAGCGAGCTTACATCTTACACCTGATCATGGCAAAGCTTCTCAGCACACTGGATTGCACTCAACACCTGATAGCCACTCATGAGCTCATCACACCCAGAAGATGCTATAATTCCATGTCCTTAAGTGACAACTTCCTCTCTCCTTGTGTTTTCTCTTTTTTCTCTATCACCTCCTCCATCTCCTTCCTTCTCTCTCATTTCATTCTGACTTATTTTCTCCTTGCTTTTAGTCAAATGTTTTTTTTCTGGGCAGTGGCATATTTGTTGACTTGTTCTTTTGGTGACATCTTCTTTTAATAAGGAAATCTGTCTCTTAGTAGCTCTTCGCCTAAGGGTGTGCTTACTTAAAGTGTAAAATGTCAAACTATCCCAAGGATGACAATCACCCTGCGGGTGAAGGAGAATCAACCACTGTATTATTAGTCACTCAAGGGGTAGACAAGCAACAGCCTCTGTCTCTATGGAGAGAAAGACTGAAATTAGCAGGATGCTTACTCCTCTTCAGTTCCCTCCCCTTCCTACCACCTTGTGCCAAACTGGAATCTCATCAGTCTCTTCCATTCCACCACACAAAAGACTGCACAAAGGGCAAAGGCAAAAAGCAAACAAAAATATGAAAGGGAAAAAAATACCCCAATCCCAAACAAAGAAATAGCAATGGGACTGGCTGGAGTCCCAGTAGGTGCTGGAGTCTCATCCAGTGGAAGTCACTTTGGAGAAGGAAACAAAGAAAGCATTCCTCTGTAGTAACTAAGTCCAAGGAAAGAGCCCCAGCTTCTCAGATTAGAGACACACAATCTGTGATGTCTCCTTGGGAGAGCTAGGGGATAAATACAGGCAGTCACACTCTAACTCTTCATGAGATTTGACTGGCAGAGATGGCATCCCCAACCATCCCTATTTAAAGCCCCTTAAAACATACAGCCACCTGACCCCTTGTGAAACAACAGAGAACTGTGGCCTGTGATTTAAAAAGGATGAATGAGAGTCCTAATGGTGCTCTCCATGGTCATGATCTTTCTAGGTGGCTACACAAGCATGACAATGAGGGAGTCCTTTTCCAGTTCTGTGTTAGAGAGGACCAAGGAGGTGATTGCAGATTTATTCCATAGTGAAATGCAGCCAGGCTTCCAATATCCTGTAGCTGTATCTGGCACGTGTACTCCTTTAGAGATGCTTTGTTTGTATGTCATTATGTGAAGTGATGTATGGCCCCACTGAGTGCTTCCGAAATTTTAGCTCCTGAGAGTTGGGGTCGGGGCCATTGCTGTGTAGGTCCCTTAAATTCAGAAATCCTTTTTCAACCTAGTCCAGCAAAACTACGTTTTCCTGACCATCTGTGCATAGTTCCAGATGCATCCATTTAAACTAGACTTCCTTAATGAGTAGGTTTTTTAAGTCGAAAGTAAAAATAAAACAATGCTTTATTATATTTTATATTTATAGCTCTAGCTATAATATACTCCAGTGTATTTATTTCAGTCCTTTATTATATCATTATGATTATTATTTCAAAATACACAATCAATTCCAAAGACATAGTTAAAATATTGACCCCCCCAACCATCCCTCCTCATCTAAAAACCTCTCTGGAATGTTCAAAGGTGAGTTCCTGAACCTGGTCACATGAATACGTCTTTATATTTGGCCTTCTACTTTTAGGTTTTAGGTGCTAATAATGAAACTTCAGGATTATAAGAATCCTTGAGAGGACACATAGAAAACCCTCCTATCTTCACGTAGGACCACCCTTTGTGGGACAGAATTTATTCTGTTTCAAAAAATCTCTGAAGTACATCCCACCACCTTCCTCAGTAGTCCAAGTCATTGTTTAATGGCACTCATTATTTTAAAAAAATCTTCACAGCTCATGTAAATCACTTACGATGTGACTTAGTGCCTAGCATATAGCAGATGAATAATAAATGCAGGCATCAGGTTGTGCAGTGGATAGAGTGCTGGCCTTGGAGTCAGGAAGACTCATCTTCCTGAATCAAATCTAACTTCAGACACTTATTAGCTATGCAAACCTGGGCAAGTCACTTAACCCTGTTTGCCTCAGTTTCCTCATCTGTAAATTGAGCTGGGAAAGCAAATGGCAAACCACTCCAAAGTTCTTGCCAAGACAATTCCAAATGTGGTCCTGAAGAGTCAGGCATGACTGAACAACAAGTAGTGATTGTTAACTTGATTAAAGACCATTTTTCCCTTAGACCTGCTAAATAACAAGTGATTGCCATCTTGTGTAGAGGATTATTGACTGAAAGCTAGAATGGACCTTAGAGGGAAGTTAGTGCAAACCCTTCATTTTATAGTGAGGAAACTGATGCCAAGAAAAGTTAATGACTTGTCTAAGGTGACTTAGGTGGTGATGGAGTTGAGATTCAAGCACAGGTTTTCTGACTCCAAATTCAAAACCCTTCCCACAGCAGTGCACTGAATAGAGCCTTTCTGAACCTCGAATGTGCAAAACAATTGGGTGGTGGAGTGAAAAGGAAAGACGAGCTGTTTAGGAATCTAGTTTATACAGCAGGCTGATGCGATGTCATTTGGGGGACTAGAGGGTAATGCAGAAATTAAATAACCTGATGTAAGTTAGATTGAAAAGATTTCAGTAGTAGCTTAGATAGCTTTTCTAGGCAGAGAGAAAAGAAAATGGAGAAGAGGGTAAGGGATTAAAATTAGGAGTAGGAAAGAAACGGCTTTGTGCACTTTATAATGGGTTATGTTCAGGAAAGAGGAATCATTTCAAGTGAACTGCTTGGGTTGTGATATGTGAGCCTGACATGGCAACCCCCAAAGTGAATGTCATCCTGCATTACATGAAGCCAGGTATGGCTTCCAAGGGCAAGGCAGTGATCATCCTGGTCTACTCAGGCCTGTTCAGATTCTTCTGGAGCATTGTGTTCAGTTATTGGTGTCACAGTTTAGGAAAGACATTGATAATAAATGGAGCACTTCAAGAGGAGGGCAATCACAACAGTGAAGGGCCTTGCTGGGGTCTCTGCCACATGTGGAACAATTGAAAGATCTGAGCATATTTGGATGGGAGAAGAAAAGACTCAGGGAGGTGAGGAGCATGTTATCTGTCTTCAAGTATTTGAGTGACAACTACTTGAAAGAGGGATGTGGTTTATTCTGCTTTTCCATACAAATAGAACAAGGGACAACGGGGGAAGTTGCAAAAAGACAGCTTTAGGCTTTGATGGCACAGAAAACTTCCCGACTACTAGGGCTGCCCCAAAGGGAAATGGGTTGTCATGGAAGCAGGGAGAGGGGCTCACCTCATAAAAGAAATTCGAGCAAAAGCTGGATGCCCACTTATTAGGGATGTTGTAACGAAGTTCCTTTTATGGATATGGGTTGCACTAAATGGCTCCTAAGGTTCTTCCAATTTCAAAGATCTTGTGGTTTTGTGAAGAAATATTCCTATTTAGACTTGATGGAACAAGAGAAAGTGTTAGTACTTGGGAGCATGAAAAGACCTTTTTTTCAAGGAGGGAGGGAGGGAGGGATAGAGGAAAAGAGAGAGAGAGAGAGAGAGAGAGTGAGAGAGAGAGAGAGAGAAAAGAGAGCAGATGAGAGGAGAGAAGAAGAGAGAAGAGGAAAGGAGAGGAGAGGACAGGAGAGGACAGGAGAGGAGAGGACGGGAGAGGAGAGGGATCTTAGGACTGGAAGTAGAATATATGCTATCGCTATGAATTGGCCAGTCATTCTGAAAAGCAATTTGGAATTGTGTTAAAAAGCAAAATAACTAAAATATCTACATCCTGTGATGAAGATATCCCATACCTGGGCAAATACTCAAGAAAGTCAAAAACAGAAAAAAGGCGTTTTAATATTCTAAATAATTCATAGCCGCCTCGATTTTTGTTTTAACAAGAACTGGAAACAAACTATGTGTTCATCAATTGGGGAATCATCTCTATCTCCTGGTTTTCCTGATTTCTTTCAAGTCCCAGGTAATTCCTGATCTCCCTTCATTCTAGTGCCTTTTCTCTGTTGATTATTCCTATTGATCCTACATATAACTTGCTTGTAGATAGCTGTTTCGTGTTGTCTCCCCCATTAGATTGTATGCTCTTTGAGAGTAAGTACTCTCTTTTGTCTTTCTTTGTATCTTCAGCACTTTGCACAGAACCTGGAAGGTGTCTAATGCATGTTTATCAACTGGACGACTGACTACTGTACTGGAAGAAATGATCAATATGAAAAATTCAGAATTGCCTGGGCAGACTTACATGGCCTGAGGTTCCTTCTGGTCCTAGATCCATTCTTCTACACAGCAGAGGGAGGTGAACCAAATGGTGAAAACAAAATGGAACACTAGGTAATTATAATGACCAAGCTTGGCCCTAGAAAAGAGCTGGAAAAATGCACCACCATTTTTTCATTATAGATATAGGGGACTATAGGTATGAGATATTACATGTTTTGTCAAAATGATCACTGTATTGGTTGCTTTTGCTGAGCTTTTTGTTGTTTCATTTTGCAAATCTTTGTTCCAAGGGATGTTCACTGGGTAGAAAAGAAGGAATTAATATATTTGGAAATGAAGGTTATGTAACCACAAAAGGGATCAATTAAAATAAAATAAGAAGGAAAGCTAGAACTAAGAAGAAAAATTAGAGGTGAGGTAAGAAGCTAAGAAGTTAAATTAATGAATGAAGCTGTGAATCTATAAACTACTTGCCTGTGTATTGCTCATGTCCTGATATTGTATTTATGCACACTAACTGAGATGAAGATGAAGGGAGGTTGCTAAATAATGCAAATCCTTAAATTGTGAAATATTCCCTGCTTTGAATTTCCTATGGGTTCTTCTGAAGCTTTTGAAGTGGCTTCATGAATTCGACTTTGTCCTTTCATTTTAGCTCAACAAAACTCAAGCATTTGCTTTTGAAATGCACTTGTCTTGATAGCATCTCACTGAAATTTTCTGAGATTGAACTGATCATAAAAAAAGGACTTTGAGGCTCAGAAATGCACCAAAGGCCAATATATTATTAATTATGACTGTGGCTTGCAAGTTTTCATGAGGTTTGTGAGTTTTGTCATAAGATTTGTGTTGTAGATCAAAAATGCTCTCCCATGGCCTTCTGAAGTTTTATGGCACCATTTGCAACTGGACTAAGTGGAAGGAATATGTGACAACATCATTTGACAGCAAGATATCAATAGGAAACCAAATCAAAATTTTCACCTTGTAATTTAAAAAGTACATCAATTTCCAAGAGCAGAATAATGAAAATGGTGAGTGTTCCAAGACTCACTTTCTGTAACTATCTAGCTTAAACAACACCTCCTTCTCTTTCAATCCCTATGATGGTGGATTTCTGACTGCCTAAGGGTACTTCCCCCTCTCCCTATTTCCCAGTCCTACTTCCATTTTCTCCTTCTTATCCTCCTCAAGTCTTCCCATCATATATCCCCCTCTAGTTCTCCCTAGATTCACTTTAATTCTGCCTTCCTTGAATCCTCATTCTTTAATTAACAAAATTCCCTTCATTTTGCACCTGTACTTGTTACATGCCTTCTCACCTTCTGGTTCTCACAGAGACTACTTGCCACAGATAAAAATAATAATAATAGCTAGCAAATATCATGCTTTGAGATTTGCAAAGAACTTTACATACATTATCTCACTTAATCCTCACAACAACCCTGGGAGGTAGGTACTATTATTATCCCCATTTTAAAGATGGGGAAACTGAGGCAAATAGAGATTAAGTGTCTTGCCTAAGGTCATATAGCTAGTAAATATCAGAGTTAGGATTTGAACTCAGATCTTCCTGACTCTCTATCACTCTATCTACTGTCTCACCAAGTTGCCTTAGATGATACTACAGTATCTTGGTTATCCTCTCCAGCACTGACTGTATGTACTTTTCTCTCATTATCCCCTCCTCCAACTTACTCCCTCCCCTTACTCCCCACACTGGTCCTGAAAAGAAGATGGGTTAAAAAACTTTCTACTCCATTGCCATTTTCAGTCTCTCTATTTTTCACCACCACTCAACAACTTCTCTTCCTCTGCTATTCACTCTAATCTAAATGTATCATCCATCCCAGATTTTAGTGGCAATTATGATATGGTGATCCCTTCAGCTTGCCAAAGCCAATCTGTATATATGCCCCCCTTGGGGTGCAGCAGATAGCACCCCAAATAATCTCTAATCTTCAACTTTTCCTCATCTATTGCTTTCTTCCAAACTACCTACAAATATACCTGTCTTGCCCATTCCAGAAAAGGAAAAGAAAAATCTTACTAGGATCTACCATTCCTTCAATCTATAATTAAAAAAAAATCTCTTCTTTTTACAATCCAACTATTAGGGGAAAAACTACCTAGACTCCTTGCTTTCAGTTCTTCTTCTCTTATACAGGCCTTAATCTCTTGCAATCTAACTTCTGACCTCATCATATCCCTGAGACTACTTTCCTTCCAAAATTACCAATAATCTCTTAATTACAAGTCTGATGCCCTTATCTCAAATCCTCATCCCTCCTGACCACTCTGAATTTTTGATCCTGTTGTATGCTCTAAACCTGGATATTACTCTTTGGCCTGCCTGCTTCTTTGAAGTTTTCTCTGTGGATTTATCATTTGTATCAGATGTCCTATTGTGAGTATATGAGCCATAAGGCTATTTCCTGGACCCTCCTCTCTCTATTCTTTGACCAATTGACATCTTTATGAGCTTAATTATCATCTCTATACAGATAATTTACATACCTATGAATCCAGTCCCAATCATGCCCAAGATTCAGCTCCACATTACCAACTATCTATTGAACATTTCAAACTAGATGACCCATAGGTATTTTAAATGCAACATGTCCAAAACAAAACTCATTATCTTTTCCCTTAGATCCATTCTCTTCTCAGCTTCCCCTTTCCTGTCAAGGGCACCACCATCCCTCCACTTACTTAGATTTACTCACCTGGCATCTTCTAGTCCTCAATGTCCTTCACTCCACACATTCAATTAATTGACAAATATTGTTAATTTCTCTTCCATGACATCTCTCAAATATATTCTTTCCTCTCCACTCAAACAGCCACCACTTAAGTTCAGCCCTTCATCATCTCTTACTTGGACTATTGCAATAGCCTCCTAATTGGTTGTCTTTCTTCAAGTTTCTCCTTATTCCAATTCATCCACCACACAGCTGCTAAAACAATTTTCCTAAGGTACAAGTCTGACCATATCACTTTCTTACCCAATAAATTACAGCAGCTTTCAAGTGTGTTTCACATCAAATATAAATCCTCCATCTGGCTTCTAAAGCTCTTCACAACCTGGCCCCATACTCGATTTTTGTCCTTTTAATATATGACTCCCTTTTCTACACTCCAGTGGCCCAGCAAGTTTGGCCTTCTTACTATTCTTCAAACAGTATACTCCATCTCCCATCTCTTTGCTTTTGTATTGGCAGTCCTCGATGCCTAGTATGCTCTTCCTTCTTACCTCTGCCTCTTAAAATACTTGTTTCTTTCAAACCAAACCGATCAGAGTTAAATTTAAATCACAGCTCCATGAAAACTCTTTAATCCCCCAGCTGCTAATGCTCTCCCTTTTCAAATTAAGTCATATTTGGTTTGCATATATCTTACATATGGACATGTTATCTCCTCTGGTTGAATGTAAGCTCTCTGGGGGCTAGGGACACTTTAATTTTTGTCTTTATGGGTCAAATGAATTGCTTTAATCATCATTATAGTAGATGACGGAGTAGATCGAATTTGTATTCCTCTTTATTTATTAGTGACTGATACACACATTCGTGATGCAGTTATTCCATTTGGTTACCCAGATGCGGTGCAACTGACACCAGTATTGGACTCCTCTCTATCCTCTCTATTCACTCCTTGAATAGTAGTGTTCTGGTAGTTATGTGATTTGGTCAAGCTTTTCTTTCTGTCTATTTTCTTTATCATCATTTCACATTTTTCATGTATCATATCTATGACTGTGATGCTAGGGTCCAAATGTGAGGGCTCCATTTGCATTGATGAAGAAAATTGTTGTAGAAATCTTGAAATTTGATTTCTTTTTGATCTGTTTGTTCTCCTTTTAATTTCCTCCTTAAATTCTCTGAGGATCATCTGACTTAATTAGATTATTCTTGACAATAGACCAATCTTTTTTCCTTCATTACCTCTCACTGTTCAATGATATATTAGTACTTTTAATCTTCCACTATTCTTTGCCATAAGATTTTTGCAAGTGATTTTATATTCTAAATGAAAGACTTATGTGTGTGTGTGTTTGTGTGTGTGTGTGTGTGTGTGTGTGTATGTGAGAGAGAGAGAGAGAGAGAGAGAGAGAGAGAGAGAGACATGGCCCCTTTTGGCAGTCTAGTGAAGCCTATTTTCAGAATAATATTGGAATGCATAATATAAAATTCATTGGATTACAAAGGAAGCTAAATATATTGAAATACAGTTAATAAAATATAACAACTCACAAGTTCATGACATCATATGAAGAATTCGTGTTCTGAACCATTTTCACTTGGCTACTATATCTCTATGCTTGGCTAGGAGATGGAGGGTTTGCCAACTGAGGCTGTTCCCAAGTTCTTTTGTCCTCTGTTGTGACAGTTGATTTACTTTGGCTAAACTTCCATAGGAAATTGATTGTCCATATTGATGTCAGTTCCTTTATACATTTCCAATCTCGGGCTTCAATTATTTGTTAAAATAAGTTAACTTGATATTGTTTAATTACATACAGTATTTTCTCATTTCATTTTTTCTAATTCTGTATTTTCTTTAGGTTTTCTCTAATAATTTGTGGATTTGTATGTATTCAGACTATTGAATTAGAAACGACTCTCATGTGGGTCACATTTTTTAATGTTTAGATATAGGTGATTTCATTTTAAAAATGATGCAGTGCTTTGCATTAGTTTCTTGATGAAAATAATCATGACATAATGGTATGGACTTCTTTCGAAGTATACTCATCTTTGGCCAGTTTTGTTCCTTGACGCTGAGCCACATTTTTCAACATTTTTTTTACCATCTTTACTTATACGCACTTTTACTTTGCAGTCACTAAGTATTAAAGCATATATTGAATTGGTTTGGAGGGTTTTAATAAATTCTTCATAGAATTTCTCTACCTCCTTATTTTCTGTTGGTGACTGTTGACAATCATGTATAAGCTGTCACATCTATCACCCTACATCTCTTCCTTTTCATGGTCAAATATCTGAGATGACTGTCTACAATTAGTGCCTCCACTTCTATAACTCTCTCTCTTCTGACTTCATCATTTACCTGAAAGTATTCTCTCCGAAATAAGATGTTATGTCTTTGTTGCCAAATCTAATGACCTGTTCTTAATTCTCTTCCTTTTTGACCTCCCCTTAGCCTTTTGTCAATCACCACCATCTTTTTAAAGATCACAATATTCTCTCTAGGCTTTTGTTATAATACTCTTATCTGTTGTTGGATAGTTCCTCAGTTTCCTTTACCAGATCTTTAATGAAGTCATAACTACTAACTGTAGCATCCCTGAGTCCTTTCACATCCCAGGTAAAATCCTACCTTCTGCAAGAAGCCTTTCCCAGTCCCCCCTAATGCTCATGCCTTTTCTCTAAGATTATCTCCAATTTATCTTATAGATCTTGTTTCTATGTAATTGTTTTCATGTTGTCTCCCCCAGTGGACAGTGAGCTTTTTGACAGAAGGGACTGGTTTTTTTTCCCTTTCTTTTTATACCCCAGGCTTAACACAATGTCTCACACATGTTAGGTGCTTAATAAATGCTAATTTACTTGACCAATTGACTTGATTATCTTCATGGTTCTCTTTTTGATTATGCCTTTATATTCCTAATTAATATGGCAATGCCAGGTGACCAAGTATCTCATGAAATGATATTTCTTCTTACATTTGGATCCACTCTACCAACTTCTGTATTTCTTCTCCCAAAGAGAAACTGGGAGACACCACACCTCACTGCTATAATGTGAATGATATATATTAGTGGCCCATTTCCATTAGGATTAGGCTCTAGGGTGTTATGAAAACATATTTACAATATGGTCCCTCAAAAATATAGTGGGCTATAGCCTATAAATACTGTGCTAGGAAAGTTGGCTTGGTGTTTCATTAGTCATATGTTTTTCTTTCCAAAATGTGTGACTTCACCATAAATAAAGGTTAGATGCCAGAAGATCATGACCACAGAGGTGGTCCCCAGTTGCCATTGCTGAACTAAACTGTTCTACCTCACAACTGAAGCTGACTTAAATAGCAAAACTCTGGTGGATGAAACATGAAAGTTTCATGTTTCCAGAAAGTACACTCTATTTCCTCGGAATTCCTAGATCAATTTTTTCCTATTTTGGTAGAAACCTCAACTTCCTGTTACTTGTTTCCTATGGTTAAGTCCCTAAAAGATACAGAACAAAAGACTTTTTAGTTGATTGAACAATCCATTTCCAGTCATAATACCTGTCTTGATTCCCCTTCACACCTCCTACTCTGATAAACTGACTCAGACAATCTAGAAAGAAAACTAAAGGGGTTCTCTTTTTGTCCATTTCTCCTAAACTTGGGAGCAAATAAGGCATGATGGTTAGAAAAAAGTTTACTGGGTTGGGAGTCAAGAGATCTGGGATTCTGGTTCCTTCTCTGCCAGGAACTTATTAAGTTGCCTGGAATATGTTTTCAATTGTGACAGCACCTTAATTTCCTTCTCTGTAATAGGAGAGTATCAGACTACATGATTTTTAAAGTTTCTTCTAGCTCCAAAGGTTGATGATTCTATAAATTCAAACTATCCCATCCTCCATTCAGATCCGTAACTAGAGAAGGACAACTGTAGCTTTTACCCTAGACACCAACATTCATGGAGCATCACTTTACTTCTGCTTTACACCAAAGACTTCTCTCAATATACTTTCTGGGAGTGAAATGGGTTTTCTTCACCATTTCTGCCCAAAGAAGGGAGCAACACAGCTCACAGACAGCCAGTGTCACAGTTGTGGTTTGGGAAAGCTTCTTTTATTCATGACTGGTCCTCAGACAGGGCAGCCTTATATTATATTCTGGCCCAATAAGAGGAAATGGAAGGAGGGGAAGGGGAAGGGGTTGGCAATCCATATTCATATAGCACCTCTTATGGGACAGGAACTGTGCTAAGCGCCTTTTTACAAATACTGTCTCATTTGATCTTCCCAGTAACCATGGGAAGTAGATGTTATTATCATTGTCGTTTTGCAGTTGAAGAAACTGAAGCAAATAGGTTAGGTCCTTGCTCAGGATCACACAGGGAATAAGTATCTGAGATCAGATTTGAATTCAGATCTTCTTGACTACAGGTTCGGCACTCCACCCACTGTTCCATTAGCTGTCATGGAGAGAGCCTCATTTTGGGGAGAGGCCTTGCATCTTTGAGTATATGTTAGAATGTAATTTTGTTTTGTGTAAGGATTATTCCATTCATTTTTAAAATTTCCACTTCCTTGCACAGTTCACAGCATGTAGTAAGGGCTTAATAAATGCTTGCTGATTGATTGTCATCAACCCAAGCATTAGAATCCTCAAATATGAATGCAAGGATTGGGTTGGAGAAGAAAACTGTTAGCTGCTAAATTCTTTGAGAACAGCTGATGATGCCAGGTGCTGGTCAATAAAAGTCATCAATACCTGGATAGGGTGACATATAGATGGACAGAAAGAACTTCGAAGGAGGAGAGGTTGCTGGGTAATAATAGTTAACATTTGTATAAGGTTTTGCAAAATATTATTTGTAAAGATTTGCAAAGCATTTTACCCACATCTCTTTTTAGTCTCTCACCAACTCTGGAAGGTAGGTGCTATTATTATCCAGTTTTATAGATGAGGAAACAGGCTAAGAGAGAGATTAAATGACTTGCCCAGGGTCATACAGCTTGTAAATTTCTGAGGTGGGATTTGAACTCAGGTTTTTCTGACTCCATATTCAGCACTCCACCCATTAGCTACCTCTCATGGCAATAAGAGATTCTGGAATTGGCAATGAGGAGCAAGGAATATATTCATTGCTGCTCCTGCCTGTGTATGTCAGGAAGGCAGGAGAGAAAGTAGATATAGTACTAGACAGGTGGGTAGTGATGCAGTGTCTTCTAGGGAAAGCAAGTTTCCAGAAATGCAAGGATATAGGAGAAGTGGGAAATGACATGGTCACAGACAAAGTGAAGTTTGTTGAAATTAGAATTGGAGTTCCAGAGGGCACAAAGACTAGGGCAGAACAGGATAAGAACCCTAGAGGAATAGGACAGAAGTAGATGAAGATGAGCCATCAAGAAGAGGTAACAGGGGAGAGAGCCTTTGCATAATTATGCGGCCTTAATTGTGAATAATAGAGATTTGGAGAAAAGAGTGTTTGATAGCTGTATTATGATGAATTTTTAATAATTTTTATTTTTCTCTGATTACATGTTAAAACTTTTTAAATTTTTTTTAAAGTTTTGAGTTTCAAATTCTATTCCTTCCTCTCTCCCCTCCTCCTTCCCTGAGATGGTAAGCAATTTGATATAGGTCATGCATGTGCAATCAAGTAAAAACATTTCCGTATTAATCATTTTGTGAAAGAAGGAATGAAAGGAAGGAAGGAAGGAAGGAAGAGAAAAATAGAATGTTTCAGTCTGTATTTAGACAGTATCAGTTCTTTCTCCGCAGGCAGGTAGCATGCTCCATCACCAGTCCTTTGGGATTGTCTTGGATTATTATATAGCTGAGAATAGCTAATTCATTCACAATTCTTTATTGTACCATATTGCAGTTAGTGTGTGCCATGTTCTCCTGGTTCTGCTCACTTCACTTTGCATCCATTCATGTAAGTATTTTATGGTGCATTTTTTAAACCTTTTTGTACCAGCCAAATCCCAACCAACTCTCGTGCAATTGCATTTACCTTGGGAGCTAAAACAACTAGTTGCACCCCATTCCACTTCATTTCAGGGTTGCAGAAACCAGTAGTATGTCCTCTGTCTACGTCTGTCTCTGTCTCTCCATCTCTTTGTCTGTTTCACTCTTTCTTCCATAGGAAAAAACAATGCTAGCGTGTGAGTTCCTCCAGCTTTCCAAGATTCTTCTTTTCTTTTCATTTTCCTCCTTCCCCCCAACTCTCATGTCTTGATTTTGTGATATTTTCACATAAGGAGAGGAAATTTCTGCCATTTGTATATCTATCGTAGGGCTGAATAATATCCATTTCTACTTAATCACTGCTCATCTCCCCTAACTTTACCCTTACTTCCACTGCTCAAAAGTATTTGTGTTTTCTGAGGTGGCTTTAAAAGTCCTTTTCTAAGAGGATTATAACAATAGCTAGCATTTATGTAAGACTGAAGTTTACAAAACATGTTATATATGTTATCTCATTCAGCCCTGAATACAACCCAGTGAGGTCAGGGCTTTTATTATCCCCATTTTACAGAGGAAAACACTGAGGCTAAGAGATAAGCTAAATGGCTTGACCAGAGTAACACAGCAACTAGGTTTCCAAGGTGGAATCTGAGTTCAGGTTTCTCTGATTCCAGGTCACATACCATCTACCATGCCACGTAGCAGATAACATTTTCCTAATGTTGTGCATCCTTACTTCTTTCCTGGACATTTTCTTGAGAAGAGCAGGCACGAGTGGGAGTAAGATATGGTTCTTACACCATTTTCTATTAAAAATGGTTTTGAGCAGCTGATTTTGAAATTGGAGGAAGCATCTGTCCGATTGCAGTGAAAGAGAGAAAGGCTGATTAATTTTCCAAATGAATCAGTGAGGTAATGGGGAAATTCTTTCACTCTTCTTCAGATAGAGAAATGAAGGCCTTTAGGAGTTTCTTAACTCCCAGGTGCAAAGGATTGAAGAAGAAGCCAAAGGAAAAAATCGTGATCCAATGTGATAGATTAATATCCAACATTCTTTCAGACTCCCAGAATTTCTGAGTTGGAAGGACATCTAGCTTAACCTATAGATGAACAGAAATTACTGCTCCATATCATGTACCTGTGACGTAGTCATCTGATTTTCACGTGAAAATCTCCAATATTAGCCCAAGTTGCTAATAGTGTTCGACATCGGCCTCTTATTGAGCATAACAGTTCCGGGGTTTTGGCAAATTGTGGTTCAAGAGGCACATGTGAGACAGATGTGGTGAGTGCAGAGATGTGATAAGAATGGAGGCAGTTAGGGGTTTGGGCATTTGGGGGTTTGGGGTGGAGAGGTTGTGGGAAACGATAAATGGTGAAGAAACTCCCCATCCTCTGACTAGCAAACTTTCCTCTCCTCTCTGAATCATTTTAATGCAGAATCAGAGGCTTTCTAGAGGAAAACTCTGTTCTTCTACTACTGCTCCCCAATGCCACATCCTCATCTACCATTATTCTCCTCCTCTGGGTTCCTTGGCTGCTTTTTTCTCTACTTCCAGCAAGAGTTAGGGAACTCCCTTTCTGTTGTTAACAAATTTCCCCTTGTTTGAGACCTTTTAGCCTCAAATTTCTTCAGTTGTCTTCCTTTCCTGGAAACCTGGCTCCCGTTGGAAGATGCTGCATGCCTGGCTACCTTCTCCAGACTGGAGTATACTTCCCCAATATAACTCCTCCAAGGAAGAAGAGTGGATCTATTCCTTTCTAATGTTACTTCCAGACTAACCCTGTCATTCATCAGCCTTTACTTTGAAATTCATTCCTTTTATCACCCAGTCTTGCTCCCAGTGGCTCTTTCTTCCAGCTCCAAAGTTATTCTCCTTATCTTAAGGAATTTAGTACTTGGCTAAATTCCTCTCCACCTCACCCATTGCTGTCATACTTGAAGACTCTGATAGACATTCTGTTGTCCCATTAAACTTCCTAGCCTCCCCATGAAGTGGGTCTCCTGAAGTGCCCCATCTCTACTCCTTGGGACAGGAGGTGCTATGAAGGGCCCTCGATCTGAGGGCCAATCATGTGATGTGTGATGCCACAGTTTTTAACCAGACTGCCCTCCCTTCCCTAAGCACATCCTCCCTAACTGTCTCTTATCTTTGGATTGCCCCTGAGCTGTGCTGTCCCTCTTTCCCTTCAGTATCTGATCAAAAAAAGCCCTTTCATACGCATTACCTCCAACCTGAAATTCTAGAACTCTGGATTGCAGAAGGAAGGAATCTGTGGCATCATTGGTGGGCCAAATTTTCAGCTGATTCACCCTAGTTATAGTAAGGGGTTGACAGCAAATATCTCTTCCATCAACTGAAAAAAGTGTATGATGTGGCTCTTCAAAAAATTTATAATCTAAAAATATCACAGGATACTGGCTATGCTTCCTTAAAAGGTTATCTCAATAAGCACATTTGTATATGAGCTTTTTTTCTTGTTCTTGAACACAAATGTGTTCTCTTTTTTCTAAGCTGAGGTTACAGAAAAGTACTGATTGTCAACCAACTACTTGGGGACAATAACCTCTGTGGAACCTCTTTTTCTCTTGTCTGCCTCTCCCCTGCTCCATGTAACCTTCTGATACTTCATATTATATAATGTCTCTAATGAGCAAAAGGACCTGTGCGTGTGTGTGTGTGTGTGTGTGTGTGTATGTGTGTGTGTGTGTGTTGTGTTTTCCTGGCTAACACATGTCAAGATCTGTTTAAGCCTCTTGCTTTGTGCTCAAATGTCACCCTGCCAGAATTCATTACATCCTGTTTATTAATTAATTAAAATATATTTATACAGAACAGGCTTTATGAGATGGAGTTAAAAATAACGTTATGAGAGCCATCCTCTGGACGGAGCAGCTAGTCTCTGATGGCAAGCAGGCAGTGAAGACCAAGCCTTTCCTGTCAATGCTGACTGCACTGAAGGGATGATATGGAAATTTAGTAATTAAAGGTGTGAGATCAGAGGACTTGCTTTAATTTTGATGCTGGCTAGGAAAGATGAGAGTATTTGCTAGATAATTGCAAAATTCCCCTGGAGTTCTTAAGACACACACACAAAGTCACATATATGTGGTGTAGGCAAGAAAGCCTGGCGAGGATTGAGTAGACATGTGTTCTAATCCTGTCTCAAAGGTCACTAATTCAGGCACATAACCATGAGCAAGTCATTTAACCTCTCTAGGCCTGATTTTTCCCATCTATCAAGTGGAGATAATTACATTTGCCCTTTGTATCTCATGGGTCTATCATGAGGCTCAAATAAAAAGAAGAAAGTTCAGGCATATTGAAGAATTGAAAAGAATTTAAAGTGTTAGCATTACACATATACTTTCTGATCTTTTTTTTTCTTGGTGATATATTAATGGTCAAGAAGAAGAAAGTTCTTTAAGGGGAGCCAGGATAGATGCCAGCCTTCATCCTATAGGTAAACATAGCAAGTCCTGTTTACCTCAGAGGTGACAATCATTGCCCTGAAAGTTGAAGATGGGAAAGAGGGAGCTGTCCATGCAAGTGGTACAAAGGGAGAGCAGGTTTGTAAATGATGATAGAGGAAAAAAAGATATTTGATAACAGAAGGGACTGGATGTTCTAGTGAGGGTGAAGGTGACTGAAAATGCAAAGTGATGATGTCACCTTCTCCCTCACTAGGACATCCTGTCCCTTCTGTTATCAAACATCTTTTTTTTTTTTTGCAGAGACAGTTATAATGAGAGAATGGTGGCCCAGAACTTCTTTGCATAAGGAGTATTAAGAAAGGCATTATAAGAAAATGGCAGAATATGCAATAAATTGAAGAATTTTCTTCCTACGATCCCAGTGGGGAAAGGCTAAGAAATCATGGAATTTTAGAGTTGAAAAGGCCCTCAGGAACTGTATTCTCCAATGGGACCTGGAATCAGGAAGACCCAAGATTAAATCCAGCCTCAGATGCTTACTAGTTGTGTGGCACTGGACAAGTTACTTAGCCTATTTGCCTTGATTTCCTCATATGTAACATGTTATTGTTCAATCATGTCTGACTCTTCATGACCCCATGGACCATAGCACATCAGTGTTGTCCTTGGGTTTTCTTGAAAAAGATAATGAGTGGTTTGCCATTTCCTTCTCCAGTGGATTAAGACAAACAGAGGTTAAATGACTTGTCTACGGTCACACAGTTAGTAAATATCTGAGGTCAAATGTGAACTCAGGTCTTCCTGCCTCAGGAAAAATGCCCTATCCACTGAGCCACCTTGCTGCCTCTCTATCTATAAAATGGGGATAAATTATTGTTAGCACATACCATCGAGGTTTGTTATTTGGATAAAATGAGATATTGTTTGTAAAGTACTTTGCAAACCTTAAAACTATTTAAATGCTTATTGTTATTATTATTATGATTGTGTTTGACAAGTAGTTGTCTAGCCTATACTTAAAGTCTTACATTGAAACAGAAACCATTACTTCTAAAGGCAGTCCATTACACCCTTGCATTGCTCTACTTGTTAGGAAATCTTTTCTAGCCTCAAGCCTAAATTTACATTTTTGAAAGCCTCTTGGGCCAAACAGAACAAATCTAATCCTTTTTTGTATGATAGATTTTCCAATACTTGAAGACAGTCATCATGATCTATTCTTCCTTCTATTTCCCCAGTGATCTCTTCTCTGGACTAAACATTCCCATTCCCTTCAATTACTCCTTGTATGACATCTACATAAGACCCTTTGCCATCCTGCTTGTCCTTCTCTGGAATCTCTCCAGCTTTTTAACATCTTCCTTAAGCTGTGGCAATAAGAAACAAGCAAAATATTCCAGATATGGTCTGATGAAGGCAGAGTATGGAGGGACTATCACTTTCTTATTTTGAGAAGCTATGACTCCATTAATTCAGTACAATTTTGAATTATTTATTTTGACTTCTACAACATGTTTGCTGGTTTGTATTGAGTCTGTAATGTAAGAAAATCCATAAGTCATTTTCTATGCAAACCATGTCTTCTTTAATCTCCATTTGAGAAATTGATTTTTTGAACCCAAGTGTAAGACTTTACATTTATTTCAGCTGAATTTAGTCTTATTAGATTCAGTCCAATTTTCTAGCCCATCAAGATATTTTTGGATCTTGACTCTATTATACAGTGTTAGTTGTTCTGACTACCTTTACATCACCTTCAAATTTGATACCAAGCCACCCATGCCTTTATCCAAGTCATTCATAAAAAGTAATATACAACATAGATCCCTGGGATACTTCACTGAAGACTACTTGTCATTTTGGCATCAAACTATTAATGACCACTCTTAGAGTGTGACCATTCAAACAGTTCTTACTCCATTCTAATTGTTACTATCTAATCTATCTATATCTACATACCTACATCTATATATCCACATTCTCCACAAGAATTCTATGATGGTTATTTCTTCTGGGACTTTCACACACATGAAAGTAAGTAGGAAGATATAATTTCATTTATAGAAACTCTCTTTAAATCCCACTTTTCAGGAATACATCTGTTCTGTAGATTGTGACATACTTTTTTTTTAAATAGTGGCCCTGCTATGTATGGCTTGTACTAGGCCACTAGCCATAGTGTGGGTTTGCTATAACTGGCTCTCTTCCTGGTTTGTGGACTATATTCCAAAACCAACCTTCTACTTTCTAAGATGCCAAACAGCTAAGAGCCCACAATGTTATATTTAACTCTCTGGTTTGTGGTAAGTGGTTTTGTGAGCCTGTTTCTCTTTCCCTGTGACAGTTCCAAACTTCTAAAACAAATTTTAAAAAGATAGTGAGCAAGTCTTAATAGAGGAGGCTTGGTGAATGGGAGAAACATTGTACATGGATTCACAATCTCTGGGTTCTGGTCCTGGAACTACTTTTCCTAGAGATGACTGTGGGCAAGGTATTTAAGCTCTTTGAGCCTTAGTTTGCCCATCTATAAAATGGGAATAAAATCTCACAAAGCTATTACAATACTCATGAAATGAAGTTTTAAAAGCAGTATGCATGTGAGTTTATGTTATAAGTTAGTTCGTATTATAAATTTATATTGTTATAGTATATATTATTAGTTATAGTTATTATAATTATCATATTATTATTAATCCCATTTCTCTTGTTTTGGATAGTAGGAGGGACTCTCCTTTCAAAACATGTCCTTACCCCCCCCCCAAAAAAAACCCCCAAAACAGAGTACCTTAGTTCCTTCTATGTGTAATATTCTATTACACTGAAATATATTTGATACAATTTCAAATAAAAATGGACTATTGAATGAGGTATGGAAAACTTATCATAATAAAAACATTTTGTTGTAATGGTAACTAGAGATAGGCTGGTAGCTCAAATGGTCAGAGTGCACTGTTGCTGCTATTGTTGCTATGTGAGCTCATTAATTTGGCTCTGTTTCATGTCCATTGTACCCCTAAACATGACCAGCTGCCTGACAAATACACAAAACAATTTTTCATAATGGGGATGGAGAAAATATGGATTGATGTAAATTTCTTACCCCAGCTCGATTCAAAGTACATACTTTACTGATGCTGGACTTGTGGCATTGTGTTTTGGTATTTTAATAAGTGTCACTTTTTTGTTTGTTTTAGTAGGATATAACTTATGGATCCCTTCTTTGATTTTTGTCTTCTCCAAACCTACTACTTCTCCCTGACATTTTTTTGAAGAATTGATTGTTGAGAGTTCCAACTAAATTACTAGAATTGTGCTTTGGTAGAACATTTATGTGTAGCCTGGGCCATTTTCTACTTTGGGACTATTTGCTGTCTCTAAGTTCTGTGTCAGCTGTTTTGTGTAATCAAAATTTTGCAAATATGACTTGACCTTTGTTTTAGAGCACACTATTATATGCCCCGTAGGACTCTTAAATAAAATAGTCAAAGTATTTAGTTAAGATAGAATGGCAAGATAAGCAACAGCTGAAAATCAAGCAGTGGAAATGTTCTCAGCTCATGTATAAAATAATGACCATCTCTCCAGAAAACCTATCCTAGAAAAGCCTTCCAGTGTGGAAGCATTCTCTATTGTGTGTATGGCGGGGGGGACGGGGCGATAGAAAAGAATCAGATGGTCCCCATCTCCTTGGTCTCTGGAGCTGGTATTAAGAATTGCTGCAGTATCTCAAAGGCAGATATATTCTCTGGCTTCAGGGCCATCAGATTTTTTGCTACATTTCTTGGTTTGGGGAAAACCAGGAAAATTTACTCTTTTGGCCCCTCTTTCATTTCTACCAACTACAACCTAGCTAGGATTTTTCCATCTCCTGGACCCTACTCCTGTCCACTGCAAACTCCACTTTTTAAAGCTCTTAGATTTCAGAAGACTCTCTGCCAATTATATTATTTGCCTCATGATGCCACTATTCTATGCCCAGGCACACAGGATTCTGGGAAATGGAGTACAGATAATTTCTCGCAAAGATCACAGACTCATATATTTAAATCTGGATGGACCTTAAGGACCATTAAACTTAACCCCCTCATTTTACATGAGAAAATAGCCACAAGGTGATACTAACTGGACGCCACTTATCATGCGAAATGAAGTCCCAGAAATTTTGCTCCTTAGCTATGCCTGCTACATCATTTTTCCTTGGTGAACTTATTACAGATTTTGCCTCATGAAGATTTGGGTTCTAATCTTTTGGGGGGACATATTATTGCTCTTCCTACTGGATGGACAAATGGGCCCAGTTATAGATGGTGGCTACTAGGATGGGGCATTGTGTATATTCTAAAGTGAATAAGGAGGCCACTTCTCCTCCTTGCTACTTCATCTTTAGTCCTTGTCTTCTATCCTCACTGAGATGGGAGGAAGAAGGGAAATGAGAGATGCTAATAGGCTACATGACTGGAAAATGTCAAGCCTGGCAGAGAGAAAACGCAGCATACATGCTTAATGTTTCTTTGGCCTACGGGCTCATTTTCTTTCCTCTCCGGCAGCCAATCAGACCCTTTGCCCACAAGTCAATCAGAGATTCTTATAGCCTAGAGAAGAGAAAATGCAAAGTATCCTGTATTCCTCCTACATCATTCTCATCCCGGAGAGCATGATTGTGCACAAGCAAAGCCAGGGGCCCAAGCAAAGCCAAGATGCATGCTGAATTTGGAGAGTCGGTGCTGGGGAGAATGTGAAATACAGCAAGAAATTTCCCTAAGATGCACAAGGAGATTCAAAAGGAAATAATTTTCTGCCCTCCCTACTGACCCTCTCAAAAAAAGCACTTTTCATGGCTTCTTCTCACTGTGTATGGGCAGGCCACTTCAAGGGTAAGCAGGTTCGGTCCATTATTCTTTGGACAGAATAACAACGACATTTCTACTTAAAAATCCTTCTGACCTTTCCATGGGAGCAGTTTGTGCTTCACTAGATCCATTGTTTTCTCTTCTTCTCTGATCATCATGCTTTTACATCATTGAGAAAATGAAAGGAAAAAAAAGAGGAAGAGGAAAGGGGGGAGGGGAAGGAAGACAGGTAGAAGAGAGAGACAGTGTAAGAGACAGAGAGTGAAAGCAAGAGAGGAGAGATAGAAAATAGAGTCAGGGAGAGTGATAGAGACAGAAATAGAGACAGAGACAGAGAGAGTAAGAGACAGAGAGTCAGAGACAGAAGTGAAAGAGACAGAGGGAATCAGAGACAGTGATAGAGAAAGAAAGACAGAGGCAGAGGAGAGAGATAGAGAGTGAGAGCAAGAGACAGAGGAGAGACAGAGTGGAGAGAGAAAGAGAAAGGAGAGAGAGAGAGAGAGAGAGAGAGAGAGAGAGAGAGAGAGAGAGAGAGAACCAGAGAGTGACAGAGTGACAGAGAGTGTTAGAGGCAGAGAGAGAGAAGTGAGAGATAGAGACAAAGATGGAGAGGAAGAGACAGAGAGAATAAGAGTCAGAGCAAGAGAGAGGAAAGAAAGAAGAGAAAGAGACAGAGGGGATCAGAGACAGTGATAGAGACAGAGAAACAAAAGGCAAGAGAAAAATAAAGAAAAAGAAGAGGGGACAAAGGAAAAGGAAGGAACATTTATTACATTATCGTAAATGTAAATTCTAGACCCCCAAGCTAAAGCATCAGGAATGGCTTCTTTGACCTTTACTAACTGCAGAAAAGATTTCCAGTAAAGAGATTTCCCCTTGCCCCACCTCCCTGTTTGGTAGCACCTTCTAATGCAAGAGATTTGTAAGTGTTATTCCATAGTGGCAATACATATCAGTAGGTCCCTTTTTCTGGGCCTTTTGATTCCTCCCTTTCTCTGTCACTTCTCCCTTTTGTTCTCACTTCTCTCCTGCTTCAGGAGCCAACATTCTAACATTGAGTCCCCCCTCCTCCTTCCCTTTGCTAATTCACCCCCCTCTCCAGCTCCCTACAGAGGTCTCAGTGGGTTACCAGGCAACTACCCACACTCCAGACCTTTCCTCTGCCCTTCCCTTCATCTCAACTTACTTGTCAAGTCTCTTGTTTCCTTAAGGCACTGTTTTTGGTGAGCAAACTGAGGAATTCAAGCTAAGGCCTTAATGGATATTAATGAATTAATGTATTACCACTCACGGATAATATTTACCCTATAACAAATGCCTTCAATACCATAGTCCAGAGTGACCAAAGGGAATTAGAATAATCCTGGCAAGTTTAGTAGAGAAAGATTTTTTAGACAGAGAAAGTTTTTTTTCCAGAATCCTTCAGACCATATAGTAGACAACTGCATGTGCTGCTCATATTTCAGGCAGCGACGGTTTACAGATCTGTGGAAGGATTTGAATGATCAATTTGTGAATTACTAGGGCTATTCTTTCAGAAGTAGTTTGGTTGGTTTATGGTCTATTCTACTGATGCTACAAGGAACCTCATTAAATAGATACAATGGATGTGAAAACCCTTTGAAAAGTGTAAAGCGTCAGCCAAATGAAAAGCATCGCCGTCATCATCTCCCTCAGCGCTCTACCTTTCTCTAGATTTGATGTAGATGCAAGGCTGATCACCTCTGAGATCCAGAGACTCATTAGTTAAGCAAGTATTTTACAGAGGGCCTACTATGTGCCCTTCTTGAGGCTATCCATGAAGGAGGACACCAGAGTTGAAGATAAAGTCCCTGTCCCTAAGGAAGCTAACTGTCTATTTGGTGCAACAAGGTATGGGCATGAAACGACCAGAGAAGCACAATGTAATATCGTAATCAAATGCTAAAATGTATTGTGTGATAATTATATACACACAAGAAACACTATTAGTTCAAGAAAGAGAAAAAGGTTGATATGGGTTTGAGTATTCAGAAAAAAATAAAACTAGAGTCTAGACTTTGAAGGATAGATAAGAGTTGATTTGGTTGAAAGGAGATAGGAGTACATTTTATGCAGGTAGAAGAAAAGAGACAAAGTTAAAGACAGTGATGAGGAGGAAGATGATAATGATGAGGAAGACGATGATGATGATACCTAATATTATATAGCATTATTTTTAGCAGTTTTCAAAGTTACATAATGGGCCTTTGGTCCCTGTCCAGATCACCTAAGATAGAGACACATATGGGAAATGATAGGGACCTGTTTCTAAGAGAATACATTCTGTGTTGACCTGGTTGACATTTTTGGAAGTATCTTCTTTCTATTGGGGTGTGGCCAAAACTACCTTTATCTTAAAATCTACCTGATGGAGGCACAATCACTTGTTTTCCTGTGACATCCAGAGGTGAAGGACTGTTTCACATATATCAAGGATGCCATTCAGTAAGGACCACTTTCTTCTTTCCCTTAGAGTCTGTGGTCTTAAGAAACACACTTGGGGTTATGTTCTTATTTTTTATTTGTGCTTTGCAGTTTTAGGTGTTGTGAGTGGAGTTCCAGACCCCGGAGCATGATCCATGGAGACCTTATAACCCAGGATTCCAGGTCAGAGGTTGCAACCAGCTCAGCAGGGAAGCCCTGAGAATGTGTGGCTCTGGGAAATTAGTGAAGGGAGAGTGAGACTTGGTGGAACTAAAGGTACATAGGACTTGATTTAAGCTGTGAATCCAATATAACTTTCCTCGCCAAACACTGGAGGTGTTATGGGGGGAATTGTGCCCTCAGATATTGGTTGGGGGTGATGGATATCTGTATTTTTTATTTTGCTTTATCTTCTAATATTGCATTGTAAAAAACTAATCCCATTGCTAAGTAGTTAAATGGAAATAAATGTCCCAACCTTTGAAATTGAAGGGATTTTGAACCAATAGTCGAGGTAAAGGCACTCTCAGCTCTCTATGGTATCAAAGAACCCTGTGAAAAGGTGGAATGCAGTATGCCTGGCATTCAGGCAGTGGGAGCCAGAGAATCACTGTTAGATTACATTCTTTTATTTATATCCTCTAAAAGAGAGTGGTAGGGTAGGGGGTAAGCCTCACTAAATTGAAGATTTTTTTTTGCTGAGGAATAGTGGAAATTAAGACTGGGTAAATAAGACAGGGATCAATAATGGGACCCTAAGCAAGTCCTTTAACCCTGTTTGCCTCAGTTTCTCATCTGTAGAAATGAACTGGAGAAGGAAATGGCAAACCATTCCAATAAACCTGCTGAGAAAACCCCAAATAGGATCACAAAAAGTCAGACATGACTGAGAAATGACTTAACACAACAAATACAACACAACAATTTTGGGAATTCTTCAATGTAGGGCTGAGTACTTAGTGTTGACTTGGTAGACAATAGCAGTCTTCTATAAGTTTCTGGACAGGAGAATGTCATGATAACAAGTGGTTTTTGATGCACTGTATTGTTCAATGCAAACCAACAAATGTTTATTAAGCATCTACTGTGTGCAAACATATGAGTTTAGTGTGGAGGTTATAAAGATTTAAAAAAAACCCAGCCTCTCCCCGCAAAGGGATTTTACTTTAGATTGGGGGCAATGGGCTAAGGGGTGTTATGTTATTCTGCTGGAGGCAGAGAGGGTATATTCTTTATTGTTGCCAGGATCTAAGCCAGAGAATTGGACTGGCAAATTATCAACTATACACAGCCATTGCCATGATGTGGATAGCAAAATATAATGTGTGTATACACATAAATATCGATAAATAGAAAGATAGATAGATAGATAGATAGATAGATAGATAGATAGATAGACAGATCGATGTGTATCTATGTAACTATTTGCCATGAAGGCAGGTACTGAGGAAATGCAAGGAATATCATGAACTCTTCTCCATTGTGCCCATCAACCTTTTAAAACTTGAGAAGTCTTTAGGAGTCCAAGAATCAGAAAACAGTTGAGCTGGTTTGAGTGCCTTGAGAAATTCATCTGCCTATTATTGGCTGTCTATTATTTACTGATGTGTTTGTCTCTATGTGCTCTTTAAGTAGCTCTTTCTTACCGTTGTTGAGGATGAGAGTTACATAATAGGTATGGTCTCACTGGAGACACTTTCTAAATTCTGGCCTCAGAATATAACTAGGAACTAGTAAAACACTGGTATAAGTTCTTAGGAAACTCTCCTTACCCTTCCAATCAAACTAGCCTATTTTGTTTCTCCAACTTGGCATTCCAATTCTTATCTTCTTACCTCTATGACTTGCATAGGCTGACACCCAAGCTTGAATGGCACTGCCTCATCACTTCTGCTCCCTAAAAGCCTCTAGCTTCCTTCAAGATTCAGATCAGGTGCCTTTTTCTGATGCTTTTAGGTATTATTTCAACTAATGGCATAACTGATAGAGTATTGGACTCAAAGTCAAGAAGACCAGAGTTCAAATCTTACCTCAAACATTTCATCTTGTTCAGCCTCAGTGTCCAAAATGTGATAATAATGATAGTACCTACCTCATTCTGTTCTTGTTAGGATCCTTTCTTGGGTCTCCAGACTTGTTCTATCCTGCCAGAAAGCTCCTCAGACTGGAAGTTCATTTCACCCTTGGACCCATCATGCTGAAAGTTCATTTCATCCCATACAACTCCTTCCTCTGATTGACTTTTTCTCCCAAGAGCCTCGATTTTAAGGAAAGTGCCCAGGTCAATCATGCTTTCATTCCTCTTTTTATTCTACTCCTGCCTCTTCAGAGTTTATCATGTTTTCTTTCCTCTTGCCCCACTTTCAGCTTCCTTTTATGTGTTGTCTTTCTCCATTAGAATATAAACAATTTGAGGATCAGGATTGTCTTTTTTTACGGTTTTGTTCTTTATTTTTGCATAATATTGTGTTTCCCCTAATTACACGCAAAAACAATTTTTAACAGTAAAAAAAAAATGAGTTCCAAATTCTATCCCCCTTCCCTTCCCTCCCCCTTCCTTAGATGGTAAGCAATGTGACATAGGTTATACATATGCAATCATGTAAAATATTCCATATTAGTAATTTTATGCAAGACTGAAAAGAGAGAAAGAAAGGAAAAGAGAAACAGAAAATAGTATGGTTTAGTCTGTATTCAGACAGCATCAGTTCTTTCTCTGGCGGCAGATAGCATTTTTCATTATGAGTCTTTTGGGATGAAATTGGATCATTGTATTACTGAGAACAGTGAAGCAATTCACAGTACTTAGTTGTACAATGTTGCTGTCACTGTGTACAATGTTTTCCTGGTTCTGCTCACTTCACTTTGCATCAGTTCGTATATGTCTTTGCAAGTTTTTTTTTTTAAATCACAGGATTGCCTTTTATTCTACTTCTTTTTTTTTATCACCAGTGCTTAGAGCAGGTTCTGGAACATAACAAAAGCCTAGTAAATACCAATCATTTAGCAAACCTTGAAGTGCTATATAAATACTAATTATTATTATTAATCCTCCATCCCTTTTTGTCAAACTATTTATTTGTTATATTTAAGTAGAATTTATTATAATTATGTCTATATTTGTTTATGTGCCTGTTTATCTCACCAGAGGAATGTGAGCTCCTTCAGGGCTAGAACTGGCTTTTGATTTTCCTTTGTAGATCTGATCTCTAGCACAATGCCTTACATATAGTAGACTTCTTTTTGGATTGGAATGAAATAAGACAAACATCATAGAAAATCCTTGGAATGATATAGATGGCTGTAGGCTAAAAGTAAATTGCATGATGAAGATTCTATATTTTGTGGCTGGGGAGGCATAAATTATTTCTTAGGCAGTCCCTTCATTTTAGAGGTAGAAATGGGAAGACATGAAAAGATCAATCCCCGATGAAGATCATTTTAGTTTGCAATAAATACACACACACACACACGAACACAAAAACGTAGACACATACATACGCAACAACTTAGAGATACTCTTGTGGAGGACGGGGGAACTTTGAACTTGGAAGAGGAATGAGTAATGAGATTTAGCAAATTTATTGTATTGTCTACTAGGTTTTAGAAAAACCCTTTTCTTCATTATGTCCTACCTACACCCAGCACAGGAACAAGTAACCCTGACCCTGCTTGGAGGGAAAATTTGAATTCCAAGTTGTTTTCATTGATGACTACTGGAGTTCTCATGTTCATTCTAAGCATATCACAGATCCAATTTCAATTGTAAAATTACTTTCAAATGACTTCACATTTGCCATCTCTAATATGAAACCTTATTGTAACAGCTGACATTGGTATATATTTTCCCAAAAGTCTTAATGTGGTTTTAAGCTTTAATAACTTTCAAAGTGTAAATGCTACAAACTCAGAATGTTAATGTTGAAATGATAGTTATTTACATTTTGATGACAATTATTGTCAATTTTGAATAATACAATTTTAAATTTAATTTGAATGATATTCCAAACCCTATCATTTTACATCGCACATGTGACAGTTTCTGGATGACAATTTCCCTCACTGTTGTATAGGAAGAGAAAGACCCATTGCTTGGCCACCTCTATCTCTTGACCTGTCTTCATTAGACTTTTTCTTGTGAGAACAAATGCACCAAAACCTCATTTTTGGGGTGATCTTAAGATTAGGATTGCAAATGCAGTTCTTTCAGTCACTGAGTAGCTGATAAAATATTTTACAAAGTTGAAAAATTGACTAGAGCAAAATATAGCACAAGATAGTTCATTATGTTTTATTTTGTTGTAAGAAACATATTAAGATTTCAAATAATTAACCATTTAAGTCTTTTTTTTTGTAACTTCATTACCATTATGCTTCCAATGTTATTAAAGCTTAAAATGCACTAAAACTTCTGGGACAGCCTATTATAGTACCTAATAGCTTGTAAATTTATTTCCAGGAAGTCTTGTTTGAGTTTTTCATTTATATGAGGCAGGTATTACTGGTATTATTAGCTCTATTTTTATTTTTATTGCAACTATGTATGTGTGTACAATTTTGGCTTTTTAGATATTTACACAAGATTTGATACCCAGTTAAATGATCACTTTGTGAAACATTTTTTTGCAAATTGAAAAATAGTATATTCCCTGTTTCTTCCATTTACTTCTCTCCATACTAGTTAATTTAAACAAATAGTTCTGACCTATGATTTCTTTGCTCAAGATTTGTCATTGTCTTATAATAGAGTGTCAAAGTTGCCAGTTATATCTTTCATCTGATTCTTCTTATGATGATGATAAAATTTAAAATCTGGTTTCTTGTGTGTAAATCACTTTTTAACTTAGTGTCTCTTTCAGCATTATATAATATGCTTACTGTTTCAAACTATTACAATCATAATTAAAATTTATTTCATATCATTATTGATGTTTCTATTCTTAAATTTGAAGTTGCATAACATATTTCAGACCAAGATTTCAAATTTTTGTCTGTCACCAATTTTTATGTTGATTCTAGGAAGCTACATATTTAACTTTTTTATCCATTATGAAACACTATCCCTTTTAATAGGTGAATTCAGATCCTTAACATTTAACATCATTAAACATTAAATTGAATTTATCTCTGGAATCTACTTTTTAAATTTATTTTCTCAATGTTGTCTAGAAGAAATGATCCTTGCTTAGATTCCTGTGACTACTTCTACTAACTAAAATTATGAATAAACCAATTTTTGTCTGTTAAACTACTAACTGTATAATTTCCTGAGACTTCATCCTCTTTTTGTTAAGTAGATGAACTTTGCTTTACCAAGCACTACCTCTTTTCCTTTTCCCCTTCATTTTTCTCTTTGTTTCTTAGCATATTAGCTCCATTTTACAGTTGAGGAATCTGTGATTGAAAAAAGTTTGGTGAACTTGCCCATAGTCACACAGCTATGAAGCATCAGAGACAGGATTTGAACCCACATCTTCCTGGCTGAGTTCAAGCTTTATTCTTTATGTCATATGTTCAGTATGCACTCCCCAAATTGACTTCAAACATCATCAAAGGTAAATTATGACACATGCCCTCAGGAGTTGAAATTGACCTTTAGTCCTGGCTAAACACATTCTATTGATAACATACCACACTAAGGTTATGCAAGAATGTATTTCTAGCCTTCTTTTGCTTCATGTATTACAGGCATATTGTGACTTGAGTTGTCTTTCAGCTTCAGGAGGGCAAGGGACAAAAATCCTTTTCACTTTCTATCTGAAATTACTCCACAGTGTAAATTATTACTCACAGTTCAACACTTGCTGTGTTCAGCCCAGAGGTGGCTGCATTCTCAAAGGCTCCATGATTTATAGGTGGAGGCAGAAGGGCGAGAGTGCCTTTGAGCAAACATGTAATCAGCTGGTGTTCCCTCTGTCAACTACAACAGAGGGTTGAGGAGATCGTTTCTGTCCAACCACACAAATAATATGAGAACCCACTCACCCTGTTGCTGAGGATTAATTGAGGTGTGATTCTTTAAGTTTGTGGAATGAATGGAAAGAAGCCTGTTTTCCCTGGATCCACAAATAGTTTGTGACAGTTGGTTTTTGATTAGATGACTCAGGGATGCAGCTGATTGGCGAAGTGGAAAGAATGCTAGTCAGAATCATAAAACCTGGATTGTAGGCTTGGCCCTTCCATTAATAGCCTTGTGAGTTTGGGCAAGTCACTTATGCTTTGAGCTCCATTTTCCTTCTGCAAAATAGGGATCAAAATGTCTCTCTTAAGGGGCTGTCATAAGGAACAAATGAGAACTTTGTAAAGTACAAAGGATGTATACTGGATTTTCAGGCTCTCAAGGATGTGGCATGCAGCCTTGGGACAGATGGAGGATACCATAGAGAAAAACAATATTATAAATAAAGCCAGAATGTTGTTCCAGAAAAAAAAATGAAACTTACATATTCAGAACTGATTAAACAATGCATAGATGAATGTGCAGTAAGAATTGAAATGGGTTTACATTATCAAATCCCATACCCATGGCCAATCACCTGCCTCCAACATCTCTCACTCCCCTAGAAAAACGTGGCCTTCAAACTCCGGAGAAGTTAAAGAAACTTTCTAGACCATTATATCTCATCCCACAATGAAGTTTCTTAATCCAAAAACATGGGTTCTCTGTTTGAATTGTGAGCCAAGCAAGGCCTGACCACACCCAAGCCAGCAAGAGGTAAGAAAAGCAAGGATATAGGAAATATGGAGAAATAGGAGAAAGACTATAGAGTCTTTGCAACAATAACTTCTCTTAAACAGTCAAAGATTTGTGTCCCCATCCTCATAACACTAGCTTATATGTCCTTGCATTTGTCTGTGTCAATGTCTTGTTACTAGACAGAAAGATTCTAACCCCCAAAGACTTTTTCTGAGCATGATTTTAGTAAGTGACATCTTAAATGAAAGTCTGACCATAGTAGAATTGGGTGGAAGGGAAGAAGATCCTAGCCATAGAATGTTTTTGTGGGGATAATGAAGCCATATACACAGAGGAGCCTACAGAGATATGGCCGTTATCTGTAAGCAGCTTCCCTTGGAAGTTCCTAAAATTTCTATGAAAATCAGATGCTAGCCTCAGACCTGTAAATCTCTTTGTGCTTTATTCAATTTTGGGTTTAAATTAGGAATATATTTAAAATAATTCCTTTTGTGTTTTAGTTGTTCTAATGATATTTTTTGGTTTTCTTGACTCAAAGATATACTTCTCATTAATATTCAAGTAGTTTATTTTCTCCTTTACCACACTAGCAGGGTTCATCACACATACTCTAGTCCCACAATCCCCTTAACTGCAAGAGGAAGATATCATAATGTCTTGGGGAAATTTGGGGTTTGAGGGAAATATCCCAAATTTTCAGGAACTGATGTATTGTATTTAATTCTGGCAATTAAATGTATGCAACATACAAACAAACTCTAAAATCTATGACATTAATTGCTGCCACAAAGTTTTCTGCAAACTCATAGTATAACCAGTAAAAGTAATCACTATTTCTACCTGACAGCACAATTGGAATTTCACAAGCAGAAGAATATGCATTATAAATTACAAGGCTTGGCTGATTTAAAATTATGTATAAGTAGGAAAAGGAAAATCTGGATCAAAAGGAGAAGAGAAGAGACTGTACCTTTGTGATAAGCCAAGGGAAAACTGCATTGAGAGTCACTGTACATCAGTGTTGTCTTTCATGTTCAAAGATGATTGAAATCTCCAATTTAAAAAAAATAGTTCATAAAAAGGACATGCAGGTAGTAAATGTGAGAGCCAGGATTTGAACTTAGGTCCTGATTCCAAATTTAGTTAATTTTCCATTATATCATGCTACCTTCCTCTCTCATCTTTGCTCTATCTTGGACCTAAGTTTCTTTATATGGAAAATTAGAGGATTGGACTAGACGACCTGTAAGATGCCTTTTTGCTTGAAAGATTTATGGGATTTCTAGATACAAAAGGGAAACAACTCCACTGCTTAGGGTGATGCGGCTCTCTAGAATCAGGAATGCCTGTATATCTGGGGACTGTGTGTTGAGGACATCTTTAACTACAGCTCCTTTAATGGCTTTGAAAATCTCTAATGGATCACAAACAAATAAATGTTGGAAATGTTTCCCAAACACTTATTTTTAAAATTTATTTATTTAATTTTTTAATATATTTAGTTTTCAGCATTGATTTTCACAAGAGTTTGAATTGTGAATTTTCTCCCCATTTCTACCCTCCCGCCCACTCCCAGATGCCATATATTCTGGTTGCCCTGTTCTCCAGTCAGCCCTCCCTTCTGTTACCCCACTCCACTCCCATCCCCTTTTCCCTTACTTTCTTGAAGGGCAAGATAAATTTCTATGCCCCATTGCCTGTGTATCTTATTTCCTAGTTGCATGCAAAAACTTTTTTTTTGAACATCTGTTTTTAAAACTTTGAGTTCCAAATTCTCTCCCCTCTTCCCTTCCCACCCACTCTCCCTAAGAAGGCAAGCAATTCAACATAGGCCACATGTGTATCATTGTGCAAAACCCTTCCACAATACTCATGTTGTGAAAGACTAACTACATTTTGCTCCTTCCTAATCTATCCCCCTATCTGCCCTCCCTTCTATCCCAAACACTTATTAAAGGTATACTACGTATGGTTCAATTTTTAAATCAATTAAAATTGATTTATCAAATGTTTATCACTGTTTATCAACCAAATTAAATATTGAGGGAGCGGAGGGCAGTGAGAGGTAGTGAGGACTCACTATCTAAAAATTCACCGGTTACGTCTTAGAAGAAATCCCAAAATGAAAACTCCCAGAAATACCGTGCTGAAAATTCAGGATTTATGCTTACTGGGGGTGATTCTCAAGAACAATTAGAAATAAACTCTATTGTCCACCCCCCGATCCCTATCAACTCATTTATGACAAACAAAACCATGACTGAAGCAGAATTATATCTCAATCATCCAATATAGGATACTAGACTCCACACAGAAGATATGAGGCTGGAATTTCTTGGGTCATATCCACTTGCCTCAAATCCGGTAGACAAGGTTTGTAGTGGGGCACAAATATAAAGCTTTTCACTGTATTTCACTGGGGAAGGGAATTGAATTATGGCAACCTAGAGTGGAGAGTAAAGCAGTGGTAATAGAACCAGATCATCCCAATAGGATGAAGGGAGGAAATGCATGTTCAGACTGGGTTCAGTTCCTAAGAGGAGGAAGAGAATAGAAGCTATGAGGAATATGGAGCCTGGACCTGAACAAGGAGCCAGGAAAACCAAAACAAGCTGGGAGCAAAGATAGCAACTCCCTGAATTCAATTCAATTTAATGCATATCTGTGGAGGATTGTGAAAGATGTGGTAAGTTAGGACCTACCCAGTCCCCTCACAAAAAGTTTAATAATGCTATAAAAATACACTAGGATTTACATTAATAAAGAAAATCATCTATGAACTTTTACTTTTAGTCCCGAACAAAAAGTCTACTGGAATCTTTTAGAATCCCTGAACAGAGAAAAAGCAGGACAGGTAGAAGACAATGAAAAGCAGCTCATTAAGAAATTAGGGAAAGGTAACCCAGGAGCTTCATCCCCACCCTAGGCAGAAGAAAATGTACCCAGAGTACCCAGGGGCCTCACCTTTATCTGTAGCAGGCAACAAGAGCAAACCAGCATCCAAGTAGCCTGCATGTGACTCAGCAAAGAGGTAACTCACATTCAAACTAGAATCAATGCAGCCTGAGTCTGAACTACATCAGGAGATAAGCCAGATGATTCCTATAGGAGGTAGGGTCTAGTCTTAGCTACTAAATTTAGGATTGAGTAGGGACTACCCACACCATCTAGGACTATGGGAGAAGAGCTTGACCAATGCACAAATACCCCATCTAGATACTGAAGCTAAAGACATGAGAAGAAAGGAAGAAAAGAAGGAAGGAAGGGAGGGAGGGAAGAAGGGAAGTAGGGATGGAAGAAGGAAGAAACAAAGAAAAAAAATCAGAATTCAACAAAGCATTCCTGAAGAAAAAGCAAGAACTTAGGAAATACATTGAAATGGAAAAGCTATAAACAAGGGAAACCTGAAAGGTATACACATTTTATCAATTAGAAAGCATTATGTGAGGACCATTTGTTTACATGTTAGTAGGGGAAGAAAGAGTGTCCTCACAGAGTCTTAACACCTTGAAAGGTGATAGAAAAAGTTTAGTAGAACTAGAAGCATACCTGTTTTGATGATTGCAGGAGAAGAAAAGAGAAAGTTTTGAGAAATATATTGAGAATGAAATGAAGAAATGAAATGGAGGGAACTCATTACTTTACATAATAGAGTGCATGAGATGAGGAATACACAAATATAAAGGAAGGGATAAGGGTAATGAGTACCCCTTGAGCCTCACCTTTATCTAAACTGAACAAAGGAAATTAGAAGGCCCCCTCACAATCACTCCTATGCACACACACACAGACACACAGACACACACACACACACACACACACACAAATAATTCCTCTCAATAGGAGAAGAAAGGGAGAAAGAGCAGAAAAAGGAAAGAGGGGGATTTAAGAGCAAGGCAGGATAAGTGAAGGAGTAGTCATAAGCAAATCAATATCCAAAATCAGAAGGGAGTATGAAGGGAAATTAAAAGTAGAGAAAGAAGGAATAAGAACTTCTGATCAAGGAAGGGGCACTAGGAAGAGAAGTAGTAGAAACAGATCACATATTAATCAAACTCCTCTCTCATTACCTTCTTCATTGTAAAAAGTGTAGAAAGAGGCAGCTAGGTGGCACAGTGAGCATAGCGCCGGCCCTGGAGTCAGGAGGACCTGAGTTCAAATCCAGCCTCAGACACTTGACACACTTACTAGCTGTGTGACCTTGGGCAAGTCACTTAATTGCAATTGCCCTGCCCCCCCCTCAAAAAAAGTGTAGAAGGAACAGAGAGGAAAAAATACAGTTCAGTATTGAGTGTAATACACAATTAACAATTATAACTCAACACAAACGAGAGTAACTCAAGGAAATGGAAGAAAATAGCAAAAATGGTTGAAAAGCAGAATCCAATAACATTTTGTTCATAAGAAACATACTTGAAATACGATTCACACAGAGTTAAAATGAAGGGTTGGAACAGTATTTATTATGCTTCAGCTGAATTTGGAAAAGCAGGGGAAGCATCATGATTTCAGAAAAGATTACAGTAAAAATAAACATTCAAAAGAGTCTAACTGGGAAACTACACTATGCATAAAAGCACCATCAATAAGAAATCACCATCAATAGTTAACGTATATGCAACAAATACCATAACATATAAGTACTTAAGGGAAAAAGCTAAATGAATTGCATGGAGAAATAGCCTTTAAAATTATAATATCAAGGGACTTTAATGCACCCTTTTCAGATTTAAACAAATCTGACAAAAAATAAGACAGGACAAGAAAGAAGAATCTGAATAGAATTTTAGTAAATTTAATGATTCTTGGTATAATACTGAAAGGGAAGAGGATACACACACACACACACACACACACACAGCACATTTACAAAACCTGTGTATTGATACATAAAATGTCATTAAAAATTTAGAAAAGCATAAATAACAAAAATATCATTTATTGATCATAATGGAATTAAAAATCATTCAGTAAAGGACATTTGAAGAAAGGTGGTCAAAAGCTTCAGAGATCTAGGATGACAAAAATTGTTAGATTTAAAAATAAAGAGACCATTGGTGAGCTTTGAAAGAGCAGTTTCATTTATAGTTTGGCAGATAGAATCTGGATTACAAGGGGTTGAAATATAAGTAGAATATGAGAACATAAAAGCAACAAGTACAGACAGCCTTTTCTAGGAGTCTGGCAGAAATGAAAAAGGAACATATCACAGTCATACAGGGACAGCATTAACAAAAGCTAAGTGGCACATTGGATTAAGTGCTAGATCTGGAGACACCTCTTCCTAAGTTCAGATCTGGCCTCAGACACTTACTAGCTGTGTGACCCTAAGCAAGTCACTTAACCCTGTTTACCTCAGTTTCCTCATCTATAAAATGAGCTGGAGAAGGAAATGGCAAACCACTCCAGGATCTTTGCCAAGAAAACTCCAGATGGGGTCATGAAGAGTTGGACACAACTGAAAGACAACTAAACAGCAACAACACCGACAACGATGGAAGCAAGAATGCTAAATTCAAGAAATAGCAAGGGGGATGGTTTGATTGGAAGAGAGAGTCCAATTAGGGGCAAAATATAATAATCCTGGTAGAACAGGCTGGAGACAGATTATGACAGGCTTTAAATGCCAAGATGAGGAGTTCTTCATCCTAGTGACAGTAGGGAACCAATGAAATTCCTTGAACAAGGAAGTGACATACTCTGTTTAATACCTTAAGGTAATTACTTTGGCAGCTATATAAAAGGTGGATTGGCCAGAAGTCAAATTAAGAAGCTACAGTATGTGATTTCTTAAAAGAGAAAAAGGGGGAATGCCTATATTGTAATAGTTGCCAAGATTTCCTAGAGGCAGCAATAGCTGTATACCCGGGGACATCTGGATTGAGCAAGATTTTTAAGTAAAGCTCCTTGAGTGGCCTTGAAAAGCTCTGACGTGTTGGAAAGCTTCACAATTCAGAGCTTAAGTTTGCTTCAGTGATATGTCACAGGAATTCTTAAATGAAAACACAAGCCTGTCTATTCACCTTAAAATGTGGAAGTAAGGAGGCAGCCTCTCCTAGGAACTCAAGGTATGGAGGAGAAGAAGAAATGGTACAAAAGATAAAGAGGAGCTAGCTGAACTGAAGGATTGAAACTTAGCCCTCAAGAACCAATCTCAGATAGCAAAGGAGGGGAGGTGTTAATGCTACCATAGTGCATGACACAAAAGCTGACCTTGAAAATGAGGAGTTTGGTTCCACTGCACTGTACACACACACACACACACACACACACACACACACACACACAGAGAGAGAGCACCACCAGCGCCGCCCCCCCCCAACAAAACCAGTCTTGTTTTGTGCCCAATATGAGTTCCTGCTCCTATATAATTTTGGTTTGTGTGGTTGTAAGATATTAAGGGCTCTTAAAACCAACAGTGGAGACAGTGAAGAGAGTAACTGTCAGCACATTTTCATACGGAAACCATATATTTCAATTCGGCTGCCAGTTGGACTCCGTGCTGACATAATAATATTCAGGCAAAGGTGTAAGACACATTTCTTTACATAGTCCTTCAATCAGCCTCTAGGGCTTCCTGTTGTAGGAGCTGAGAAGCAGCATGGGTCAAATTCGCTTGCATTAATTTGGCTAAGAAGGCATTGGTGTTATGAGCAGCAAGAGCAGCAATCAGCTGGAACCACCTGGTAAGATTCCGATATTGGGCTAGATTCTCAATGAACCATCTAACAAATGTGCTGTCCTTCACATATTGCAATAACGATACTTCTGGCTATGCTTTCCGTAGTATGGCTATGTTGGCAGGAGATGTCCTCATTCTCTTGCCTCCCCTACCTTCTCCTTGTGGCCAATGGCACCCATTTATGAAGTAGCTGGTTACTCTCAATGTGATGCTAACTGACCAATTTAGGAACTGAGAACAAATATCTCATTAGGACTGTGCTCTAGGCAACTGAACTAAGTAGTCTAGAAAATGTAGTCTACTGAGGTGGAGTAAAGGTAGGGACTCTTCTGAACCCCTCCAAATACCTTTAAATAATGACTCTAAGCAAATTTGAGAGTTATAGAACCCACAAAAAGATGGACTGAAATAATTTTGCAGCCCAAGACAACTTAGGTTAGAAGGAAAGGTCTGTTGCACTAGAGTAAGAGAAATGCACAGTCCGGGTCAGGTCATGTCAGCACAGACCAGGCCCCAGCAAAACAGGAGCAGGCATCAGGGCAACTGAATCAGTGGCCGCAGTGGCAGTTTCCAGGCTTCTTAGCGCATAGACAGTAAGGCTATTGGACAATGGGTCAGAAGAAGCTTTACAAGGGTCCCTTTGCTGGCACCAGAGGCAGGACTCTGTTACATTGCCTATACTTGGATCTGGGTCACAGTTCTGGGTCTTAGTCCAATGAGAGGAGGAGCACTAGCATAGCAGAGCTTGCATCTGGAGGGAAACAGGACCTAACTTACAATTCCAGGTTGAAAGAGTGCTTGTGGTTACTCACAAACCAGTGCACAATTCAGTAGTAAACATACCTCTCCCTAGATGATGCTACCTTGGAAGAACCAAAAACTTACAGGTCCCCAAAATTACTTTTGAAAACAGCTACACAAAAAACCTGAAGCTTGGGACAGTGCTCCTTCCACTTGGGAATCAGAGCCCCCCACTTTAGCATGAGTTAAATTTGAAGAAATAGAATGGAAAGTGACCATAGAACGGAAAAAAAGTTGTGACCGTGGAAAGTTACTATAGCGATAAGGAAGATCAAAACACACACTCAAAAAAAAAACACAACAAAGTCAAAATTCCTCCATCCAAAGCCTCCCAGAAAAATATGAATTGGTCTCAGGCCACGGAAGTGCTCAAAAAGGATTTTGAAAATCAAGTAAGAGAGGTAGAGGAAACATTGGAAAGAGAAATGGGAATAATGAAAGGAAATCATGAAAAATGAGTCAATAGCTTGATAAAAGCAGCACAAAAATACCAAAGAAAATAACACCTTAAAAACCAGAATAGGCCAATTGGTGAAAGAAGCATAAAAAATCCAGTGAAGATAAGAATATCTTGAAAAGCAGAATTGGACAAATAGAAAAAACAAGTTGAACAAAAATTCACTAAAGAGAAGAACTCTTTAAAAAGTAAAATTGCTAAATTTAAAAAACGTATAAAAGCTCACTGAAGAAAATAATTCCTTAAAAGTTAGCATTGGACAGGTGGAAGCTAATGACCTGAAGAGACGTCAAGAAACAATCAAACAAAATCAAAAGAATTTAAAAAAAAAGAAAATGTGAATTATCTCATTGGGAAAACAACTTACCTGGAAAAGAGATCCAGGATAGATAATTTAAGAATTATTGGACTACTTAAATCCATGATCAAAAAAGAGCCTAGACCTCATCTTTTAAGAAATTTTCAAGGAAATCTGCCCTGATATCCACCAGAGGGTAAAAATAGTCATTGAAACAATCTCTTTCTCGTCTTGGTGATCTCATCAACTCTCATCAGTTCAATTTTCACCTTGATGTAGATGATTTAAATCTAGTATCTCTCCTTCAAACTTTGCTATGGCTGTTGAGAATACCCTTCTAGTCCCCCAGGCTCCCAGCCTCAAGGCAAACTTTATTCTTCTCTCTTACCCCTGATTATCTAAACAATTGCCAGGTCTTCTTCAAACCTCCACAACAAATTTTACAATAGATCTCTTCTAATCCTAAAGATTTCACTCAATCACAGTCTCCTAATCATGTGGCCTCTACCATTATCAAGCCTTCATCACCTTCTGTCTGATTTTTCTGAACTAGTCTCCTTCCAGTCTTTTCTCTCACCAATCCATTATCCACACAGTTGTCAAAATAATATTTCTATAACACAGGTTTGATCATGTCACTCTCATGCTCATGAACCTTCAATGCCTTTTTGATGCATCTAGGATTAAATATAAACTTACTTCAATATTGAAGTTTTTCACAATCTGAGTTCTCGCTGTGTTTCTGAATTCTTTCCCCCCACATTGTCCATTTTTTACTCATGATACACTCCTATCAAGCTGTCCTATTTGCTGTTCCCTGAACTCAACATAGTATCTTGTGCATCATCACCTTTACAAGGCTAGCTGTCTCCCGTGTCTGGGATGCACTTCTTTTTCACTTCTATTTATTTGAATCCCTAGCTTCTTCAAGCCAGCTCAGGCACCATGGCTGATAGGAACTCTTCTCCGATTCTCCAAGTTGTCAGTGTTCTCCCTTTCTTCAATCTAACTTGTATTGACTTGTTTATGTTATATTCCCCAGAAGAATGGAAGCTCTGTGAGGACTCTTGTTTCTGTCTTTATATTCAACAATATCTAGTGCAGTGTCTTGTACAGAGTAGGCACTTAATGAAAATCTGTTTAACTGAACTGAGAACTTGGGGTCACTTTCATATCATGATGAAAAGTGTGTGTATGTATGTAAGTGTAGGTGTGTATGTGACACATTTGTAAAGCTCTTTAAGGTATGCAAGAAACTTTATGCCAATTATCTCATTTGATCCTTACAATGGCCCTGTGAGGTAGGCGCAATTAACATCCTTTTTACAGATAAAGAAATACATGTTAAAAAAAGATTTGCCTAGAGTAATACAGTTAAATAAGTCATAGGGTTAAGTAAATATCTGCATTTGGGTTTGAACTCAAGCCTTCCTAACTTCAAGTTGACCATTCTATCTCTATGCTACCTGACTATCTCTGTTATCACCATCAGAGTACTACTTCTGTGAAGGGTCTTTTGAAATTTGGAAAGATTGACTAGTACCATCCTTAGCATTGACTACTGAGAGATGGCATGGGGTGCGAGAGAATTTCCTAGACTTGGAATTAAGAGAACTAGGTTCTAGACTGATTTCTTCTACTCTCTAGCTGTGTTTTGGGGACAAGGCACTTCCCCTCTACGGATGCCAGTTTTTCAGTTTTTGAAGTAATAAAATTAAAAAAGATGATCTTGAAGAATCACCATTTTGTGGTGTTTGTGATTCTAATCCAATTATTAATCAAGTCATTTACAACAATTAGTTCCCCCTCAAAATGGAGGAGCAAAATAGATTAGCAACAGAATCAATCTACATTCAGAGAAAGATGTCACTTCAGGGGGCATGTGTGCTCATAAAATTTTAGTGTTTCAAAAATCAATCAAGTAATAATTTGTTGCATCACATGGCACCAAGATGCCCCAGAAGTTCCCCTTCTACCTATGTGGAATTCTTATTAATTTTAAAATGTCTCCAAGGTGTCTAGATCTTTAGTGCTGTATCTAGGGATCAAGAAGTTGGGTCAGACTTCCAAGGTGGCATGTAGAATTTAGAAGCAGTAAGGGATTTATAACCTGGTTTACATTAAGGATGTAGATTTCAAGCATTGTTAGGTGCTAATACTGTATAAATCTATCTCAGTTTGGGGGAGGAGAATCTAGGCTGTAACTTTCTAAGACTATACTTGAATACGTTAAGAACCTGTGATTTCATCAGAGGTATCAATTTCATAATTTCCCTGCCTTAGCACCCTAGATAATTTCATGAGGTGCTGTTGATGGGGGAAAAATTGTCACGTAGTGAGCAAACCTTCAGTAGTGAATCTTTCTGAAATTTACTGGACTAGTTCTTTGAAAAGAGTGATGAAGTCCATCATAAGGCTTATTCTCAAAGCCATTCCAGTTTAGCACAACTTGCCAGAAGGCACTTTCCTTTGGCATAATTGTCTAGAACTCAGGGTTGTCTTCTCTCCATTGTAAGATAATAGGGAAATAAATTTGTGACTTCATTTACCTGTATGAAAATAGACTCATTATATTTCTTATAAACAAAAATTGCATTTATTCTCATTCTGTATTTTAGCCTGGAAGAATTTGGATAAGAATATTCTCATTTTACCTTTTTTATAGATCCATTCTACTTTAGTCTGAATTAGCAGCATACTGGCCAAAAGCCTCCATCTAGTCCAACCCGTGGCATCATGGACAAATTGCTATGCAGCCTTTGCATGAAGACTTCATTGAAGGGGAACACTATCGATGAGGACAAGTGCCACTCTTAGAGAAATAGAAAATGGCAACACTTGTCCTTGGCAACCTTAAATGTTCCCTCCCTGTGCTCACTTTGGGTCCTTGCCCTTTGTCTTTCTCAGGTCCCCTGGTATAAAAATCTATCCTCTCTGGTTAACCTTTGGACTCTCTTCTTTGGCCTCTTTGCTATCAAAATATACAATCGTTAATCTGTCACTTGGAGAGCACATAATTCCTAGTGAAGTACTGAGGAATGACAGATCCAGTGTCTATTCTCTCTCAAGGGTATTTGCATTTTAACCAGGCAAAATTTCCTAAGGCAAGTAAACAAATCTTTAATGGGATTTCAGAGATTTTGATGGGCTAGTGAGAAACAAATTTGGTGGGTAGAGCCTTCCCAACCATTTCTGTGCTCAGCTGCTCTGCCTGTGCGTATGGATGGCCCAGGAGATAGAATTACTGATGTGAGATAGAGATAGCAATAAATAGATACATACACACATATGCATATACAGCTAGGTGGCACAGTGGATAGAAAGCTGGGCTCAGAGTCAGGAAGACCTGAGTTTAAACTTGGCCTCAGACCTTAGCTCTGTGATCCTGGATAAGCCACTTAACCTCTGTTTACCTCAGTTTGCTCACCTGTAAAATGGAGATAATAATAAATCCCACCTGTTGTGAGGATCAAAAGAGATTATAATAGTACAGCACTTAGCACGATCCCTGGAACATAGTGAATGGTATATAAATGTCAGCTATCATACATACACACACACATGTATGTACGTGCACATCCGTATGTGTATATATGTGTATGTGTGTATGTATGCATGTGTATATATGTGTATGTATATATGCATGTGTGTATATGTATGTGTGTATGTATATACACATGTATGTATATGCATGTGTGTGTGTGGTATGTGTGTGTATATGGTAAGAAAGGGATTTTAGAGAAAGTTGTGACCAAACTGAAAGGTGGTACTAGTTATTTCTTCTCTCTCTCTCTCTCTCTCTCTCTCTCTCAGGTTAAGTGACTTGCCCAGGGTCACACAGCTAGTAAGTGTCTGAGGTTGGATTTGAACTTGGGTTCTCCTGACTCCAGGGCTAGTACTATATACACTGTATCACCTAGCTGCCCCTTTGTACTCTCTAGCTGCCCCATCTTTCTCTACTACCACAATAGCCATCACAAAGAATTTCCTGTTTCGGGGCCTAGCTTTCCTCACCTATAAGATGTGGGGATTGCCCCTTCTAGCTTCCTTAATCCGTGTACACTTCTGTAGGTCTGTGCATTACCTATGAGAAGGCTGGGACCTGAGGTTTCCATGAGCCTCATTTCTACATGGAATAAACGGATATTCCAAGTTGGTTATTATTTATTGAATGCCCATGCTGTACTTGGCTCTAGGAGATGCCAAGCCTATGTGGCTCTTGGCAGTGCTGCAGACCCAGGTGTGGACTCAAATATGATGAATTTCTTTCTTCCCACGGAAGGCTTTGGTTTGTATTGGAAAGAGCAGTGGACTGAAAGTTTGGAGGTGTAGATTTCTAGTCTCGAACAGCTCTCATTCTCAGTTCCTTGATCCATATTGAACAAAATTATCTGTAAATGTCCCATTCAATTCAAAAGCTTGTTGTGCTATGTAGGGAAATTTGGGCATTCTTCAGACACAGAGAGTTGACTCTTTTACACCCACCCACCCACTAGAATCTTCTCTTTGTTTTTGAACCATTGTACTAGTGTAAAGAAGGGGTTAACTCCCTATAAGGTCTGGAGATGTGGGTTTCTAGAAAATACTTAGTCCCAGAAGATTCTCCTGGAGATTGACTATTTGTCATTAGGATCTAAAGCAGCATGAAAGCGATTCCTTTGGAGCATGTACCTGGATCTATCTGTGATCTGGAGGCAGATGAACACAAAAAATGCAAGAATACTTTAGAGCGGTAGTAGAGGTTCAGCATAGCTATCTTCAGCCTGTGCTAACTCCTCATCTCTTTGGGCCACACCTTCTTCTTGGTCTCCAGTATCTGGGAAGTGTCCAGGAAGAATAATTGTATGAAAAGTCACTGTTCTTGGATGTAGGATTCTACTTCCTGTCATAAAGATGCTGTAAGACACAGGACCAAAGGATCATAGATATAGGGAACATCTAATTTAACCTTTTCAAATTATAGATCTGACGATTGATGCTCAGAGAGGCTAAACATCTTATTCGAGATAGCACAGGAACTAAGTGTCAAAGGTGGAATATGTATCCACACCTCCAAGTATATAGTGAATAATGTTGTATACATCTGAACTCTTCCCTCTTTATAAATGGGGTATGACAAGACATTCCAAATGACCAGTGCTGATTTGGTTGGTACTTTTTTGAAAATCTGTTTGATGCCCATTTATTGTTGTTCAGTCATATCCGACTATTCATGACCCCATTTGATGCTTTTTTTTTGGTAGTGGTTTGCCATTTGCTTCTCCAGCTCATTTGACAGATGAGAAAACTGAGGCAAACAGAATTAAGGGACTTGGCCAGGGTCACACAGCTGGTAAGTGTCTGAGGCCAGATTTGAACTGGGGAAGATGAGTCTTGCTGATTCCAAGCTCAGTACTCTATGCACTATGGTGCCACCTAAGTGCCTTTTGATGCCCATTTATTATCCCAATGGACAGACTTCCCCATAATCCTTCCTCCTTTTTTCTGAGTGCATCCTAGTTCTGGCTTCTGTTTTTCTGAGCTGGAGAGGCTGGTCGAGGGTTATTGATCGTTATTCCTAGCTGAGAGGCTTGCAGCCCCAAGTAGATGGGTAACCTGGCCCTCTGGTGAATAAAGTTTCAGTGCCCTGGATCTGACTTCCCATGCTGATTCTCAGTGCTCAAGCCCTTCATGTTTTCTACAGATGCTTGTAAATCATTTGTCATCTCTATAGCTGACAAAGAAACCAAAAGGATCTTTCCTAAGTCAGACGACACTCATTTTTTTCGAAGGGCAAATTTCCCTGGCCTATCCACTCCATCTTGACAAGGACAGCAGGAGACCCTGCTCTATGAATACTAACAGTGGCAGCTGGCTGAGCTCAGGTGTGCGATGCCCCCAGACCCCTGGCATTGGGAGAGGACATCGAGCCTTGAACTCTGCTGCTGAGCTTGGCCAAGGTGCGGAAGCGAGCCACTGACGGCAGCCAAAAGCCAAGTGATGTGTGTTGACTGTTCTTGTGGGTGGAAAATGACCCTCACTGTATTCCTTCCCCACCATCCTCACCTATTCACCCATTGGCCAAGGAAGACCTGAGACGTGCCATATAGCTGTGAGAGGAACCACGGTTGGAGGTCCCAAGGAGGGTAGGGTCACACTGCAATCCCCATCAATATATTTGGGACTTGGCGTGAGGGTAGAGAAAGGGTTAAGCTCCCTTAAGACCGACTTCAGCCTTGACCGCCTACACCCCCTCCCCAGCCTTCCCCCGCCACTCTCTCACATTTCTAAGACGTCCCCTGTGCCGAATTCTTATTCAACTTCAAACTGACAAACTGTTTTTAATCTTTTCCTTCTATCCAGCTTGGAGATTGGGAACAAAAATCAATACTGGCTGGCAGGTGATCAAGCTGCTTCAGACTGGTGGTGAGGAGAGAGGAGAGAGTGAGAGCAGGAGGACAGAAGGAGGGGAGGGAGGGGGGAGCAGGAGGGAGGGAATGGACCCAAAGGGAGGAGAAGGGGTTTGACTAAGTACCATGAATTACTGGCTAGCCGTTCAGAGGGCTCTGATTTCCATGGCCTTGAGCGAGGGAGCTTGGGAATGCCATTAGAACCATTAGGTCATGGGTTCACAGCTGTTCAGGTGCCTTTGGAGACAGAGGTGTGGATGTCTTCCTGGCCCTTTACTAGGAGAATGACTCTATTTTTCTGTAGCCGCCCTGAAATAGAGAGCTTTGACAATGTCAGCGCCACACAATGGGGCCAGTTGTGTTAAAAAAAAAAGAAGCAAAAAAACAAACAAAAAAAAGAAGCAAAAAAAATTTAATAAAAAAGAAAAATGCATTTTAATTTCATTTATTTAGAAAGAACTATTTAACACTAAGAGCTAATTTTGGTGTTTAAGGAGGATAGATGAAATAAAGATGAGTTTCCAGTGAGACCCATTTAAAGGCTAGAGCCATCATGGCCAAGGGATCACAAGTTAAACATGAGTCCAGAAGACCGAATTCAAATCTTGTTTCAAATATAATAATGGTAACAACAACAATATTCCAACATTTATAGAACACCTACTATGTGCCAGGCACTTTACAATTATTATCTAATTTGATCCTCAAAAGAACCCTGGGAAGTAGGTGCCATTATCCTCAGTTTTGCAGATGAGGAAGCTGAGACAAACGGAATTTAAGTGACTTTCCCAGGGTCTCACAGCTAGTCAGTGTCTGAGGCTAGATTTGAAGTCAGGGCTTCCTAGTACTCTACTTCAATACCTCCTCTCTGAATTTCAGTTTTCTCATCTGTGAAATGGGAATGATAATTATACCTATAGTACCTACCTCACTGGGTTGTTGTGAGGTTCAAATGACTATAAAACACATTGAAATTTTTAAGGTAATAAAAAACCCCAAAGTTATTACTACTATAATGGCTTCCAATTCTTCTCATGCCTTCATTGCTTATGAGGCAGCATTTCTTCTATTTCTCCAAGGGACAGATATTATGTCTATGACCCTCCTCATACATTTGTTTTTTTATCATATTTGTATGAAATTTTGTATCATAATTATTGTGGCACATTTCTTATTTCTCCCAAGAGGCAGGGTGATGTATTGAATGGAGCAGGGCTTCGTACATTTTTTTTCCACTCAAGACCCCTTCAGCACTTCTTAAACTATAGGTTGCGACCAACAAGTTCTTGGTTCAAGTCCAGTTTATTTGTGCTTCGTATGTAACATTGGACCAGTCATCTAACCTTTTATTGATCTAGGCAACCATCAAAGGCTGGGAGATACCTTCTTCCACTGGAAGAGGCAGTTTCTTACCTGGAGCCCCTTAGATCAATGATGTCACATCTATATCCCTTATCTCCCCCGCTAATTTGTAAATGCCTTGAAGTCAGAAGCTTACAGTTTCACAGGTACTACTTTCATTGGAATGTAGGGTTAAACCATCTCCACGTTATTATATATGCTAACATCCCAGGTATGTATGGGTTTTTGATGACTACCTTATCAGCAAGGGTAGATGAGAGATTTTGTCAAATGCCTCTCACTAAACTCCAAGTATCACATGTCTATGGCATTACATTGATACATTAGTCTGGTGACTCAGTAGAAAAAATGATTCTTTTTCGTGCTATGTCCTGTTCTTTATGAAATCGTGCCACTTCTTAATGTTTCCCTTTCTAAAAGTTCAGAAACAATGTCTTTTTGGTCTTTTTTTTGAGGGTGGGGTTAACAACATTTTAAAATTTTGCCAGGAATCAAGCTCACAGTTTACATTATGAAGACTCCACCCCTTTCCCTTTTTTGAACACTGATATTTGCTTTTTTTATTCATCCAGTTCTTCTACTTTCCATGATATTTTAAGGATCGCCGACAGTGGGTCAGTAATTAGATCTACTTGTTTTCTCAGTACCTCGTGATACAGTACTTGTGGCTAAGGTAAAAAGAAGCCATTGAGAGAAGATAGGTATTCTCTTGCCATCTCATTGATCTTAGGTTTCAATTCCATTTTAACTATTGGGCTTCTTTCTTTTCTAGTCTTTTCCCCCCTTAATCAATGAGAAATTGGGAGATCTCCTTTCTCTCTTTTTAAAATTTTCATCATTCAATCAAGGCTCTAGAGGACATGCTGCTTTTGTCTCTGGAACTCTTGACTTGAAGCCATGTGCTGAGTTTTTCACTGGCCCATTGTATCAGGCCAACTGGGCTCCAGCCATGCTACACTTTCTTCTCTGCCCATTTCCTTTGCAGTTTCTTCAACTTCCCTTTCCCTCCAAACTCTTTGTGGTTCTGAAATTGCTTGTTCAAAAGGTATAGCAGTGATCTCTTAATTTTATAATCTACTTGGCTTTTTCTCGTTTCTCATCCTTCTTGAGCTCTCTATATCATCCGACACTCGATCAGCTTCTCCTTCTGGATACACTCTTCTCTCTGGGTTTTGGCGACACTATTTTCTTTCGGTTCTCCTTCTCCCTTCCTGGCTATACCTTCTCTGTCTGCTTTGATAAATCTTTATGTACATTATTCCCATGATGCCCACTCACTAGGAGTATCTTCCAAAGCTCTGTCCTGGACTGTCTTCTTTTTTCTCTAGAATCTGCCTCATTGGTGCTCTCTTCTTCTCTCATGTTCAGTTGTCATTACTACGCTGATGGTTCCTAAATCTACAGTAAATATTCAGCCCAATTCTCTATCATGAGCTCTAGTCCTGCCTACGTAGTTATTATCAATTTTGAACCAGATGTCTCACTGGTGTCTCCAACTCAGTGTATCCAAAACAGAATTTACTATTCTGTGCCTCTTCTTTCCCCCAAACCAACACTTATGAAATTGCCTATTACTGGGAAGGGCAACACCACCCTCCCAGTGATCCAAGTTTGAAATTTTGGAGCTATTATCAACTCTGAATTCTAGCTCACCTGAGGTAGATGATAGATAGATAGATAGATAGATAGATAGATAGATGGCATTTATCAGGTCCTTACTATTTGTCAAGCACTATGCCAAGTGCTGGTGACATAAACATAAGCAAGCAAGATAGTCCCTACCACCAAAGAACTTACATTCTAATGAGGTAAGACAATGTTTAAGAGGCTTCTGGTGAGGTTTTAGAGAAATTTAGGGAGGTGAAATGAACATGACTGGGGTTCCACATGAAATGGTAGTTCAGGTTAAGCACTCACCAATCAGTAGACCTACCTTTCCAGTAGAAGAATCTTAAGAGTGATGGCAAGAAGCTAGATAATTCAGTTTAATCAATTGCCAACTTTTGTTATTTCTCTTTTCATAGTATTTCCCTTCTTTTCACAAGTATAGCCATTATCCTCCTTTGGATCCCCATCACTTCTTACCTGGACTATTGAAATAGTACTCTAACTGGTCTTCCTGCCTAAAATCTCCCTTCACTCCAATCCATCCTCCACAAATCTATCAAAGTACTTTTCCTAAAGCATAGGTGACACTCAATAAACTCCAGTGGCTCCCTATTACCAGTAGGATCAAATATAAAGCCTTTTGTCATTTAAAACTTCATAACTTGGCCCCTTCCTACCTTTCTAGGCCTCTCATGTTTTACTTCCCTTCATGCACTCTGTGTATGATTCATCCACATTGGCTTGCTGGCTGTATCTGTCTCTGTGCATTTACATGGACCTTGTGCCTGGAATGCTCCCCCTTCTCATTTCTCTCTTAGTAACCCCGATTTCCTTGAAGATGCAGCCAAAATGTCACCTTCTGTAGGAGGTCTTTCCAAGTCCTCCCCTTCTCCACCTCTCCTGCCTCCCCACCTCACCCAGTTAGGGCCTTTCAAATGCACTGTCAATTTGGACTCAGTGACCAATCCAAAATCTGTTTTTCACAATCTAGTTTTTGTTGCTGTTGAGTCATTTTACCCCATTTGGGGGGTTTTCTTGGCACATATACTGGAGTGGTTTGCCATTTCCTTCTCATCATATAGTTAGCCGACTGGAAACAGTAACCTTTCCCATGTTCTCAGGTGGTGAGCCAAGCCCCTTCATTCTGTGATATCGGGCACTTCCAGAAACAGACTCACCAAATGCATATGCTCTAAGACTCACTGTTCAGGAACCTGTTCTATATTTCAGTATGTACAGAAAATCATACAAAATAACTCAAGGTATTTATTTGGGGTGGAGAGGGAAGAGTCAGTTTCTGAAGAGATCAAGAAAGGTCTCATGTAGTAAGTCTCGGTAGAGCTGAGCTTTGAGGGAAAGCAGGGATTTGAAGGTGAGAGAATAAATGGCTCACAATTAGTCTGGGACTCTATTATCCCTAGAGTCCAAGCCCCTCCCTTCAGTGTTAAGGAGGTTGGACCATTAAAGGTACCCTTTAAAACTTCACTCCTGTGGAATCCATATTTCTAAGAGAGCTAATAGGCTTCCCTAAGCATCTAACCTAATACTAAAGGGTAACATATCTGGTGAAAAGCAAGCCTTCAGGCTGGAAAAATCTGGTGCTGTTTTATCTAGTAAGTATCTAATGCTGAAGAGAGACTTTTGTCAGAACTTGAGGCATATATAGGAAAAGTGTGAAAGCAAAGGTGAATAAACCTGTTGAATAACAGCGGGGTGGCTAGGACTCTGGACCCAGATGTGATTAAGAGAAGTGGATGATTCGAATACTTTACCCTTTTGAAAAAAATGGTGGATTGTGTTTGAGGTACAAGGTTAGGGAGAACCCAAACCTACTGAGGCTGACAACTTATTCCATGAGCTCTCTTTCCACCAGGACTCTGACACCACTCTTGCTTCACTCTTGCAAAATCACATCTAATATATTTTTGACAAATGCCCCCTTTAATAGAATACAGCAACAGCTAGCCAATTCTTTTTTTCTCACCTAATTCATTCCATTCTACTTAGAGGCTCTGAGGTCCCCATTGCTATGGAATTACCATCAATTTTAACAGTCACATTAAATACACAAATGCAGTATGAGTTGCAAAGTAGGGGTTGTGAGGAAAAGGAAATCCCCAAGATGGAAAAGCTCCCATCAGTGAGAGTTTATTAGTCATAAAGAAGTGTATTGAAATCTTTATGAGAGTTGAGTTTGATTTCACATTGCTAGGCCATTACTAAACAGGATAGTACAAGAGTTGCAGTTGAGAATCCATCATGATGTGGGATGTATTGGTTCTGGGCCATTGTACATGCTGTGACAGGCCTCAGTGGTAGGTAGTCCTATTTTATGATGTGCTACATGAAAAGGGGTGGTCAAAAAGAGAAGAATTTGTTACTGGAGTAGGAGACATATAATACCAGGCAAATGAAAGTCTGAAGCATAGGAATATCCCTGGCCTAGATAAATGGGCAACGAAATCTAGGGGGTACCAAGCAAAACACAATCTGAAAGTTTGGTCAAAGTTGAAAGACACTAGACTCTGAAATGTGTGTCATTTGTAGTGAGATGTATAGAAGGCCAACTCACAATTTCTCCCCAGAGAGGCTAATATAACAGTTGGCAGGATTGGTTTTATTGTGTGGACAAAGGTAATAATCACCATTTCACAGAATATTTGGTCTCACCTTCAATGTGTACAGTGAGTGTAAGTCAGAAGATATCTGCAACATTACCTGTGAACATTTGTTGTGAAGGGTGAAGAAACAAACAAACAAAAATTGTATATGAAGACCTTGACTAAAGCTTTCAAATTAAATCCACATGTACTTTGACATTTGGAGAGTTTGAAAGTGGGCACTGGAGAGGACAACAAAAACTGTCTGAAACTGTGGTTTAGAGTTGGTGAAGAAAAAGGGCCAAATGCTTGTAGCCTATTTAGAAGCTTCATATCTAGATATTACCAATCAATTAGTCACTGAGACAAAAACATTTATAAAGCACTTATTGGTCACCAGGCACCAGGGATACATGGACAGAAATGAAAGTATTTGTCCTCAAGTAATTTACATTACCACAGGGAAGGGGCATGATACCTAAAAATATCCAGTGTTTACTAGATTGCCTGACACATAGTGAGGACTTCATAAATATGTGTTGATAAAGGTATGATGGATGCAAAGTAGGTACAATGCAACCTTAGAAGGGAAGCCAGTAGGACTATTTTGGGAGTGGGTGTTAGAGTTAGGGGATGGCCCTAGGAAAAGCCTATTTCCGAAGATGTTTCCTGAGCTAAATCATGAAAGAAGCTAGAGATTATAAGAGGTTGAGGGGAGGAAACTATACCTCAGGCCTTCTTCTCTTACTTTATACTTTTTCACTTGGTGATCTACATAACCTCTCTCTTGACCTCCAGTTTCACATCTCCAATTGCTTATTTGAGACATCTTTATTTGAATGCTTTATAGACATCTTAAAATTTAACATGTTCAAAGTTGAATTCATCTTTGCCCTCTAAAACATCCCCTCTTCGTAACTTCTCTTTTGCTATCAAAGACACTACCACCCTTCCATTCAACCATGTTCAAAATATAGGCGTCATCCTTGATTCATCATCCTGACCCCTCCCTCATATCCAATCAGTTGCCGAGTTCTGTCATTTCTATGTTTTTACCTTTGTAACATCTCTCCAATATTTACTTTCTTTCCTCTATCACGGCTACCATGATGGGGCAGATTCTCATCACCTCCTGTCTTGACTCTTAGAATTAGTCTTCTGGTTAGTCTCTCTGCTTTAAATTCTCCCCATTCCAGTCTATCTTCCTCTCAGTTATTAAATTGACTTTCCAAAGCACAGGTCTGACCATGTCAATTCTATTTAATAAACTCCTGTGATTCTCTATTATATCCAGAATCAAAACTAAAATTCTCTCTGGCCTTTAAAGCTCTTCAAAACCTTCCTTCTTCCTATCTTCTTGTACCTTACTCTTCTCCATATACTCTATGATCTAGTGACATTGGTCTCCCTGCAGCTCCTTAAACAAAACACCATTTCTGACATCAGGCATTTTTCCTGGCTGTTCCCTATTCCCGGAATACTCTGCCTCCTCATTTCCATCATCTAGCTTCTTCAGGTCTCAGTGATAATTCTTCCTTCTGCAAGAAGTCTTTCCTGGTCCTCCTTAATTCTATCATTTTCTTCTGAGATTATCCTCAATATATCATGTTTATATATTTATATTATTTTATATGAATATCTACACAATATATTATATATACACATTTACATAGAGATGCCCATATGTCTATTTACATCTATATAATATACTACATGTATAAAATACTAGATATCATATGTAAATACTTAATACATATATACTTATACAGGTGTAGGTTTTTACTTGTCTCATTAAACCATGAGCTCCTAGAGAGTAGGGACTCTTTTTTGACTTCCTTTATATCGATAATACTTAGCATGGTGCCTGATATATGGTAGGTACTTAAACAATGCTTATTGTTGATGAGCAAAGAGAATATTCTAGGCATGAAAGACAACCAGTTCAAAGACATGGAGATGGAACATAGAATATCATGTATGAAGAATGGCAAGTAAACCAATATGGCTGAAGAGTAGAGTTCCTGGAAAGCAGTAATGTTTAAAAAATTAAAAAAAAACTCACAACCTGGAAGTATGGGAAAGAGCCAGGTTTTGAAGATTTTCTTTGAGAACAAACTTGGAAGGTTCTAGATATGGTAGATTTCAAATTAAATTGACAATATCTCTACAGGCATGGAGCTCTTGGTTACATAGTAGTAAATTTGGAGTTAGTTTTTTATGTGTAATCATATTATTGTCTGTTCAGACAAAAGGCCAAAGTAAATGCTAAATTAGAAGAAAAGATAAAAATATGAAAAGGGCACTGAAAGCAACTACTGTGGCTCTAGGTACTGGAGAGAGAGAGAGAGAGAGAGGGAGAGAGAGAGAGAGAGAGAGAGAGAGAGAGAGAGGCAAAAGACCATTTGTTATGAAAGTTTAACCAATGCAAACCAGTTGCCACAAGAAGAAAAGTAATGGAACCCAGAAACTGTTCTAGTTAGTAAACAGTATCCTTGAAAAGCAGTGGCATGGAAACCAGGACTAATACCAGCTTATGATATAACCTTTCGTAAAACTCTAAGGAGGAGGCAGGCATGGTGGCCTCTAATCCCTGTTCTCAGGAATCCTGAGACTGGCAGATCTCTTCAGATCTGCTAATGAGAGCTTCAATGGGTCAAGTCAATTGGGTGTCTGCACTAAGTCTGCCACCAATATTGTTATCTCCTGGAAACAGGGGAGGCATCAGGTTGCCTAAGGAAAGATCAATGGCCCCAACTTAAGAATGGAGTGGGCCATAGTTCCCATGCTGATCCTTGCTGGGGCAGGAGGGTGGTGGTGGAGGGTGGAGGATTGGGCCCATAAGCAGCCACTGCATTTCCAGCCTGCAAGAGGAAGACCTAGTCTAAAATACAATAAAACATTAAGGAGAATGATGGAAATGAGAGCAATATCTCCCTCACAAAGCAGTTGAGGCAAAAGTAAATTTGGAAGACAATGACCCAATATTTAGCAAGAATTAGCTCTCTTCCTCCCCCAATTACCTTGCATTTTACTTATATTTTACTTGAATTTACTGTATTTTACTGTATTTCTCTATATTTTCTCCCACTCCTCATCAAAAATTATCTAAGCTTCTATAGGACAGGGAACTATTTTGGACATTTTCACTGTATTCTCTTTGCACTCCATTTACTATGTGATGAAGTACCAATGGCACTTAGGAAAGAGAAGACAAGAAGAAGAAGTGAAATAGACCAACTTCATATGGAGGAAATCCATATGGGCTGGAGGCAATATAATTTAAAAACTCCCAGGGATTGATTCTTAAGACCTCTCAAAAAGGGCAAGATTCTAAGAGAATGGAAAAGGCTACAAATGGTGCTCTTACAAAAAAAGAGAGAGACAATTGAGAAAACATTAGAAAATATTGACTCAGATGCCTGCCTCTCTCACTTTCATTTATTAGTAAATATTGACCCATATGCCTGCTTTCTCACCTCTATTAAATCTTTATGAGATGGGTCTATGTGTGCATCAAGGGCATTCTTGATGAAAACATGAGAAGGAGACAGATAGGCTTTCATGGGCAATTTTCCATGGCAGACCACATCATTACAGTTTTACAGTCGACTAGGAGGTCAGCTATAAAATCCAGCCTGAATTCTGTAAAATATAGAGGACCAATCTGTAAAATACAGAATTCAGGATAATATTAATGTAAAGAGATTTTGAAAAATTCCTTGATTCCCTAGAGCAAAAATGAAGGCTTGATATCTTTCTTAAGACAAGGTATTCCTCATGTGTTTATCAGAAATATAAAGACCCTGATGGCAAATTGAACTACAGAGCTTATTTTAGTAAAAAAATATTCTGCTGAGAATTTTTTTGTACATTTCAACTCTGCTTCTGTATACTCTACCTTATATTAGAATACTGACACAGATGAGATTCTCAGCTCAGAAATGGGAATATTTTCTATGGATGAATTATGGGGAAATGTGGGTAAAAAGTACATAAGACAAGTAAATGGTGAGAGATTATGGTTTAGTTTATTGGAGAGATTAGCCACTATCAGGAAATTTCAAGGGATCCTTTAGCATCCTAATTAGGGCCACCCAGGGGAGCTGTGAAGGTAGAAGGTGAGACTGTTCCTTGAAGTTTTAAACTGTCTCTGAGGTGGCAATTGGCTAGAGTAATTTAAGAGAGGGAATAATGATCATCTACTGTGATGGCCACAGATCCTGCTTACTTTTGTTCATTCTCTATTTAGGAGTGAAAGAACAGCAAACCCAGGTAAAACTCCAGTGGACAAGGGGGATGGAAGGTCAATGATTTCTGAGTGACCTAGCATCTTTTCTCCTATTTTAACTTTTGGGAGCTCTAATATGTTTCTGTCCTATTGCAGAAGAAGCCAGTGAATATTTATGTTGTCTGTGTCTTCCCACAAATCCAAATGACTCATGTCATGGCCAGAGTAGTAACTAGAAATTGCTGAACTTGGAGATGATGTGCATTATGGTTGGCATGGAGAAGAGGCACCCCCTCAACCACAAGACACAGACCACTGAGAGATGAACATGGTTCCATTCCCTTGAGGAAGAAATCAAGCCTCAGGAAAAAATAAAGCAATCACTGAAGGTAGGATAGGACAGGAAAAAACTTACCTAGTTACAGACTGTGGGAGCAGAGGGGAAGAATCATGTCCTGGACCAATAAAGTTATGTCAAGTCAGGTCAAGTCAATAGCATTTATTAAATTTCTATAGTGTGCCAGGGTTGCCTGTGGTCACAAAGTAGGAAATATCTCAAGCTGGATGTGAACTCAAGTCTTCATGACTTATTAAATTAGACATTTATTAAACAACTGCAGTGCACAAGAAACAATGTTATGTGCTAGGGACACAAAGATTAAAAAACAGTGTCTGCCCTCAAAAAGCTAATATTCAATTTGGGGGGCAAAGATGCCATACAAAGATTAATATAATACCAGCTAGAGTAGATCTATCTATGCAATGTTCTCTATCAACATCTACAGATCTATACAATGATGTATAGACCTATACAATGTAGCTCTATCAATACAATGTGTGCTAGAAAAAGTTGAGGAGGGCAAGAGCCTTTTATGGGGTGATCAGGAAGGTGGGCATTAAAACATAACAGAAGAGAAGGATTTTGACAGGCAGAGATGAAAAGTATATTCCAAGCACAGGGGACAGCCTCCCCAATTATACAGAGGTGGGATATTGAATGTTAAGTTTAAGGAATAGCTATAGCAGCCTAGCTTAGCTAAGAGATAAAATACATAAAGGAATGTAGTGTGAAATAAAGTTGGGAAGGCAGATTTGAGGCCTGCTTTTCTGAGGGTCCTTAAATGCCAAGCAGATAAACTTATGTTTTGTCCTAGAAGTAATAGGGATTTATTGAATGCTTTTGAGCAGTGAAGGGCAATGAGGACAGGAAAAAAAGAAAGGTTTTCAGATTTAACAAGATTTTGGCAACCTTAGAGTCAATAGTTTGAGTCTGATGTTGGGGTCAAAAGCCAGACTAGAAGGCATTTGAGAAAGGAGTGGGAAAGGAAGAAAACCTGGTTGGGAAATTTTGGAGGAATTGAACTGAGACAAATGGAATGAACTAAGTGAAAATTTACACCAAACAGGAGAAATCTCTCAGATCCCCAGAATAATTTCCCAAGAGAAGCTCTAGAAGACCCATAGCTTGAGTCATTTGAAACCGAAATAGAAACGCTATTGTTAGGGGGCAGTCCTAGCTCAGAAATTAGGGAAGATAGCCAAGAAGATGTGTATGACTAGCTCAAGTCTCCTGGATTCAAATGACTCTTGTTGTATTCATTAGAAACAGGTTTGCTTAACAGTCTCCAGAGTTCTTCCGAACGGAGTTGACATTTGAAAATGATCAATGCAGGAACTTTCCCCCCTCCCCATAAGACCCTTCTCCAATTGTTGCTTTTCCTCTGAGCTTTCATCCTCTATGTTGGTAAATCTCCAGGAAATGCACTTGTGTTTCCCGTTGTCACATCTGATCAGAGCAATGCCAGCAGGGGAAGAGGAGGGGGAAGAGAGAGAGAGAGAGGAAAGATTGCCCTGGGCCCTGCATGGAGGCCGCATGCAAATGAACGCCATCTCCTTCAACATATCCCCAGCAGTCACATTTTATTACAACCAAATTATGGGATTCAGGTTCCTGGAAAATGGCAAAGTGAGAAGGGAAAGGGGAAGGGGATTGGGTATCACTTATTCTTATATGTGTACTTTTCCAGTGCCATGAATATCCACTTTTTAGCCATTATGGTCTTTAATTAACATATATTTCACTCACATACACATTGAACTATGCCATGCTGTTGTAGTAGGAGGGCAGAGTTTATAATCTCAAAGAGGATCATAAACATGTCTGAAACGTTCGGAACCGCCGGATATAAGAAACTCTCAAAGTAGAAGGCAAAAGAATCAAAACATATATTTAGGCTCCACAGTAACCAACCCATGAACCAGCAACCCCATTTTGATATATTGATCAAAAGCTTCCAGGCCCAATAAGTACGCCTTGAAAGAGTAACCAGGAGGCTACAGAGAAGCATGATTGCATAAAGCAAAATCATACTTCCCCCTCTATGGTAAAAAGATTACCCACTGGCCTGAAGTCTTTGTTCAGCTTCCTCCCGTAGGTCAGCTCTGCTACTGGCAGCTCCTGCTTCGGCTGTGGCTATAGCTATAGCAGCCTCTGGCTCCAACGGGAGCTGCTTTTAACCATCCAGCTTCTGCGGGGGTGTAAGGTACGCCGGGGAAAGCACAGGTTCTTTCAATCTGCTTAAGCAAGGTGAAGGGGTTGACCGGGAAAGCACAGGTTCTTTCCATCAGCTTAAGCAAGGGAAGCAAGGTGAAGGGGCCGACAAGCTTACTCCAGTCCAACATACAAACAGCATTCAGTTCAGGGGAAAAAGCCAAACTAGTCAAGGGCACTTGTTGACTAAGTGCTAAGGAGCCCATTTTTGGTTGCCAATACAGCTGTGCCCTTCATAAAGCCCAATTCTTTTAAACATAGATGTTCTTCTAGTGATACAGTATAGTTACAAATCCTGGAACACCATCATTTCAAAGTTTCAGGTGACCCAAAGGATTAATGAGAGACATATGATGGACACAAGTAGGTAGCAGTGTATTTGAAGTGATGACCTGTAATCAAGGGATAGGGTAAGGGACATCATTGAAGAAATGTCAGATTTGAAAAGGATATAGACCACTTATGGAGCAAGAACAAAGGATTGTGGATGAATAGTATAAATGCTGTACTCCTAGCCATGAAATGTGAAAAAAAACTGAGAGGAGGTGTCTTGCAGGCTGGACAGATCCTCTCTGAATGGTAATGCAAGGATGACAATTGCATGGGCTAAAAAGACATAGATGGGTTGTCATCTTCACTAGAGGAGAGGAAACTCACATGAATGAGGTGATAGACACATTGAAGTATTTTGGTTCACACTGATCTTTGTTTATTTCTTACCTTTACAGAACAGGCCATATGTAAAATGTAAATGTTCATGAATTTCAACACTCTTAGGGTCTCTGCTCCAACATCTTGATTTCTACTTGTAATTCTCCCACATCTACTTGATTTGATTAGGCCACTTTGCCATATGGCTAAGGTTAGTGTTGAAATTCCAATTTATGATATTTCAACATATAACATATATAGTTAGGGAAAGGCTTCCATTTAAATAGGAAGGAAATCAGAAGGAATATAATGTATGTTCACATACTTTGCTGGTGATTCGAATTTATTTGCCTTTGAAGATAGAACTGGGATTTTAAAATACATTGAAAAGCAGGAAAATTGAAAAAAAAATGCAGAATGGAGTTCAGGGAAAGAAATGGAACGTGGATCTCATGGTGTAGAAGAGAGAACCCTGGACGTAGAGTCCATAAGTCCTAGTTTTGAATCTTTTCTCAGACATTTACTAGCTGTGTGACCTGAAGCCACTTACTTCATCTCTCTTGGTCTCAGTTTCTTCATTTATAAAAATGAAGGGGTTGTACTCCATGACTCCATATGCCTTCTAGCTCTTCATCTAGGATCATATGATCCCATGGCTTCTTAATTCCAGATAAGGAAGGTCAAACTGTGCACAGGAAATAATGGAAATGAAGGCTCCATTTTTTTCTCTAGGAAATAAAGTCATGATCACTTGGAATGCCATACCTTTTTGATGTATTAGTGTAGACATAATAAGACAGGAAAAAATCACAATAAATTTTCTACAACTATATACATAAAAGAAATCTGTTCCACAAAAGAATCTGAGAGGAAAACAAGACAAAAATAACACAGAAATATATTTTTATAGTTAAAATAGAATTTTAGCATATTTCGATGAACAATATAAAGTACTCCCATTTATCCTTCCTTGATATGTTAAAGTAAGTTACTTAGTATCTTTTCCTTTATTCTTTAGTGTTCATTCTTTTAAATTGTTAGGGCTTCTGGTAACTCTTCTTTTTCATTTCTGTGAAATAGTATAGGTTTGTCCTAGAAAATTTAGTGCAATTTTAAGCTTTAATAGATAGAGACTGCACTTAGACTTTTGGGCACCCTGCATTTTTAAAGTGCTTTGTAGACCTTAAAGTGCTATATAAATGGTAGGTATTAGTATTATTATAATGAGAGGCAGAATGGCTACAGTAGAAAGCAAGCTGACCTTAAAGCCAGCAAGACCTGTATTCAAGTTTTGTCTCTGTTACTAACCGGATATAGGACTCTAGGAAAGTCACTGAACTTTCCAGTCCTCTGGGCACCTAAAAAGATAAGCTATGGAAGAGATGCCAATCTACATAAGTAGAGGTATTTTCCTCATTTGAGATATCCATACATCTATTATTAGTCCTGTAGATCTTTCAGCAAGGTATTTGACATGATTTCTAATGACATAATTGTGGATATGATGAAGAAAGTTGGGTTAAATGACCGAATGTTCAGCTGGGTTTGGATTAGTTAAATGAATGGACCCAAAGAGATTTTGTCAATGGATTGATAGTAGGCTGGATAGAAGTCTCTAGTATTGTGCCTAAAAGCTTTTTCCTCAATGCCACTTCTTTCTAAATAATAGAAAATACAAATAATACAATTTAAATATAAATAAAATGATAAAATAATGTAGATGAATTATATAAAATATAAATGCATAACAGAAATAAAAGTATCATTTTTTAGTCATAACAATAAAACAAAATGGATGAATATACAGAGAAAATGTCATATTGTGATGTGTATAAGAATTGCTTCTTTATACTATAATACTTACCACACAAAATCATAGCATTTGATATCATTTGTTGGTCACTAAATGGTAGCTAGTACAAACATAAAATTCTGTAAAACTCTATTTCTACATAAATTAATGCGCAAAAATTTTTGAGTGCTATAAATATTCCTTTTGTATCTTTTGAATCACATATGATACCGCAGAATCACAAAATTTCAGAGCTGGAAAAGAACTCAGAGATCAGTAAGTCAGTCAATAAACATTCTACTAAGCTTTTACTATGTGTCAGGCATTGTACTAAGTACTAGGGATGCAAAGAAAGTCAAAAGACAAATCTCACCCTTTAAGGAACTCCCAGTCTAATGGTGGAGGCAACATGCAAACAATTATATACAAACTAGCTATATGTAGGATAATTAGGAAATAATCAAGAGAGGAAACACTAGAATCAAAAGCGTTTAGTAAAGGTTTCCTGTAGAAGATGGAATTTTAGTTGGAACTTGAAGGAAGCTAGGAGGCAGTGATGAAGGGGGGCGGGGTGGGTGAACATTACAGGGATGGGACATAGCCAACGAAAAAGCTTAGATTTGGGAGATGGAGGTTCCATGTGGGGAACAGCCAGGATTCCAGTGTCATCTGGTCCAACCCTAACCTGAACAAGAATCGCGTCTATAACATTCCTGAGCGGTGGTCATCCAGCTTCTGCTCAAAGACCTCCTGTGAAGATGACCTTATCCACTTTTGAATCAGACTATTCCCCTTTTTGACACCTTTAATTGTTGAAAAATTTTTATTACATGGAGCTGAGATTCATATTCCTGTGACTGGCAATGATTTCTCCTTGTTTTGCCATCACAGGTTAAACAATAGAAATTTAATCTATGAGTAATACAATTCTTCAAATCCTTGAAGAAAGCTATTGGGTTCCTTCATAGTTCCCACTAACCTTCTCTTCAGAATAAAAACAGCTAGTTCCTTCAGCTAGCTCCTTGAAGGGGTTGGGTTTTAAGTCTCCTCACCGTCCTGGCCACACTCCTCTAAATGCACTCCAGTTTACCAATGTCCTTCTCAAAATGTGGCATCCAGAATTAAATGCAATACCCCAATTATTGTCTGACCAAGGCTGCCCTATCATCATCATCATCATCATCATCATCATCATTTTGACTACTATGCCACACCACCTTTCTTGGAAGCCATGCCACCCTGTTCATTCACATTTTGCTTACAGATTGCATTCACATTGATTTTTATCTAGCCATGGCTCCCCTATCCTATACTTTTAAAATTGATATCTTAACCCAATTTGGGGAATTTACATTTATTCATATTAAATTTTAATTTCATTAGATTTGGCCAACTTTTAAAAACATATAACTGATGTGTACATGTGATATATATATATATATGTATAAAAATTACATATATTTCATACTATATGTTATATATATGATATAGATTATGTATATCACATATGACATATAGGGGTTATGTTATTTTATATATATAGTCATGTGTATATATGTGAATATGTATATATAATTATATATGTATATATCATACATAATATTGTGTATATTATATGGATCATACAACTTATCACATATATGTCGCCATATATGTACACATACATGTGTATATAACATATCTTTCTATTTATACATACACTCATAATATTACATGTGTATTCTCATTTGAACCTCATAACAACTTAGTGAGGTAGACATTGTAGATATCATTTTCCACATTTAATTGTAAATCAATCGATCAATAGGCATTAATTAATTGCTTAGTATTCACTAGGCACTGTGCTAAGCACTGGGGATATCAAGAAAGGTAAACAGCCTCTTTCCTCATGGAGATTGCTTTCTGATGGAGGAGATGACATGCAAGCAAGAATTTATATACAATGGTTGTTAATTGGTAAAGTAAAGGTAATCTCAGAAGGAAGGCACTAGAGTGAGGGGTAGGAGAGGTCTGTAGAAAAGCTTTCTGCAGAAAGTGGGACTTGATCTGAGGCTCATAGGAAGCCAAGAAGGCCAGAAGGAAGAGATAAGGAGGGAGACAGTTCCATACACAGGGGACAGCAAGTGAAAAAGTAGAGAATAGGGAGATGGAGTATCTTGTTTAGGAATAGCAAGGCCAGTGTTACTGGGTTGTAGAGTGGATGGAAGGGAGGAAAGTATGAGGTAGATGAAGAAAATGAGGCTTAGAAAGGTTAAATGACTTCTTTGATCACACAGCTTGCAAACGCCTGAAGCATTAGTGGGCTCTTGATAAATAGTTGATTTATTGATTAATTTAAACCAAGGTTTTCCTGACTCCAAGCTGTGGGATGCCAGATCATATTTTACTAGCCTTCATTAATGGTGTTCTATCTTGGCCAGAAGCCCATTATTATAAGAAAGTAGTATTTTAATCCTTGGAGAAGAAATATAAGAATAAAAAAAATGGCTAATAGGGAGTAGATAGCTAATATAAATAACAACCTAATAAGAAGGCATCTAATTGCCCTTTATAAATTTGAGTCACCTATTTGACTCATATGACCTATGACCTCAAGTATCATCCTCTACTAGTGAAAGAACCAAGATGGAATTGCTGAACCACTGTCAGCTATGCTTGAAAGAGCATGGAGAATGGGAAATCATACAACAGATTTGAAAAAGGGCAACATCCTAATTTTTGAAAATTAGAAGAGAGTAGTCTGCCAACGACTGGCCCACAGACTTGACTTTATTCCTGGCAAAATGATAGAATGGATATTTAGAGATAATGTCAGAGAGCATCTCAAAAATATGTAGTAATCACAGAGAATCAGTATGTTATCATCAAAAATGTGGTAAACATATTTCCTTTTTTGACAGAGCAAAAAAAAACCTGGTAGATCAGAAGAGTACTGCTGGTACAGTTGATGTTGGTTTTAGCAAAGCATTTCATGAAGTATCTCATGATTTTCTTGTGGAAAAGGTGGTAGTAAAAGGTGATGAATGATAACACAGTTAGATGAATTTGAAGCTGATCGAATGGTTGAACTCCATCAATAGTTGTTAATGTCAGCTTAGGCAGGAGATCTTCATGGTAGTACCCTAAGGATTTTTATTTGGCCCTATGCTACACAACATTTTTATCAGTGATTTTGATATAAGAATAGATAATATGATTATCAAATTAGCAAATGTCAGTTTCAGGAAGAACACATTTCTTTCTTCACCTTACAATACCCTGACACAGATCACATTCATTTCTGCTGCTCAAGGAGCTTTTTCCTCTCTTCTTTCTCTTCAGTGAACTTCTATCATTCTTTCAATGAATTCTTCATTCTCCCTGCTAATCTAGGGAGTAGAGAGGAATTCCTCCAGCCCTGGCACCTCGTTGAGCAAAGAAACCAACCTGAGCTTTAAGTATGTACTGGTAGAAATACCTTTAATTATAAGACCCTGGAATAATTTAAAGGTATGCAAGTGCAACTCCATAATAATTGAATTGTCAAAGTGTCCTAGAGAGGCAGCCTGGTGTAGTGGATAGAGCTCAGGGTCAAGAAGACTTGGATTCAAATCCTTCCTTAGACCCTTACTAGTTCTCTGATCCCCCCTCATCCCCCCTGCTTAGGCATATCTCACCTCTAAGACTCAGTTCCCACATACATAAAGTGGAAATGATAACAGTAGCTACTTCACAGGGTCACTGAGAGAATCAAATGATATAATGTATACATAAAGATTCAAAATATAAATGTTACCTCTTATTAACCATTATTAACCAGGGGATGCCATCCAGGTACGTCAGAGATAGGAAAATGCCAGGAAAAAAGGTAAGATCAATGCCCTAATCATTAAGGACAGTGTATGAACGGAACATCGCATTTCCAGGTCCATCAACAAATCCTGGGTCAGCTACACCATGGATTTAGGGTAAATCCAGCTACACTATCTCATGGGCTTCATCTCTGTTTATCCTGGGGTACCATTATATGGGCTTTTGTATTGTGGTACTCTACATCAGAACTCCCACCAGTGGACACCATCTTGGTTTATACTGTGAATTCCTCAATGGCCTGAACATCAGAAACCCCCAGTCATGTATTAATGTGTTCACTGAATAATATGACTGAGAGCAAGGACCAATGAATGAGTGGGTGCAAGAGAAAGGGAGATGTTGGCTCCATATAAGAAAGAATTTTCTAACAATCCAAGAAGCCCCCAAATAAGGTACCTGGAAAGGTGGTCATTTCATCATACCTGAAAGTATTCAAAGAGAATGTCAGTGGCATAGAGAGGACTCCTACATTGGATAAGAAATTCAACCCAATAATCTTTAATGTCATCCAAATGAAATATTATATACATTTTCCTTTAAATATTTATCTTATTTTCATATTTTCCCTTCTGGCTAGATCTGAATCTAAAATTCAGCTATTCTCATCCTTTGCTAGGTCTCGTATGGTCATTTTATTTGAAAACTTCAAACCTTAGGGAATTTAGATGTCCCAGTTACATACAACAGTGCCCCAAAGAATGGAGGATCCAGTAATATGGTTTCCCCAAACACACCCCACATTGTTCATGTCCTGTTACCTACAGCTATGCCAAGTTGCAGACTCCACAATTGAAATATGTGGAGAATTCTGAGAAGCCCTCAAGGTGAATGATCACAATTATGGAGGAAATTGGAAAAGAGGATCTGTGGGAAAAAAAGTGAAGGAAATTGGTAAGATTTAGCCTGGAATGGGAGATAGTACTGAGATTTAATAATTGTCATCAAGAATACAAAGCCTTTTTTTTCCCAGGGATGATGGCTAGCTATTCCACATCATTACTCAGGATAGAACAGGTGCAAATAATGCTTAAATTGTAGCAGAGGGAACTTGAGCTAGTAGGACATAAGGAGAGATTTCCAAGCTGCCTGAGTTTTAAGATGCTAGAGTAAGCTACCCAGGAAAGCTGTGCCTCTCTGGCATGATTTAGGCATCTAATAACAATAATTCATGTCTGTATAGTGAGTGCTTGAGGGTTGACAAAGCACTTTCCTCCCAACAACCCTGTGAGTTGGGCAAGACAAGAAAGACTATTACCATTTTACAGATGAGGAAAGTAAGTCTCAGGGAGAAGAGGAATGTCCAGAGTCACCTAGAAAATGACAAAGCTGGTATTTGGATCCAGATGCAAGTCAGCTGACTCTAAGGACAACGACATACTTTCCACTATGTTACCCAAACTTGGGGGTCATTTAGATCCTTCTAGTCCTCAGGCTGAATGATGCCATGACACTAGGCCAAGCTTGGTTCTGCAATCTAATCTCTTGCTAATGAGATAGAATTTCTCTTCATTTGCATGTTAGTCAGAATATTGAAGATCATGAAGTCTTTTTTATTTGGATTCTTCAGAAAGATAATATACAGAAGAAATATAGCATGAATATCGTAATATTTTTCAGCAAATGTTAAAAAGTAAACCTTGATGTGGGTTTATTTTGTGCATAGTAAAAGCATCACACGTTCTGTAGTGTTGAGGGATATATTTATCTTTTCTTCCAATAGAAAAGGTTGTAGAAAAAAACAGACACGAAACAATGATAGTTTCCATTTCGACAGTTCCTTTCAGACCAAAGCACTTTGGAAAACTGGATATATTAAGCATAAAAAATCTGCAGTAATGCAGCATTCAGAATATGAATACAAATAAATCAGTTCACAAAATAGACATTGTAAAATTCTTTTAGTTAGTATGGCTCTCCCTTCACATGTAGAGAGGAGTTCCCCAAATGATCTGATAGATATAATTGTTCCCATCATTTGCTAAGCATTTATTAATATGCAGCCTGTTTTGCAGTGATCTGAGGTGGATTAAGTGATGCAAACTCATGCTGTAGCCTACTTAATGGACCATTGGAAGCCAACATATTATTCATACACGTTTCATGGATAAGCATACATCTGGGTTGGTAGAAATAAAAAATCCCAAAGGGACAGATTGAGTGTGTTGGAATACATTGAAAATGAAGAAATTTGGGAAAGATCAATTGTATCTCAGAGAAATGTGGGTGAAGCAACATGATTACATTTCTGGGTCCTATTGGCTTAATGTAAAAAAAAAGAGGAGGACTGTGCCGCTGGGCAGTGCTTTGGGTAGAGCACTAGGTCTGGAGTCAAAAAGACATGAGTTAAAATCTAGCCTCAGAAACTTACTACCTATATGATCTTGGGCAAACCTCTTAACCCATCTTTGCCTCAATTTCCTCAACTGTAAAATAGGGATGACAGTAATAGTGTCTACTTCCCAGTGTTGTTGCCAGGATCAGATGAAATAAGATTTATAAAATGTTCCTATATACCATCTTCCAGATACACACTCCAGCTTGTCCATGTCCTTCCCAAAGTGACACACCTAGGACTGACCACAATACTCAATTCTCTTCTGATCAGGGAGAAGTATAGTGAGACTTCCATCTTCATTGGTCTGGAGCACATGGTCTCTTAGTATGCCCTAATATAGGGTCAGATTTGCTGGTGGATATGCCCCTTTATTGATTCATACAGTCCACTAAAACTTTGAAATCCCTTGATTCTTTAAAAACCATAGTACAATCATCACAATTAACCAACAAGCATTTATTAAGTGCCTAGTGTGTGCCACATACTGTGTTAGCTCCTGGAGATACAAAGACAAAATAGTCCTTAGCTTTGAGATTACAGTCTGCACTAGATTATCCTATTCTACTGAAGGTTAAGATATTGTTATTATATGATGAAAAACATATTCAACTGAGAAATGGTTGATCCAATGATTTGGGCCATTTCAATGGCCAATGCAAGGTTACCACAATTAATATTACTCCTTGTATAGTTTCCGCCCAACCAAGATGCCACTCATGATGAACTGACCATGATTTAATCAATTAACTGATGACATTTGGGCATGATTACAGGTTCTAGTGACTAAATGGTCCTCTCTAGCTCATCTCATAAGGGAAGACATGCAATAATTTTTCTAGCTATCCTTTAGTACCATGAAGGATTAGAAAAATGGCTTCACAATATACTCTATAGGGCTGGGGGTATGTTTGTCTAGTTTTGTGAGATGCACAGCAGATATTGCAAAATATCAGCAGAGTCAGGCTGTGTTTACACACACCAAACAGTTCGGAAAGAAAACAACAGACAGAGTTGGATTCACCCAAAGAATTCTCCTTTTGGCTGGAAGTGATTTTTCCCTCTGAACTAATGCTACTGTTTGTATCCCTTGGATTCAGCTTTCTCATTCCGCCTTGAATTACCATTATTCATACACATACCCCTGAACCCTGTTTACTTTCTGAAAGCAGGTGCTGGATGAGTCTTGCTCATCTTTATGGGATCCACAGCAACTCCCACAGTGCCTTGCTGCCTCACATGGTGAGAGGTTTGAATGAGATTATGTGTTTAAATACCTTGTAAATTTAAAAGCTCTCTAAAAATGGCAGTTATTTTTATTAATCTATATGTGCTAATGAATGAACTATTTTAGGAATTAATATTTGTCATTTCTAAAACATTGCTCATTTTTAGCTGAAATCAAGCACACCTTTTTTCCCCTTATTTTTTGCATTTTTCCCATTTTAACTTTCAATTAACAGCCAATTATTTTCTTTTACTTCCATACTCCTAATATTGAAGAAAAATAAAAAAAACTAAGCCTCTGTAGCAAATATGCATCATCAAGCGCACCAAATTTCCACCTCATTATCCCTATCCAAAAGTGTATGTATGTATGTGTATATGCATGATGTATTTTTAATTGTATCCCCTCTTGGACGGGAGGTGAGTAGTATAGAATGCCATTAGTCCACTAGAACTGTGTTTGGTCATTGCATTGATCAGAATTCTTAGGTCTTTAAAAGTTGATATTATAAGATTACCATTATTATGTGTTCTTCTCCTGGTTCAGCCTCAGTTCATCCTTTCCCTTGCCCAGCCTTTATTTTGTGTAGTCAAAAATATTCCCCCTTAAGATGTTGGCTTAGGTCACCAACTTTTCCCCTGGCAAATAACCAATTTGAGTTTCATTTTAATGAAATTGGAATGATGCTAGTTGCAGTTTCTCAATTGTGCTTAGCAAGGGCTTGGCTCTGATCATCTCTCATTACCCATGGCCTGATTCTCATTTACCTGCGCTTTCCTCTTTTGTTCAGGCTGATGGATTCTTTCCGTCTTGAACAATCAGGCCAACCGTCTCTTTTCCATATGGGCCCAGCCCTACTCTGTTTCTTGGGCTGCCTTCATACAGAGGAAGAAGCTCTTGCCTGATGGGGATGATTTCAGGAGCACTGGGAACATACCCTGCCTATTCTTGCAGATGCCTGAAATCCCTTGAGAAGGGGACAAAACCTTTTATTCCACAGTTAAAAATCAAGAATAAAATAGAAACACCCCCAAAATAGAGAATACCGTGAACAGCATAATTCATAAAATAGCTTTGAGGTTTACACATTACTTTATATATGTTATTTCATTTGAACCTCATAACAACCCTGTGGGTATTATTATCATTTTTATTTTACAAATGAGGCAACTGAGGCAAAGAGTAGCTAGGTGACTTTCCTAAGTTCAGATGACTGGAAAGTGTGAGAATCAGGATTTAAACTTAGGTCTTCCTGATGTCCAGTTGAGCCCCACTAGAAGCTTAATTCATGTGGAGATGTGGTTCTTTCCTAACCCCAGTTAGGATCATAGGATCAGAGATCTAGAATTGGAGGGACCTTAGAGCTAATAAAATAATAGATGTAGAACTGGAAGGGACATTGGAGAATAGCTCAACCCCCTAATTTTAAAGATAAGGAAATTGAGGCCTGGAGATCAAGATCATATGTGTAGCAAATGACAAATGGATTTCAAGGCAATTAGTGATGTGGGATGGACACACAGGTGAACGAATAAGGATTAATATATAGGTGTAGGAATTTTCTGTTAAAGTTGCTAAATGTGCTCACGCAAGACTAGGGGAGCTACCCGAACACTTACTTGGCCCTAGTCCTCTTTCCATATGCACACTGACATGATGTATCATAGAAAGTGGAAAGAGTCCTAACTCTGAAGTTAGATTCTGTCTCTGAAGCTTGCTACCTATGGTCACTTAGTCTCCCTAGTTCTCAGTTTCCTTATCTGTAAAATGGAGGAGTTAGACTAGATGACCTAGGCTTCACCAAGGCAGCCCAAGAAGCAGAGTAGGGTTGGGCCCATACGGAAAAGAGGTGGTTGACATTTTTGCTCCGGATCTATCATTCTATGCTTTCTAAACTGAAGACTAGAGCCCCACTCCCAAATGTGGCATACGGACTACCACCAAAAGGGCCTGAGTAGTTCATAATGATGACTTATCTCTTCAGATATGTCTTGTCTATCTTGAGTGTTACAATAATATACCACAAATGCCTTTATAAGCAAAAGTGGTCAGTGTTTTTCATTCTTGTACCTGGAGGCAATTGATCAAATCTGTGGTGATTTCAATCATGCCTTGTCTCTTGGAGCTTTTCCATTTTAAAAGATCTAATGACATTAGTTACATTTTCCTCTGTAATATCTGGATCCATTGGACTCACCTTCCCCAAATGCATCCCCTTCAAAGATGATTTCATACACCACCAAGAAATCAATCCTTTGACTATTTGTTATTTGTGCTATATTGGTTGCTATTCCCAGGGCATCGGAATGCTACCACTCTGTACTTTAGGCATTTTATAACCTTATTCCCAGGGCTATTGTCAGGAATGACTTGTCAAATAGATTGTGGAATATTTTAAAACAATATCAAATACTGTGTGTGTGAGAGCAAGAGCAACAGTGATTGTATTAGCGTACACATACCTCATTTTCCCAAAAGGACCTTCTTGGATAACCTCAACTAACTGGAACACAACTGAAAGCCGGAACCTTGTCAGAACAACTCCTGAGAAATCAAAATAAAGGGAAGAAAGTCTGTGCCCAAAACTTCATGCACTTTATCTGAGATTGTGGTGTCTATGTGGAGAATATGAGACTCAGAATGAAACCCAGTACTTACTATGTGACCAAAGAAAGTAACTTCTCCCTATAAGCCTCAACTTCCTCATTTGCAAAATGAGAATATTCATACTTGCTTTGCCGATTTCATTAGGTGGTTATGAGGAAAGTGCTTTGTAAACCTTACAATATTATGGGAATTTTCACTGTTAGTCTTCCCTCAGAATATTTGCTTGTATTTTAGGCACGTTATAATTGCTTCGTCATCTGTTTTTGAATTTGATATCGTAATTTGTGATAGCAAATTAGTAACTTTATATAAGAAAGCGTCTGAAAGCATGAGGGACATTACTAGAAATATGAAAAAGGACACCGTATAGACGAGGAACAAACTGAAAACAAAGGAGGAAATAGAAAGCCTAAAAAAAAAAAGCAGGCACAAGAACTCTATATGCAAAGCAGTCTGGGACCACTTGCTATAAGAGCAAATGACCTTATAAACTTCAAAAATTCCCCTAAGCACCATTATGTTATGGGATGGAGCCAGAGTTGACTTCCATGACAGTGACCCTGAGACATAAATAAAAGGTTAAATTTTGTTTAGTATATTCTGTTTAAAGATGCAGGAAATATTTAATATACATAAAGAAGACTTCCTTCCTAAAAGGACAAAAAAACCCCCAACCCAACAACTCTGGTTGCTTAAAGAGATAAAACCCTTAGCTGAGATATAACTAGCACTTCTGGTGCTTTAGATATAAACTGTTAGGTGGGGCTGAGTGGGAAATGTTGTATCTTGGACATGGAGACAATGAGGAGACCTAGGAACAGATTTTTGGACTTAAAGACATAAGATCTAGTTAGGGAAAGTCCCCAGGACAACTTGCAGTAAGGAGAGGACAGAAATTTAGAAGACCTCAGGGCACTTCAATGCTACTACTGGGGAGATTGATGCTGGGGGAGAGGAGGGAACAGATTAGGCTGAGTTAGAGAGTAACTTTCCTGAAATACAGCCATGGTAGGATGGAAATCCACTATCTAGTATCTTCCTATTTTAACTAATTGTTAACTAACTGAGTGAAGATAATGGGTTACAATGAGAGATATAGAGATAGGAGTGATAAGATTTATCAACTGGTTTTATATGTATATAAATAAATATATATATATAATGAGTGAAAGTTAGAAGTTATGGATAGCATAGAGGCTTGGAACCTTGGTGATGCAGTGGATAGTGGAGCCCCAAATATGAGAATTTGGAATCCACCTGGATGGAAAGATAGAGAGAAAAAATTCTATTTAAGACATGTTGACAGAAAGACAGGATGACTTTTCTGTCTACATTTGGGGGGACTAAAATCTACTCATCTAACCCATATATATAGCTATGTAGCACATTCCCCAATTACAAAATGAACAGGAGATAAATTATTGGAAAGCAAGTTTGTTTAGTGCAGGGATTGCCCAGAAGGCACCAACTTCATACAAACAAATGGCAAGGCAGAAGGGTGGGAAAGAATGACAAGCTGGCTGGCTCTGCTTTACTCGAATAACTGGTGGAATTATCTCAGGCCACTGAATCATGTGAAATACCCTCTTGCTTTGAAGCCAAAATAGATCTCCTTTATTTAATTGTTCCTAAGGACTTTAATTTTCAATTTCTTCTTATTGTTTAAAAATACCTCCCAGAAAAGCCAAAACAAAAGAATCTATTGTGTGTGTGTGTGTGTGTGTGTGTGCACGCGTGCACACACACACACACACACACACACACAAACACACATATACACTCTCACTTGCCAGCCACTGAAGAACCAGGGGCCTCCTGACTTCTCAGGAATTTTTCTTACAAACAGCTAATTGAAACATTCCTTCAATTTGTGCTGCTCGGTTTTGACAGTAGTTCTGCCCCTTGTCATAAAATCAATGGTCTTTCCCCACCCCCCCTCCTGTCCCTGGCTCTCTCTGACTGCAGGGCCTTCTTTCCTCCACTCAGAGTCTTCCTCAGATCATCGGGGTTAAGTGATCTTTTCATACTGCTTGGCCAGACTGTCACAAGGCATTGAGTGGCTTTGGAAAATGAGCCCCGTTAAATGGACTTGATGGGGGTTAGCACCGCCATTACTGCTCTCACCACTGTGATAAAATGGAGCAATAATGATGGGGGAAGGTACTTATCACTGTCTTTTTGAGATCACTTAAGATAGTTTGGGGCTGAAGCTTTTTGCCAAAGATAAATGGAACGTGTACAAGATAAATGTTACCATCGCAGAATCTCTTTTGAGTGTGAGCTCGTGTGAGTCTGTGTTGTTTACCTGAAGGCCTTCATAGAGCTGTGAGAACAGGTTAGAATAAAGACCTGCCAGAGAGTCTACAACTGGCATGAAGCTGCTACCTGTTGTGATGGGAGTGAGGACTGTTAGATATAAAAGACAAATTCAGAACTCAGCAACAAAGTACAACAAGATGTTTCCATTACCTTTATTTGTAGGCAGAAGGCTGTGTATAGTTTGCCCAGATTTGGCTTGCTAGAGGTCAAGTTGTCTTCCCCAGCTAATGTAAGAAGATAATAGACTAGCATTTAGGAGGTTTGGGGCCATTTTGGGCTCTAGCACTAACCTGAATGGCAATCTACATGGGCAATCAACCTTTCATGCTTCTCACTTTGCTATTGTGTCAAGTGGGAATGTAGTTGGGACGACTGTTGTGAAAGTAAATGTTGGGATTATTGCTGTATAGACAGTAAGTAGTATATTTGAAATTTGAACCCAAATTCTCTCGTTCCAAATTCTGTGCTTATTCAATTAAATGTGAGGAAATCAGTCTGACCAAAGGGATTATGGTCAATAATCATAGGATGAGTGTTTTAAAGCTGGAAGTGACCTTACAGGTCATTTTGTAATCTCCCCATTCTTTTCAGACAAGTAAAAAGACTCAGAGACAGTAAGTGACTTGATTAAGGTCACATAATAGTAAGTAGAATAATTAAGATTCAAACCTAAGTCATCTCATTCCACATCTGTTGCTCTTGAATCTTACATTAAAAACAATACCCAGACACTCTCTACATTGTAGGAAACTCCACATAGAATGAATGGTTTCTTTTGCAAAGACCCAAGATATCATCTTCTGAATTTTTCCTTAGCAATCTAGAATTTAAACTTCCACTACCAGAAAGAAGAGGAAAAATTACATTTAAAGAATATTCTTAGACATAATCCACTTAAATTATTATGTGGAAAGGTCATGGCTAGCTAGGTTTTGCAATGGATAGAGTACATGGCATGGAATCAGGAAGACTCATATTCATAAGTTCAAATCTGGCCTCAGATACTTACTAGCTGTGTGACCTTGGGCAAATCATTTAGTCCTGTTTGCCTCAGTTACCCCATGTGTCAAATTAACCGGAGAAGGAAATTTCAAACTCAGAATCTTTGCCAAGAAAACCATAAATGGAGTCACAAAGAGTCAGACATGACAACAATAACAGAAAGCCCATGTTAAAAACATGATTTTACTTATAAACAGTAATATGGCATAGTAGATATATAGGGAGATTATAGAATGTGGAATTTTAGCTGAGTCTCAACAAAAGCCTGGGAAACTATGTGTCATTGGGAAGGAGGATAGGCAATCCAAGAATGGGGGGGGGAAGAGCAAGTGAAAAAGTATGGACTTGGAGGTGGAGACCTTGGATACAATATCTGCCTCTGAATGCCAGTTTTGTTACCTGGGAAAAGTTATTTAACCTCTCAGAGATGCAGGCAAGTCTCAATACTATAAGTTGTAGAGTTGGTATTTTCCATAGGAATCCTATTTGCATTGAAAGAGGGAATCTTCTCTTGAAATTCCCTTTACTTCTGCCTAAAGTCTTTTTCCATTCTAATCCACATGCTACTGGGTTGACAAGATGCTCTTCCTAAAGTATAGGTCTGACCAAGTCACACTCATGCTCATATAAAATCCTCTGTGTGGCATATAAAGGTCTTCATAACAATCCTTTTATACCTTTCCATCTTTCTTATATCTTGTCCCTTTCAATTTACTCTAAGATCAAGGTACACTGGCCTACCTGCAGTTCCTCGGATACTGACTGTCCATCTCCCATCTCCTTCCTTGTTACCTCTGATTCATAGCCTCCCTAGCTTTCTTCAAGATTCAGCTCAAATTCTACCTTCTGGAGAAGGCCTTTCCTCACCACTTCAGAAGCTAATAATGTCCACTTTCAGATTATATTCATCCCTTCATCCCTTTGTCCTCTCTCTCTCTCAATGTGTATGTGTATATATGTATAACGTATATGTACCTGGTTATTTACATGTTGTCTCCTCCATTAGATTGCATAATCCTTGAGGACAGGAGCAATTTTTTGCCTTTCTTTGTATTTCCCGAGTTTAGCACAGTACTTGTTGGTACACAGCAATCTCTTAATAAATGCTTGTTATCTGGCTAACTGATTACACCAAGGGAATCACAGGTCCAATCTAAAAAGCTTATAATTATTACTAAGAAAGTCACTTACTGGTGATGGAGGCAAAATGGTGGAGAAAAGGAAGAGATTTAACTGAGCTCTCCCCCAAAACCCTCAGAATGCCTTTAAATAATGGCACAAAAATTACTGGAGCAGCAGAACCCACAAAAGGGCAGGGTGAAATAATATTCCAGCCAAAAATCACTTAGAAGGTCAGCAGGAAAGGTCTGTCATACATGAATGAGAGTAGAGCACAGTCAAGTGCAGGCTGTGCCAGACCTAGCAAATCAGAAGCAGGCCTTGGGAGCCACAGAATCAGCAGTGGCAGTAGCTACTTCCAGAGCTCTCAGCTCACGGACAACAAATGGGTCAAACAACCAATTAGGAGATTACAAGGGTTTATTTTCTAGTACTGAGGCAGGACTCTGTTGCTTTGCCCACACTTGGATCCCACAGGTTGCGGTCCTAGGTGGCAATCCCAGGGCAAGGAGGAGCACTAGCACATGCCAGCTTGTGGCCATAGTGCAATGGGGACTCTCCTCACAGTTACAGGTCAGAAAAGAGTTCTTGTGTTCACTCACAGACCAGAGCACAGGCCAGGAAAGTAGTAAACTCATATCTCCTCATATCATACCACCTTGGAAGAACTGAAAACTTACAGGTCCCTAGAGGTATCTCTGAAAACAGCTGTACAAAAGCTTGTAACACTACACCCTCTACCCTAGAATCAGACCTACTTTAACAAAGAGTTAAAAGTCAAGAAATAGGCTGGGAAAATGAGCAAACAACAGAAAAATTCAAGGAAGATAAAAATACACACTGAGAAGATTGCAAAGTCAAAATTCCTGCGTCCAAAGCCTCCAATAAAAATATGAATTAGTCTCAGGCTATGGAAGAGCTCTGAAAAGCTGAATTAACCAAATGGAAAAAGAGGCACAAAAGTTCACTGAAAAAAAACTCCTTAAAAATAGAATTGGCTAAATGGAAAAGGAGGTACAAAAGGTCAATGAAGAAAATAATTCCTTAAAAATTAGAATTAAATTAATGAAATCAAGAAACAATGAAACAAAACCAAACGAATAAAAATAGAATAAAATGTGAAATATCTCATTGGAAAAGAACTGACTTGGAAATTAGATCAGGGAGAGATAATTTTAAAAGTTATTAGACTACCTGAAAGCTATGATAAAAAAAGAAGAGCTTAGACATCATCTTTCAAGAAATTATCAGGAAAAACTGCCCTGATATCCTAGAACCAGTAGATAAAATGGAAATTGAAAGAATCTACCAATCACCTCCTGAAAGAGACCCCAAAATGAAAACTCTCAGAAATATTATAGTCAAATTTTAGAGCTACCAAGTCAAGGAGAAAATACTGCAAGTAGCCAAAAAGGAACAATTCAGTATCATGAAGTGACAGTTAGGATAACAAAAGAGTTATCAGCTTCTATGTTAAACGATCTAAGGGATTTGAATATGATATTCTGGAGGGCAAATGAGTTAGGATTATAACCAAGAATCATCTATTCAGAAGAACTGAGTATTATCCTACAAGCGGAAAAATGGATATTCAATGAAATAGAGGACTTTCAATCATTCTTTTTTTTTTTAGTTTTTGGGCGGGGCAATTGCAGTTAAGTGACTTGCCCAAGGTCACACAGCTAGCACATGTGTCAAGTGTCTGAGGCTGGATTTGAACTCAGGTTCTCCTGACTCCAGGGCCAACGCTTTACTCACTGCCCCACCTAGCTGCCCCACTTTCAATCATTCTTAATGAAAAGATCAGAGTAGAATAGAAAAGTTTACTTGAAAATACAAGACTCAAGAGAAACATTAAAAAAGTAAGCAGGAAAGGGAAATCATAAGGGACTTAATCAAGTTAAACTGTTTACATTCCTACATGGGAAGATGACACCTGTAACTCACATGAACTTTCTCATTACTATGACAGTTAGAAGAAGTAGATATAGACAAAGGGCACAGGTGTTAGTTGAATATGAAAGAATTATATCTAAAAAATGAAAATAAGGAATGAAAGGGGAATGTACTGGGAGAAAGGGAAAGGTAGAGATAGAATGGGGTAAATTATGTCACATAAAAGAGGCAAGAAAAAGATATTATAGTGGAGAGGAAGAGGGGGGAGATGAGGAGGAATGAGATTGCTCTCATCAGAATTGGCTCAAATAGGGAATAATATACACACTCAATTGGATATAGAAATCTATCTTATCCTACAGGAAGGTAAGAGGGGAAAGTGATTAAACAAGGGGTGGTGGTGGTAGAAGGGAGGACAGATTGGGGGAGGGAGTAGTCAGAAGCAAAACACTTTTGAGGAGGGACAGGGTGAAAAGAGAGAGAATAAAATAAACAGGGAGATAGGACAGTGGGAAATACATTTAGCAATAGTAACTGTGAAAAAAAATTGAAGCATATTTCTCTGATAAAGGCCTCATTTCTCTAACATATAGAGAACTGAGTCAAATTTATAAAAGTAAGAAACATTCCCCGGTTGATAAATGACAAAAAGATATGAATAGTTTTCAGATGAAGTAATCAAAGCTATCTATAGCTATCTATAGCCACATTGAAATAAATACTCTAACTCACTATTGATTGTAGAAATGTAAATTAAAACAATTTTGAGGCACTACCTTATACCTATATATAGATTTTCTAATAGAATAGAAAAGGAAAATAACAAATGTTGGAGGAGATGTGGAAAAATGGGGCATTAATGCGCTGTTGGTAGAGTTGTGAACTGATTCACCATTCTTTAGAGCAATTTGGAACTATGCCCAAAGGGCTATAAAACCATACATACCCTTTGACCTACCAGTACCACTACTAGGTCTGTATCCCCAAAGAAATAAAAAACCAAAAGGATAAGAAACTACATGTACAAAAATAATTATAGAAGCTCTTTTACAACATGACTAATATGGAAATGTTTTGCATGACCACACATGCCTAATCTATATTGAATTGTTTGCATTCTCAATGGCGGGGAGGGAGGAAGGGGAGAATTTGGAGCTCAGAGTTTTAAAAATAAATGTTAAAAATTGTTTTTACATGTAACTGGGGAAAATAAAATACTAAATAATTAAAAAAGAGTAACTGGGGGACTGCTATATTTTGCCCTAGTCAGAAAAACAAAGGAAAAGATAAAAAACATTGCTTACCTTCACTGAGTCTCAATTTTTTTATTATCATTTTAACCACCTACGTCATGCAAAGAAAGCATGCTAAACATGAGTTGTTAACACAAAGATATAGAAGACAAGATCCTCATCCTTGAAATTCTTGTCATTTGATAGAGGAGATAATCACAATAGTTAATATAGATATAGCACTTAAACGTTTATAAAATATTTCACATATATAATCTGATTTGATCTTCAAAACAACCCTGTGAGGTAGGTGCTATTATTATCCCTGTTTTACACATAAAAATATTGAAGCTGAGATGACAGCAAGTAATTTGCCTGGGTTCACAAAGCTCTTGAGTGTCTGAATCAGGGTTCGAAGTGAGGTCTTCCTTACTTGAAGTCCAGTTCACTATACCACCTAGCAGACCTATACATCAGTAAATATAATACAAGTTAGAATAATAATACCAGTATGCATGCAATGGGATAAGGTGAGGGTAAAATCATGTCCATGTGAGGAATGAGAAAATACTTCATGGAATAGGTAACATTTAGTCAAGATCTTGAAGGATGGGTAGAATAGTAATAGAGCAACTATAAAGGGCTATATAATTCCAAGCATAAGTGTGAGCAAAGGTGTGGAAATGGAAATGTACAGGAAATCTTCGAGAGATAATGAATAGCTCATTCTAGCTGAACTAAAGGTATAGAAAAGGTGTGGTATGAGATAAGACACAAAGTATAGATTCAAGACAAACTGTATAGAGATTTTAATGCCTAGAACTAACAAATTTGATTGGCAGTGAAGAAACCTTGACTATTATTTACCAATGGTATGATAATTGCCGACCTATATATTAGGAAGATTAACATGGCAGCGGTACATAGAATCAATTGGAAGGAGGAGAGATTGGAGACAGGAAGACTTATTAGAAAGATATTGAAAGAATCTAAGCAAAGTGCTAAGAGCCTTTCAGAACTTTATAGGGTTACCACCCATTAAGGAGAATGGTATCAGTGGGAAATGTAAGGAGAATGTGAATTCAAGAGATGTTACAGATCTATAATTTTTTTCAAGTTGCAAAGAAGATTTATGACCAATGGAATGAATCATGAGAGAGAAGAAACAAAACCCAAAAGAAAACAACAGAGAGAGAGAGAGAGAGAGAGAGAGAGAGAGAGAGAGAGAGAGAGAGAGAGAGAGAGAGAGAGAAAGCAAATAGTTTGCCTCAATCTGCATTCAGATTCCACAGTTCTTTCTCTAAATGTAAATGTAAATAGCTTTTTCCATCATGAGTCCTTTGGAGCTGTCTTTGAGCATTGTACTGCTGAGGAGAGGGAAGTCTATCAAAGTTAGTCATCACAGAATCCATATGTCTGTGGTTGTGTATAATGTTCTCCTGGTTCTGCTCCTTTCACTCTGCATCATATCATGTAGGTCTTTCCAGGTTATTATGAAGTCCCTATCTTCATCATTTCTTATAGCACAGTAGTATTCCATTACATTCATATACCACAACTTGTTCAGCCATTCCCCAATTGATGGGCATCCCCTTGATTTCCAATTCTTTGCCTCCACAAAAATAGCAGCTATAAACATTTTTGTACATACAGGTCCCTTTCCCACTTGTGTGATCTCTTTGGGATATAGCCCCAGGAGTGGTATTGCTGGGTCAAAGGGGATGCACATTTTTATAGCCCTTTGGGCATAGTTCCAAATTACTCTCCAAAATGGCTTGATCTGTTCACAACTCCACCAACAATGTATTAGTGTTCCAATTTACCCACATCTTCTCTGGCATTTATCATTTGCCTGTTTTGTCATGTTAGCCAAACTGACAGGAGAGATGTGGTGCCTAAGAGGTTGTTGTGATTTGCATTTCTCTAATCAGTAGTGATTTAAAGCATTTTTCCTATGTCTATAGATATCTTTAATTTCTTCCTCTGAAAATTGCCTGTTCATGCCCTTTGACCATTTCTCAATTGGGGAATGACTTTTATTCCTCTAAATTTGGCTCAGTTCCCTGTATATTTTAGATACGAGGCCTTCATCAGAGACATTGGTTGTAAAGATTTCCTCCCAATTTTCTGCTTCCCTCCTAATCTTTGTTGCATTGGCTTTGTTTATACAAAGACTTTTCAGTTTAGCATAATCAAAATTATCCATTTCACATTTTATGATGCTCTCTATCTCTTGTTGGGTCATGAATTCTTCTCTTTCCCATAAATCTGACAGGCAAACTATTCCTTGCTCTCCCAAATTGCTTATAGTATCAAACTTTATTCCTAAATCATGTACCCATTTTGATTTTATTTTGGTATATGGTGTAAGAAATGGGTGTATGCCCAGTTTCTGCCATACTATTTTTCAATTTTTACAGCAGTTTTTATGAAATAGTGAATTCTTAACCCAGAAGCTGGATTCTTTGGGTTTATCAAAGAGTAGATAGCTATAGTCAGTGACTTCTGCGTCTTGTGTACCTAACCTGTTCCATGGATCTACCACTCTGTTTCTCAGCCATTACAAGGTAGTTTTGAGGACTGCTGCTTTGTAGTACAGTTTGATATCTGGTATGGCTAGCCCACTTTCCCTAGCATTTCTTTTCATTAATTCCCTTGATATTTTGGACTTTTTGTTCTTCCAGATGAATTTTGTTATTTTTTTCCAGCTCTGTAAAATAATTTTTTAATAGTTTGATTGGTATGGCACTGAATAAGTAAATTAATTTAGGTAAAATTGTCATTTTTATTATATTAGCTGGGCCTAACCATCGGCAAATGATGTTAATCCATTTAATTAGATCTGACTTTATTTGTGTGAGAAGTGTTTCATAATTGTGTTCATATAGGCCCTGGGTTTGTCTTGGCAGATAGACTCCCAAATATTTTATAGTGCCTACAGTAACATTAAATGGAATTTCTCTTTCCATCTCTTGCTGCTGGGCTTTTTTTAGTAATATATTGGAATGCAGAGGATTTATGTGGGTTTATTTTATATCCTGCAACTTTGCTAAAGTTGTTTATTATTTCAAGTAGTTTTTTACCTGAATCCCTAGGATTCTCTAAATCATCATATCATCTGCAAAAAGTGATAATTTGGTTTCTTCTTTGCTTGTTCTAATTCCCTCAATTTCTTTTTCTTCTCCTATTGCTACAGCTAACATTTCTAGTACCAAACCGAATAATAGGGGTGATAATGGACATCCTTGTTTCACCCCCGATCTTATTGGGAATGCATCTAGATTATCCCCATTACATATAATGCTTGCTGATGGTTTTAGGTAGATGCTATTTATAATTTTAAGGAAGACTCCATTCCTATGCTTTCTAATGTTTTTAATAGGAATGGGTGTTGTATTTTGTCCAAAGCATTTTCTGAATCTATTGAGATGATCATATGGTTTCTGCTAGTTTTGTTATTGATATGATCAATTATGCTGATAGTTTTCCTAATATTGAACCAGCCTTGCATTCCTGGAATAAATCCTAACTGGTTTTAGTGTATTATTTTTGTGATAAGTTGCTGCAATCTTTTTGTTAATATTTTATTTAAAAATTTTGCTTTAATATTCATTATGGAAATTGGTCTATAATTTTCTTTCTCTGTTTTGAACCTTCCTTGTTTAGGTATTAGTATCATATTTGTGTCAGAAAAAGAATTTGATAGGACTCCTTCTTTGCCTATTTTCCCAAATAGTTTATAAAGTACGGGAATTAGCTGTTCTTTAAAGGTTTGATAGAATTCACATATAAGGGGCAGAGCCAAGATGGCAGCTGGAAAGCAGTGACTTGCATTAGCTGCCCCCCAGGTCCCTCCAAAAACCTATAAAAATGACTCTGAACAAATTCTAGAACTGCAGAACCCACAAAATAGCAGAGGGAAGCAGGGCTCCAGCCCAGGACAGACTGGATGGTCACTGGGTAAGGTCTATTGCACACAGAGCTGGGAGAGGAGTGGAGCAGAGTTCAGCATGGGCGGCAGCAGGACCAACTAGACAGGCCACTGGGTGGAACAGGCCCTAGTGCCCTGAATCAGTGAGCTGTGGTAGTTACCAGACTTCTCAACCACAAACACCAAAGACGAAAGAGAAGGATAGTGGGAAAAGCTGCTGGGGCAGAGTGAAAGGAGTTCGCAGTTTAGCCACCACCCTTGGCAGTGGGTGTGGTGCAGCTACAGAACTACAACTGCAGTTGCTTCTGGCCCCAAGCCCAACTGGTGGAAGGAATTAAGTGGCAGATCAGAGCAGGAGTGCAGAGACTGCTTAAGATCCTAGTCAGGTCCCAGTTGGTTGTTTTTGGGGGAGGAGGAGTGCTGGTGTGGCAGAGCTGGCTGTGTAGAAATAGCTCTGAAAACAACAGCACATCCCCTCAAGCTTGGAACAAGGTACTCTCTACTCTACAAACAGTCATACCCTGACGAGAAACTCAAGGGTCAAGTAGTTGGCTGGGAACATGGCCAGGCAGCGAAAATGGACTCAGATTCAGATTCAGACTTTAGAATCTTTCTTTGGTGACAAAGAAGACCAAAACGTACAGCCAGAAGAAGTCAACAAAGTCAAAGAGCCTACATCAAAAGCCTCCAAGAAAAACATGAACTGGTCTCAGGCCATGAAAGAGCTCAAAAAGGATTTGGAAAAGCAAGTTAGAGAAGTAGAGGAAAAATTGGGAAGAGAAATGAGAATGATGTGAGAAAACCATGAAAAACAAGTCAATGACTTGCTAAAGGACACCCAAAAAAGTACTGAGGAAAACAACACCTTAAAAATAGACTAACTCAAATGGCAAAAGAGCTCCAAAAAACCAATGAGGAGAAGAATGCCTTGAAAGGCAGAATTAGACAAATGGAAAAGGAGGTCCAAAAGACCACTGAAGAAAATATTACTTTAAAAATTAGATTGGAGCAAGTGGAAGCTAGTGAGTTTAGGAGAAATAAAGATATTATAAAACAGAACCAAAGGAATGAAAAAATGGAAGACAATGTGAAATATCTCATTGGAAAAACCACCAACTAGGAAAACAGATCCAGGAGAGATAATTTTAAAATTATTGGATTGCCTGAAAGCCATGATCAAAAAAAGAGCCTAGATATTATCTTTCAAGAAGTTATCAAGGAGGGCTGCCCTGATATTCTAGAGCCAGAAGGTAAAATAGAAATTGAAAGAACCCACCAATTGCCTCCTGAAAAAGATCCCCAACAGATAACTCCTAAGAATATTGTCACCAACTTCCAGAGCTCCAAGGTCAAGGAGAAAATACTGCAAGCAGCCAGAAAGAAACAATTTGAGTATTGTGGAAACACAATCCGAATAGCATAAGACCTAGCAGCTTCTATGTTAAGGGATCGAAGGGCTTGGAATACAATATTCCGGAGGTCAATGGAGCTAGGATTAAAACCAAGAATCACCTACCCATCAAAACTGAGTATAATGCTACAAGGCAAAATATGGATTTTCAATAAAATAGAGGACTTTCAAGCTTTCTCAGTGAAAAGACCAGAGCTGAATAGAAAATTTGTCTTTCAAACACAAAAATCAAGAGAAGCATGAAAAGGTAAACAAGAAAGAGAAATCACAAGGGACTTAGTAAAGTTGACCTGTTTTGTTTACATTCCTACATGGAAAGATGATGTTTATGATTCATGAGACCTCAGTATTAGGGTAGCTGAAGGGAATATACATACATACATACATATATATATATATATGTATATATATGTATATATACATACACACACACACACACATAGACAGATGGCACAGGGTGAGTTGAATATGAAGGGAAGATATCTAAAAAATAAAATCAAATTAAGGGATGAGAGAGTAATATATTGAGAGAGGGAGAGATAGAATGGGGTAAATTATCTCTCATAAAAGTGGCAAGAAAAAGCAGTTCTGTAGGAAGGGAAGAGGGTGCAGGTGAGGGGAAATGAGTGAATCTTGCTCTCATTGGATTTGACCTGAAGAGGGAATAACATACACACTCAACATACATACTCACATATCTTACCCCACAGGAAAGAAGGAGGAAGAAGATAAAAAGGAGGGATGCTAGAAGGGAGGGCAGATGGGGAAGGAGGTAATCAGAAACAAACACTTTTGAAAAGGGACAGGGTCAAGGGAGAAAATTGAATAAAGGGGGATAGGTTAGGAAGGAGCAAAATATAGCTAGTCTTTCGCAACATGAGTATTGTGGAAGGGTTTTACATAACAATATGCATATGGCCTATGTTGACTTGCTTGCTTTCATAGGGAGGGTGGGTGGGGAGGGAAGAGGGGAGAGAATTTGGAATTCAAAGTTTTAAAAACAGGTGTTCAAAAAGAAGTTTTTGCATGCAACTAGGAAATAAGATACATAGGCAGTGGGGCATAGAAATTTATCTTGCCCTACAAGAAAGTCACGGAAAAGGGGATGGGAGTGAAATGGAGTGACAGAAGGGAGGGCTGACTGGGGAACAGGGTAACCAGAATACAAGCCATCTTGGAATGGGGGGGAGGGTAGAAATGGGGAGAAAATTTGTAATTCAAACGCTTGTGAAAATCAGTGCTGAAAACTAAATATATTAATAAATTAAAATAAAGAATTCACATGTAAAACTATCTGGAGAGTTTTTCCTCTGGAGTTCCTTGACGGCTTGCTGAATTTCTTTTTCTGAAGTGGGGTTATTTAGGTAATTTATTTCCTCTTCTGTTAACCTGGGCAATTTGTATTTTTGTAAATATTCATCCATTTCCCTGAGGTTATCAAATTTATGGGCATATAATTGGGCAAAATAATTCCTAATTATTGTTTTAATTTCTTCTTCATTGGAGGTGAATTCACCCTTTTCATTTTTGATATTGGTAATTTGGTTATCTTCTTTTTTTAATCAAGTTGACCAAGAGTTTATCAATTTCATTGGTTTTTTCATAAAACCAGCTCTTAGTTTTATTTATTAGTTCAATAATTTTCTTGATTTCAGTTTCATTACTCTCTACTTTGATTTTCAGCGTTTCTAATTTGTTATCTAATTGGGGATTTTCAATTTGTTCTTTTTCTAGTTTTTTTAGTTGTATGTTCATTTCATTGATCTTATTATCTATTTAATTCATGTAAGCATTTAGAGATATAAAACTTTCCCTAAGAACTGCTTTGCTGCACCCCATAAGTTTTGGTATGTTGTCTCATTATTGTCGTTCTCTTGAATGAATTTATTAATTGTTTCTAGGATTTGTTCTTTGGCCCACTCATTCTTTAGGTTTAGATTATTCAGTTTCCCATTAATTTTTAGTTTATCTTTCCATGGTCCTTTATTACAAATAATTTTTATTGCATCATGATCTGAGAAGGATGCATTGACTATTTCAGCCTTTCTGCACTGTATTGTGAGGTTTTTATGCCCTAGTGCATGGTCAATTTTTGTGTATGTGCCCCATACCTTTGAGAAAAGTATATTCCTTTTTTCCCCATTCAATTTTCTCCAGAAGTCTATCATATCTGCTTTTTCTAAAATTCTATTCACCTCCTTAACATTTTTCTTGTTTATTTTAGGTTAGATTTATCAAGTTCAGAGAGGGGGATGTTGAGGTTCCCCGCTAGTATGGTTTTGCTGTCTATTTCTTCCTGTAACTCCCTTTACTTCTCCTCTAAGAATCTGCATGCTATATGACTTGGTGCATATATGTTAAATAATCATATTGCTTCATTGTTTATGGTGCCTTTTAGCAGGATATAGTGTCCTTCCTTATCTCTTTTAATTAGATCTATCTTTCCTTTTGCTTTGTCTAAGATTAGGATTTCTACTCCTGATTTTTTTACTTTAGCTGAAGCACAATATATTCTACTCCATTGTTTTACTTTCATCCTATGTGTATCCCCCCTTTTCAAATATGTTTATTGTAAACAACATATTGTAGGATTATGGTTTTTAATCCATTCTGCTATCTGCTTCCATTTTATGGGAGATTTAATCCAATTCACATTCACAGTTATGATTACAAGCTGTGTCTTTTTCTCCATCCTGTTCCCCCCCACCATTTATGCTTTTATTTCTCCCTCCTCCCTCTGTTCCTCAAAGGAATTTTGCTTTTAACCACTGCCTTCCTCAATTTACCCTCCCTTTTCCTTTCCCTCCCTTATCTTACCCTTCCCCCCTTGCTACTTCTTCCCTCCTTTCTGTCCACCCTCCCTTTCCTTTCCTCTTTCCCTGTCTGCTGCCTGTAGGACAAGTTTGATTTCTATACTTTTCAGAGTATGTTATTCTCTTCTTGAACCAAATCCGATGAGAGTAAAGCTCATACACTACTCTTCTCCCTTCCTTCTTTCCCTCTACTATGATGTGTTTTTGTGCCTCTTCATTTGATGTAATTTACCCTTTTTTACTACCTCCTTACCTCTTCTCCCAGAACCCTCCCTTTACATCTCTTAATTATGTTTTTTTATCCTTGTATAAGTTATTTTATACTGATACCCACAGTCTGTATATATCCCTTTCAATTGTCATAATAACTGTACTATTCTCAAGATTAACATATATATAACATATAAAACAATATAATCATATAAAGATGTAAACAATTTGCCCTTATTGATTAACAACATTTGTGAGGGCTTTTCCCTGTTTACCTTTTTATGTCTCTCTTGAGTTTTGTATTTGAAGATCAAATTTTCCATTGAGTTCTGGCCTTTTCATCAGGAAGGTCTGGAATTCCCTTATTTTCTTGAATGTCCATTTTCTTACCTGAAAAATTATGCTCAGTTTTGCTGGGTAGTTAATCCTTGGTTGTAGTCCAAGCTCCTTTGACCTTCGGAATATCATATCCCAATTTCTCCTATCATTTAATGTAGAAGCTGAAAGATCCTGCATGATCCTGATTGTAGTTCCACAATATTTGAATTGTTTCTTTTTGGCTTTTGCAGTATTTTCTCCTTGACTTTGTAATTCTGAAATTTGTCTATAATATTTCTTGGAGTTTTCAATTTAGAATCTCTTTCAGGGGGTGATCAGTGGATTCTTTCAATGATTATTTTCCCATCTGGTTTTAGGACCTGTGGGCAGTTATCTTTGATAACTTCTTTGGAGATACTGTCAAGGCTCTTTTTTTCATCATGGCTTTCCGGTAGAACAATAATTCTTAAATTGTCTCTCCTGGATCTATTTTGCAGGTCAGTTGTTTTCCAATCGTATATTTCACTTATCTTCTATTTTTTCATTCTTTACATTTTGTTTGACTACTTCTTGATGCCTCATAGAGTCATTAGCTTCTACTTGCTCAATTCTAATTTTTAATGAGTTGTTGTCTTCATTCTGTGGAGTTGACACTAAGTTGAGCAGTAGATGTAAAGCATAGTGGGCTGAAAGTCTAGTTTCTGCCCTCTATAAAGGGATTCATTGGGAAGAGTTTGGGAGGGGAGAAGAGGCTGAGAGAAGTGATGTCAGCTAAGTTTGAGTTAGCAGCATGTTGCTGAGTTTAGAATTGAGGAGTTTATCCTGGGAGGGGCATCATTCCGAGAAATGCATTGAGAAAGGGTCTTTTCATCCTTATAGCCTAACTGAATCAGAAGCAATGACTTTTGGGTGAAAAGTGAGCATCCTTTACCCAAGTTCTGTACTCAAGTACAGAACATACTTGTATTGATACAGTATACTCTCTATATCTTGAAGTTCATGTGGTAGTCCTTTTGCAGTAGACTTTATGCAAGAGGGTTGTGTTCTACCACTGTGATACAAGGACAATGCTGAAAAATTTCTGAGTGCCAGTAATCCCATGCCCTGTAGCAGATCTATAATTACCTGACATGCGAACCCAGCAGGGCTTACTGGGACAATGCCACGTAATGACAGAGTATTTATAAGTGGCTGTGGATTATTGTGTAATCACACTGAATAGATCCAAAAGTAATTACATACATTCTCCCCTTGGGGTTTGGAGAGAAAGCATAACCACATGCTCATAGGCTGACTTCTCTAAAAGTATGCTCTCCTTGCAGGAATTTCCCAGCAGGAGAAGGAAAAGAGGAGCAATAATGAGTCTAAGTGGTCAAGCACTTTCCTTAAGAGCAATGTTGTTAACCCCATTGCCCTGGCTAGATTCCAGCTCAGGAAATGACATTCAGCTGCTGTGTCTTCCCTGAAACCCTTACCCCCCAGAAATTTTTGTTCCATCCTTGCTAGTGCTCAACAAAGACAGAAAAGGGTTGATAGACCGTAGTAGGAAGAGCACTGGATCGGGGGAAGGGGGATTGAATTATAATTCTAACTTTGCCCCTTTGCCAGATGCAGCGGCAGTCCAAGCCCTAACCTTGGACCTTCATTATCTGACTTATAGGGGGTAGGTGGGGCAGGTGGATTTTAAAATCACTAAGGTCCTTTAGAGTTTGTACATTCTATGAGTCCATCAGGGAGGGGAGGAGGTCAAGATGAACTTCTCTCCGTAATGGGATTTTAACACACCCCATCCAGCAAATCAATAGAGTGCTATGTGCACAATTTCAGCAGAGTCAGGTTGCCAATGATAGTAAGGTAAATGGTTTACTCTCTATTGTAATGTGGACATTACTGACAGTGATTATTCCTAGACTGGTGGCTGACTTCCATCATAGGAAGGCTATGATCTTTGGTCTTCTGGATCTTCAGGTCTTTATGAGGCATCCCCGTCCTATCTCTTGGCTCTCTCTTTGTTTTACACAATGGGTAAGGAGCAGGGCTTGAAGGCCGATTCCTATTTGTAAACCATTTTGAAGAAACTAAGACTGTTCAGATGCTAATTATAGCTTTAAGGTGCCAAGTCAATGAATGAATGAAAGAAAGAATGAAAAATTACTTATTAAGTGCTTACTATATGTCAAGCACTATGTTTAAGCACTGGAAATACAAACACAAAAGCAAGATAAATGCTATTCTCAAGGAACTCTCATTCTAATGAAAGAGACAACACAAGAAGGTTTTAGCAGCCAGTTAGATAGAAAGGCACAGGAGTATTCAGGATACAGTAGCCAAACAGATCACTGTGCATTTTCTTTAATGTCATTTCTACCGAAAAACCATTGTATTGAACCATTTGATGGTGCAAAAGACTTTGGTGGAGAGAATTTTCTTTTCTGGTTTTTTCAGTATCCATGGTTTCTGAAGAGGTAGGGTTTTTAGCACAAAAAAGGCAATTAATATTAGTAGAAATAATGATAGCTAACATTTGTAGTGCAGTGTACAGAGTGCCCCACCTGGAGTCAAGAGGACTTGCGTTCAAATCTAGTCTCATACATTTACTAATGTATGGGGATGTAATGTAATGGGGAAACTCATTTAATACTGTTTGCCTTAGTTTCCTCATCTGTAAAAGGAGCTAGAGAAGGAAATGGCAGATCACTCTATTATCTTTGTCAGAAAAACCCCAAATGGGGTCATGAAGGATCATGACTGAAACAAACAAACAACAAATATAGTTCTTACCATGTTCCAGATACTATGTTAGAATGCTTTATGATTATTAAATCATTTGATCTTCACGATAACCCTGGGAGGTAAGTTCTATTATTACCCCAGTTTTATAGTTGAGGAAATTGAAACAAATAGAGTTTAAGTGATTTGCCCATGGTCACACAACTAGTTAATGTCTGAGAGGCCATATTTAAACTCCGGTCTTCCAGACTCAGAGACTGCACTCTATCTAGTATGCCACCATTTTCCAGGTTGCTTCCCTGCAAAGATTTGCACCCTTGGACTTAGGCTGCAGGATCTCTGTGTTTCTTATTCATGTAAAAGATGAGATGCTATAAGTAAAGTTCTTTGAGCTCTATTAGGCTCTTTCCTTTGGGGGAGGGGTGGGAGGAGGGGGGAGAGGAGGTGGGAGAAGGGGATGGTGTTTTGTTTCTTATAAATGCAAAACCTATTTGGTCTTTGTAGAATGCACATCTCTAAGATACTAACTCATGATTCTTATGACAATTCTCTATAGGTTCTAGAAAGAAACTAAGCTATGACCTACTCAGTCTCTAGGAAGAAGGTATACTCTTAAACGTAATGATTTCCTTGTTTCTGTGTCTGAAGCTTCATTCATAAGAGGTTAGGTTTGCCAATCAAAAAATTCAAAAAATCGAGAATCATAGCATTACCAGGGTGGAAGCACAGAGGTCATCCACCCAAATGCCTACCCAAAGTATAAATCTTGGATACATCTCTAATAAGTGGCCATCCAAATTACTGAAGCAAACAGGGTAAAGTGACCTGCCCAGGGTCACACAGCTAGTAAGTGTCTGAGGTTGCATTTGAACTCAGGAAGAGGAGCCTTCCTGACTCTAGGTTCAGCACTTTTTCCACTATACAATCTAACTGCCCCCTGATGTCATGGTCCTCTTTGAAAATGAAGGACAAACACAACTTGTGAGGAGACCCAGCTTCCTGAAAGGGGACCCAGCTATTGGGTGACTCAGCTTGTCCTCTCCCTCTCCTGCTCCTTCTCCTCTCCAAAGGAAGGTAAATTTTGATGGCAGAAGCTGCCTACTTAACTTGGGGTTTACTAGCTATATTTCTCTTTCTTTCTTCTTTTCTTTCTTTTTTCCTTCCTCCCTCCCTCCTTCTATCCCTTCCTTCCCTCCTTCCTTCTTTCCTTCCTTTCTCTCTCTTCCTTCCTCCCTTCCTCTTTCTACTTTGTTTCTTTCTTTGTTTCTTCTTTCTTTGTTTATTTCTGTTTCTTTCTTTTTCTTTCTTTCTTTCTCTCTTTCTTTCTCCAAATCTTAAACCCAGTTCACTCTGAAGCTCATAGATTTTAGAACACAATAGGTCCCTGCCCCCAAGCTCCACTTAATGGCTGTATTTTGGGCCCTCCTGGCTTAGAGTGAATGTCAATGGTAACTCTTTCTCTTTGGAATAGCAATCCTGAAGGTCTTCCCCTCCAAGCTTGATTTTTTCTTTTTTTCTAATCGAAGGGGCCATCTGTTGACTCATTTCTGAAAGAGGCCTATTCACTGAATGAGTGTTACCTCATTCTTAAGTGAGTAAGTGAAAAGGCCTTAGCCCAAAAGGGCCAGGGTCTCCCATTGCATCCTGGGTCATCTCTAGTCATCCTGATGACACTGGATCCAGATAGCTCTGGAGGAGAAGGTGTGCCTGGTGACCTTGGCAGCCCTCCCTCACTCAAATCAAAGTCAACTGCAAGTCATGTCATTTCCCTGATGTCATGGCCCCCTTGGAAAAGGAAGGACAAACACAACAACAATCCAAATTACTCAAAGCTCTTGTTTGTTTGTTTGTTTTGGGTTTTTTTTGATGGCAGAGAACTCATTATCTCTCATTGCAGCCATTCCCAAATGTTGGGCAGAGTTAATTTTTCCTTTTACTAGCTTGAAATCTGCTTCTTTGAATTTTCTATTTCATAGATTTTTCTGCCTTCTTTTTCTTCTTGGCATCTCCATGACATTCCTTTTCTACTTCTACCATCATGTCTTCCTCTTCTCCACCTAAAACTTAGTTCCAGCCTTTGAGCACCTAGGCATTTAGCTTTACCTGGGATTGGGGGAGAGTGATTTCAACAAATGCTGCCATGTTTATTTCCTAGTCTAGTTTTCCAGCTCTCCTTTTTATTTTGACTTCCCTCATTAGAATATTATGTCTTCAGTGGCAGTGACTGTATCATTTGTATTTATATTTCCAGCAATAGGCACATAGTAAGTACTTAATACACATTTTAATCTATCTGTCTATCACCTATTTCTATTATTTGTCTCTATCATCTCTATTATATATATCTATTTCCCTATTTAATATCTATATCTCTATCATCTATCTTAAGTTATCTATCTAGCATCTATCACTATCATCTCTATTTCTCCATCTATCATCTATCTGTATTTCTCTATCATCTATCATTTCTCTATATCCATCTATGTATCTATGTATCTATCTATTCATCCATCTATCTATCTATCTAACTATCTAATCAGAATGAGTTTAATCCATTTTCTACTGACAGACCCTTCAAAGATTTGAAAACAGTGACCATCCCCTCCCCTAAATCTTCTTTTCTCTAGGTGAAATTGTCCCAGTAGATTCAGCTGGTCCTCCTAGTACAAGGGTTAGTGTCCTTACATCATTCTCTTTACCTTCTTATTCCCATATCCCAGCTTGTTATTTTCAATATCTATTCAAAGCAAAAGAATGAACAGATAAAACACAACACAATATAAATCCTGGACTTTGTGCTCACCATCACATTCATTTCAGAGCCAGGAAGGACATTGGGTTTTAGGAACAGCAAGAAAACAAAGGAAATGAATCAGAAGTCATTGGAATCCATCATCAGAGCAAAACAATGGTACCTTTTCTCCTTTCTCCTAGAGGTACTTTGGGCAACATCAATTACCCAGTGAGAAAGTGGGCAGCACTCAATTCCTGTGTCAGGGACCAAAGGTCCTGCATAGATCTCTATTGATTCCTCTCAAAGAGTTAAGTATGGTCGCTATTACTTGGTCTCTGAGAAATTTACTTTCAATTTTGCTACAAATTTAGCTTAGGAGACAACTTGTGAAGGACAGGGCCCTGCCTAGGGAAGACATGTATATGAGGAGACGGGGTGTATTAATGGAGGTGACAGGCTAGTTCTTTTATATAAAGAAAGAATAGTATTCATTCAGTTCAGTAATTCACCATATACTCATCAAATGAGTACAAAATACTATGCTAGGAGCTAGGGATACACATTACTATGACCTAAAGGAATTTACATTCTCCCAGAATAACAAAGTTAAAAAGAAAAAAAACTTTATCAGTGAGGCAAATATTGTTGACCTTCCTCTTCACCTAAGTAAGGAAGGAAATAAGCATTTATTAAATGTTTACTATATGCAAGACACTATACTAAGCACTGAAGTTTCAAATTCAAGCGAAAAGAAAGCCAGTTCCCATCCTCAAGGAGCTTACATTCTAAAGAGGGGGCCAAGTGATGGGAGTGAAGCGGGAATAAAAGTACCCAGTGTGGAGTTGTGATTTTTAAATCTGGAAGGTGAGAAGCAGAGCCTAGAAGGGAATGAAGGATGGCTGGTGTGGGCCACTCCACAAAATGGAGGCCTCAGGAGGAAGTCAGCAGAAGGAGGCTGTCCTGGTAGAAGAGTATTCCAAGGCAAGGAGGCCCCAGGCTCTGAGTAAGGAAGTTCCAGGATCTCGGTCCTTAAGTAAAATGGCAATGAAGTGGATGCTTCCATTTTCCTTCATTAAAATTCCTGTTCATATCGTATTTTATTCTTGACAAAGCCTTTCCATATGTATTACCTTATAGGATCCTTAGAATAGCCCTGAGTACCAGGTTAAGGAAACATAGCCTCACTCCACATTTTATAGGTTGAGACTTTCAATCAAAGGGTTTGAAGCATATAATTCTCAATAAGAAACTATTGAGAACAAAATAATGAATGAGTGAAAAGAAGTTGCAGAGAGGAGAGCCCCAAAACAACAACTAGCTCCCCCGATCTTAAAAGATACCAAGACAGGAAAAGAAAGAATTTCTCTGATTCTGTAGAACTGCCAGTTTCTGGGTATAAGAATCCACATGTTGTAATATTTCCCTGTCGGTGTCAGAATTCTGATGACTCGTGTCTTTGCTATTGCTGACTCTAATTATGTGTTGGGAGGGTCCTATTCTGAGGTGAATAGCTCTTCCTTTCCCTCAGCTGGACCCCCTCCTGTCTTCCACCCCCCCAGCCCCTTCCCACAAAACACACATATACCTTTCTTCATGTGGTGCTGCTACTGGTGATATTGACAGACTAAAGGATTGCTCATTCCCCACAGCCCCACAAGGTAAATTAAAAAAAGGAAAAGTCAAAGCTATTTCTGGACCTGCTCGCACTTGGGGAGTCCCAATTCAATACATCTTGGTTACTTGGAAAAGATGCTTATTAATAAGCTAGGAAGGCACAGTTAGTTCACGAGGCTTCAGGGTCACCCATTTAGGGGATAATTTACTTTCCAAACACATCTCTGCATTGGATTCTTGTAAGGCTGCAAACATAAGGCATTTGGCACCAAGGTGACTGTTACTAGGTCTCTGGATAAAGAAAATGAATTGGGAGAGTGAGAAGCAATTTCCAAAACCTTCTGCCCTCCAACAGCAATACTCTCTTATCAACTAATCATTTGGTCTGGAGAGGGCAACTGAAATGATCAAGGGGATGGAGGAATTTCCATATGAGAACTGACTAAACAACAACAGGGAAAATGGGAGTCCCTTGGCTTGGAGAGATGAGGGCTTCTAGGAAGGGGATATAATCAACATTTATAAAATAACTAAGGATGTAGACTTGTTCATCAAACCCCAGGACAGTCAAAGTAGGAGGGCTTCTTTGAAGGCAGTAAGAGGCAATTTTAGAACAAATAAAAGGAAGCCCTACCTTATGCAGCTGGAGGGGAATTTGCATTTTACCAAGATAGCTGGGAGAGAAAATGCAAACCAGAAGAGGAATAACCAAGTAGAAGAAGTAAAGTCTTTGTCTCACTTGAATGCCCCATGATAATATTCAAATGATTTGATTGATTTTGCTGGAATGTGGAACATTACTTTAGGGTCTCAAGATACATATTGTGTATGATACTTTGGGGGCAATTTACCATCTTGAAACAAAATGTGGATGGAGGGCGTTATCTTTCTTGATAGCATGAAATGAAATAAGCAGTTTACCAAACAAGGAGTGACAACGTTTTACTAAAGGAAGATAGCATTTAGAGGGTCAATTTCAAATCTTGGGAGATTAAGTTCATAGGGAGCAGGGGAACCACTATGTTTTCTCCCACATTATCTCTTGGTACGATTATGATTATCAGAGATTGGTTAAGCGATTGGTCTGATCCAGCACAGCATTCCTTATACTTTGAGTGTTCTCAAGTAATAAATGAATGAATAAAGCATTTACTAGTACTTACTGTGTGCTAAGCTCTGGGGATTCAAAGAGAAGAGTAAGACAGCCCCCGCCCTCAAGGAGCTCACATTCTAATAAGGGAGACAACACATATCGAAGGTTTCAGCTTCAAGTCAGATGGAAAGGTCCTATCATCCTTAGGGCACAGCAGCCAAACAAATGGGCGCCTTTTCTTTAACATTATTTCTCCATGAAAAAAACCAAAACAAACCAAAACGACAAAACAACATATCAGTTTCTGATATTGAAACATTTGATAGTGCCAAGGACTTTGGTGACAAGAATTCATTCTTTTCTTTCTGATTCCTCAGTAGCTATGACTGCAGGAACTGCAGGAACAGTTGCAATACTAAATCTCAGCAGTGGTTGCTTCCCAGGATTTTTATTTTGAAAGACACTCTGCTGGAAGTATTGCCACTCCCAAGGCCCTTGAGTTTAGCGTTCTGGGTTTGTTCTTCTCAAGGTCAGAAGTGAGCTGGTGGTCAAGGTGGTGGTGGTGGTCCGATTTGCCTGGGATATGTTGCATCCTGTCTCTCTTTCAGTTGCCTTGTGCTTCAGTTAGGCTGTCTTACCCACCCTGTCGGTGGCAGTTTGTTATTTGGTGGAGTTAGCTGACCTCTTCTCCATAGGAGTTGCCCCATAGGATGCTTATGATAGGTCCTACTACTCCCAGGACTCCTGTACCTACCTCCCTGTTGGAGACAGTTGGTCAGCATTTATTGTTGGTGATAATGAGAAAGAAGTAGGCTCCTTTTCCACAATAATTTTTCCCAAAAGCTTGCGAAGTTTATAGATTTTACAAAGCTAGTTTGCCTAGTAGCACAGGCAGCTGATGGCACAGGTGATAGAAAGCTCTTGATCCTAATGTCAGAAAAACCTGAGTTCAAATTCAGCCTCAGACACTTACTAGCTGTGTGTACCTGGGCAAGTCACTAAACTTCTGTTTGCCTCTGTTTCCTCAACTGTGAAATGAGGATAATAGTAGTACTTTCCTCATGTGGCTGTTGTGAGAATCAAATGTGATGATCATTGTAAAGCTCTTAGCACAGTGCCTGGCACACAGTAGGCTATATATAAATCCTTATTCCTCTTCTTTCCCCATAGTAAATATATTGGATATCTGGATTGGATTTCAGAAAGATCCTGATATTGGAATAGTAAATAACTTCTGAAGTGCCTTCCAATTCCGAGGTTGAATGATTCCCTTAGTCTAAATCCAACAGGTTGAATTTAATAGGAATACAATAAATGTAATGTCATTCACTTAGGTCCCCAATCAATTGCAAAAGTAGGAGATGGGAGAGATCTGAATTAATAATAGTTTATGGGGAAAAGACCTTGAGGTTGTTTTTAATTTAATTATTTTTAAATTACATGCTTTCATACTTTCTGAAGCTGCATCTTAGCATTTTCAGCCTTTTATTATGGCATCAAAGGACATCTCTGTTGTCTCATATTAGTTTGGTAGTTTCTGAGCCTGAGATTCGTGATTTGATTTTACTCAACATAGGGCAACAGTGTGACATAGTTGCTTTAGAAAAAAGAAAGCTAATGAAATTTCACTTACTCTATTACTTCAATAGAGCTGTGATGATTTAGGCTTGCTGTAAGCAAAACTATCCTAAAAATTAGATTTGTACAAAAGTGTGATGGGCTGTGCTAGGAAGTAGGGTCATCTCCTTCATTAGATAGACTTAAGCTAAGACTGGATGACCACTTTGAGTACTTTTTAGAGGAGATTCTTGCTCTGGTATAGGTTGCACTGTTTGGACTCTAAGGTTCCTTTCAACTCTAAAATTTTGTGCCTAATTTTGACTTTACTAATGTGGACATTCTCTGGTTGAAATTATGGCCCTTTTCTTCTTATGTGACTCATGTTTGTGTCTTACCAAAAATTCTCCACTGAGAGTTAGTTAAACATGTCAGGACCCTTCCTCTAGATCTCTTGACACTACATGGGTTACCAAGGCAGTATATCAACTGTCCCTCAGTTATCCCTAATTCTTTTTTTAATTTTTCAAATTTTAGACAGATACTAAAACTTAAATACATCATAAGAAAAGAAAAAGAAACATTATAAACTTAAATATCAAATAAGAAAAGGAAAAAAGTATGTACAGGAGAACATAGGAGAGGATTCAGAATATATTGCAATAACTTTTCATTTCAAGAAAGCCTATGTATTAAACACTGTGCATTTTGTTGAAAGCTGTCCATCTTTTCTTTGCTTCCTTGTAGGTTTTCTTTTGTTCTCTGCTGTGCAATTTTTACTTTGTTCTGTTTTTCTCCCTTCCTCCCCTCTATCTGCCATCCCAAGGCTACAATGCAGCATGGATATATGTGTATATATGTATCGATAGACACACATGCAAACACATACATGTACACATACATACATTCATACATTCATACATATACATGTAATTTCCCTAAGAAATTCTACTCCCAATCTTTGTTTTTATGTCTGTGCTTATCTCTTTTTTCCTTTCTCTCCTAACTCCTCTATTTTACTTCTACCTGCTACTTTACTGTCCTGTTACTTAATCTACCCTCACTCCAGCAACCTCTCTTACCCCCCCCATTCCCCTAAACCTAAAAAGCCTTCTATATCCCCCCTTTCACTTATTCTCTCACCTTCCCCTCTAAAGATCCCTCCTTTATCCTTTCTCCTCTCCCTATCCCCTGAGAGTTTTCTTTCTAAATTTAGAAAACTTTATGTGGCTTTTATACGTATATGTATTTTCCCCTCTTAAGCCCATTCCCAATGAAAGTAAGTTTCCAGAGCTAGCAGCCCTTTCTCCCCACCTAATTCCTCTGTATTGGTTCTTCCTTTCGCTTCCATTTGTATAAGACAATTTCTCTTTTAGCTGTTCTTGAATGGTTTTACTTTTTGAAGTCATATCATATTCTTGTCTACCCCAATCTTTCTTATAAGCGACCTAATTACCAGTAACAATCTTGGACGTAGATTTTACATTTTCCATACATAAAAGCTAAACATTTTATCCTTATTTAGTCCCTTGTAATTGGTCATTGGTATGTACCTTATATTTCTCTTGGCTCTTGTATGCCAAATTTTCTATTGAGTTCAGGGTTTGTTTGTTTGTTTGTTTAATGAAAAACCCAGTTTTTTTCATTCAGAATTATGATTAGCTTTGCTGGGTATGATATTTTTGGCCAGAAGCCCAGTTCTTTTGCTTTTTGATAGAGTGTTCCAAGACCTGTGATCTTTTAGGGTGGCCAATGCTAGGTCTTGTGTGATTCTAAGTGTGATACTGTCATAGGTAAATTTTTTTTTCTTGTTGCTTGTAATATTTTGTCCTTGATATGGGGGTTTCTGAATTTCACTGTAATACTTCTGTAATTTCTCCTCCTAGGATCTCTTTCAGGTGGTGATTGGTGGATTTTTTTCTATTTCTACTTTCCCCTCTTGTTCTAATGCTTCAAGACAATTTTCTTTAATTATTTCTTGTATTATCTTATCCAGATTCTTTTTTTGATCAGAACTTTCAGATAGTCCAACTATTCTTATGTTTTCTCTTCTTGATCTGTTATCTAGATCCATTGTTTTTCTTATCAGATGTTTCACATTCTCTTTTACTTTTTCATTCTTTATATTTTGTTTTATTATTTCTTCATCTCGTATAACTTTGATGGCTTCTCCTTGCCTGTTTCTGATTTTCAAGGAGTCATTTTCTTCCTCAAGATTCTGGATCGCCTTTTCTAATTGGTTGACTTTCTTGTCATAATCTTCTTGTTTTTCTTGTGGTATTCTTATTTTTCTTTTTAATTTTTCCTCAATCTCTTTAATTTGATTTTTAAAGTCTTTTTTAAGTTCTTCAATGAATTCTTTTTGGGCATGTTACTATTGGACATTATTCTTTGGGGTACAAGAGGGATTCTTTGCTTTATATTCTCCTCTGAAGATGAACCCCAGTGTTCTCTATTCCCATAGTAGTTCTCTGTGGTTGGATTCTTTCTCCTTTGCTTGTGCCTTTTTTGGGTAATGATTTAATTTTTATAGTCACCTCTAGTCCTGGGATATGGGGGATGGTGCCTCTGGCCTCTGACCTTCTTTAGTTCTCCCCTTTGACCTAGAACTCAAACCAAGACCTCCAGCCTCCTGTAAATGTCTCCTGTAAGAAGCCAAGGGTGTCCCACCCCACTGCTTTGACACTCACCAGGCATGTGCTGTTTCTTCTTGCCCTCATTGCCCTCTGCAGCATAATTGGGTCAGGCTTTCCTTGTCAACAGAGGATCCAGTGGCTAGGGCCAAGTAGCCACCCAACTGAGCTAACCCCAGGGCTTGCTGCTGGTTGTATAAGCAGCTTGCTGCTTTTTGTTAAAGAGGACCCTATCCTGGAGGTGTTTACCCTTCACAGAGAGGAAATCTAGTCCTGGGGTTTTTCTTCAGATCTTCTCCTATTGTCTGCTGAGGACCCTAGTTCTGCCCCTACTCTTATTTGTTTTCACAGCTCTACACTTGCCCAGAGGCGCTATTTTATCTCTTTTGTGGAAGAAACTCTTGAGAACTTGAAATTTTCTAACTTACTCCTCCACTTTCCCAGAATCCTCTCTTTCAGTTATCCCTAATTCTTACTGCCTGACTCACCTTTTATTCTAGCCCTACATCATACTGACGATATCTTTTATGTTCCTTATAGTTTCTGCCCTCAGGGAGATTATATTCTAAAAATATCAAACAGAGGTTTCTAATGGGTGGTAAAGTTCTAAAGATGTTTGTATTTTCAGCTGATATCATACTGATTGCATTAGACACTGGAATGCTGGAGAATCTCCTAAATGAGATTCATATCTACACAGGAAAAACAAGTAAGTTGGAAAGTGCTCATTTTCTCGATTATTTTAATAGAGAATTGACCACCGAACCAATCCTGAGAATCCTGAGTGTTGTTGACACAATTCCCACATTGAAGAGACGGGGGGCTCCCATTTCTGGAGAGCCATGATGATGCTGCCTGGAAAAGTGCTTGAAGAGATTTTAGAGCACACATAAGTATTTTGTAACTGGTCCAAGTCCACTTATTACTTAATGTGGATTTCTGGGTCACATGAGTATCAAGATGGTGGAATAGATATTTTCTCTGATCCCTAAAATATCTAAAACAGAAATTATGTGTCAAAGATAATGCAACTTCAATTGTTGTTATGGTCTAGGAGACCCAGAATCCAAAAGAATGAGAAAACAAATGAAACAACCAACCATCACCACAAAATGAAGTAGAGAACTGATGTTCACTCAGCACCCCACTCCATTTTCCACAATACCAGCAGCAAAGGCTACACTAGCAGACTCAAGGATATGACACAGGCTTATATCAAAACCTACCCTTGTACTTGTTTCCTCCTTCCCTCCTTGTAGTGCTGTAGAGACCCCAGCTCCAGACTGTGGATGCACAGAAGTGAAGAACAACCTAGAAGAATAGAAGGAAAAAAATAAGAACATAAAAAAATCACTCCATATGTGAGTAAATCTATGAATCCTAAAGACAGGTTGGATAAAGACAGCTTAAGGATCCTAGGTTTCTCAGATGACAGGCCAAAAACAAACAAACAAAGATACCAAAAAAAAAAAACCCAACCTCCCCCCCCCAAAAAAAACAAATGAATAAAAAAAACAACAAAAATCTTAACACCATGATGAAGGAAATAATAGATAAGAACTGCCCAGAATGTCTGAACATAGAAAATGAAATTCCAATGGAAAGAACTTATAGATTACCTCCAGGAAAAAAACAAAACAAAACAAAACTGCCAACTCCAAGACCCATAGTGGTTAAATTTAACAATTCAATCCAGAAACAGCAAGTTCTGCCAGCCACTAGGAGAAATACAAGGAAATTACCTTCAAATACAAGGAAAAGGAATTCAAATACTGCAAAACCCTTTTGTATTGCCTATAAAAAGGAAGAGGGAATGGAATAACATGTTTCAAAGAACACTGGAGCTCTGCATGCCCCTTGGGCTGACCTGTCCTGCAAACCTGAGTTTCACCGTATAGAACAAAGGATGAACGTTCAGTAATAAAGTTTGAAACAGTTTTAGAAAGAAGACTAGAACCAAGGAGATTATTGGTTTCTTAAGCATGCCAAACAACAGAATTGTAGGAGGAGTGAATTAATGCAGGCAGCACCAACAATAGACTGACAACAGAAAGATCAGTAAGACAACTTTTTCTAAAGGTACAAAAAGAGACAGAGGTGAAGGCAGAAAGCTGATTCAAGTAAGAGTTTGAAAACATACAGGGGCACTACAGACAGAACCTAGACATACCTTACCTATGGGTGAATACTTTTTTGTGGGACTATATTATAACATGGGAGGGTACATGAAACATGGGGAGAGAAGCAGAGGGATGGAGTGAGTGATGTGCCAGGATCAAATCAAGAACAGCTAATGAGAGGAAGGAGACTTCTGTGTCTTGAAAAGAGAAGAGCCTATAGGGGAGTAGGTGAGGAGAAGGAGGGAAAGGAGACAGGCCTTACTTTGGAGGTGGCGGGGGTTCAACTGCTGAATTATGCTATGGGTGAAGGGAAATAACACCTTACACTGGATGAGGCCTGGGATTTTTGGTACCTGAAAAATCTACTTGTTCTGGGAGAGGCAGCGTTGGAATTCATGGGGCACCTGGAGTTGTGGGAGAGAATGGACACAGGAAGGAGATTTCCAGACAAATGTAGGAAAGAAAAAAAAAGTCAGCAGGAAATATAGATAGAGAAAAATATAAACCTAACTTCTTTAGGCTTTAAATTTGAATAGATTAAACAATCCAATAAAATGAACGAGAGTGACAGAATAGGTAAGAAAACAAAACTCTACAATATATTGCTTGTAAGAAATGCATTTAAAAAATAAAAAAAGATATATACAAAATAAAACTGAGGACATAGGGGAAAAATTATCATGCATCAAATGAACCCAACAAAGCAGGATTTGCCAGGATGTTTTCAGACAAAGCAAAAACAAACATTCAAAAAATAAAAAGGGATAAACAAGGAAACTACATTATGCTGAAAGGAACCATAGACAATAAACCAAAATGAGTAATAAACTTAAACATTCAAAATGCCTTAGTATCCAAATCCATAAAGAAAAGAAAATATCTGATCTTCAAGAAGACATAGATAGTAACACAACAATTATAGAAGTCTCCAATATCTCTGCTATTTTGGGATAAGTCTAAAGATGATCAGTTAGGTAGTGCAGTAAATAGAGCACCGGGCTTGGAATCAAGAAGGTCAGCCTTTGTCAGTTCAAATCCAACCTCAGACACATACCGCCTATGTGACCCTGTGTATAATCCTGTTTGCCTCTGTTTCTCATCTGTAAAATGAGCTAGGGAAGCTAGATACTCCAGTATCTTTACCAAGAAAACCCCAAATGGGCTTATGAAGAGGCAGACACAACCGAAATGACTGAACAACAAAACAGAAAGATAAACATGTAGTGAAGAAAAGGCTCTTTGATTGGCTTTATAATTAGAACTGGGAGTATTATACAAAAATCAGGGGTCAACCCCTTCCTTCTCTTTGCTTTAAGTCTGGCAGGATTCTGGTGAGACAGAATGCTACAAGAGGAGATGCCTTAAGACCTCTCCATATTGAGGCCGACATGTGGACTATGAATACAGGCCTCAGTTATTTTCTTTACTGTTTATTATTTCATTTTAGGTGAAGGAGATTAGAAATCACAATAACCTTGTGTCTAATTCAAGGAAGTTTTGACTAAAAGTCTAGTCCGAGCTGGTTTTGCAGCCACTCAGTTTAACATGGATGCTTCAAGAAACAAAGTATGAACTTTACGACTCAGCCCTGTGGTAACTGAGAAGACCGCTCATCCAGCAGAGTGCTATATTTGGATATGAATTTGGTGAGACCAATGCCATATAGAAACTTCATTAAGTATGAGCCTACTCTCCCTCAGAGATGGAGGTGGTATTGCTGAAAGGATGCTCCAAGGCATTGGGGAAGATATTTGTATTCCTATTTTCACTATGTCTCTGATATAAATATTCCTTTGTAAAAAATAATTGATGTTAATTGGTTAGTTGGACCTGGAATGCCCATCATTAGAACTTAACAGTGGGAGAAGCATACCCGAAATGGAGTCTTGAACTATTGGCATTAGCAAATGATATTTCAGTCCTACAGATGTACCCCTATAGCCCTGGGAGGGAGATGAAACCTTCCTGGCTTTGCAATAGAGAAGCCAGAGAGCATTTGTTATATGTTAGACTTTGTCCAGCATAGAATTGAGCAATTTGCATTTACCAGGATTTCTAGAGAGGTAATCCACTCAGGACTTTCATTATAAAATTGTCCAGTTTTCAGGATCCTAGAGAAATTGACCAAAACAAAAATTTTTTAGACTGTAATTTTGCATTCAGATTTTCTGGTGTATGTTTCTCTTGTAAGTAAGGTTACTTTTGCAATTTTTCCATTTGGCAATTTGTTGAATGTTGAAATACTGTTACTTTCTATGTTACTGAATCCTGTGCAAGTCTTGATGTTAAGGTTAATGAGATGTATAGAATTTCCATCACTAAAGCTCTGGTGCTTCATTGAGAAATGTTGTGTTTTTCCCCTTTTTTATATATGTTTAGACAGACATAGACTGTTTGCCTTGTTGTGAGATCCTTATTCTCTATATGTTCATAGGATAATGTCTACTTGCTTGTGTAGAAACCCCTAAGACTCAAATCTTAGTATTTAATCCTTTTGATAAGGAACTTCACTCTTGTTGAGTGGGAAAAAAAACAATTGATCTTTTCTGGGGACTTCTCTTAGCCTGAATCTTCTACTTTGGGGTGTCTATAAAGATTTTCAAACAACTATAAAGCATAGAAATGTTACAGTTAATAGAAATGTAGCCTGTTTTAGCACTGTGGATAGATTTGGAATGCATTTCTTTTAGCAAAGCAGACATTCAGGCAAAAGCATTTAGGCAATGAAAGAAAATGAAGTGGGAGTGAAGAAAGTGTTCCTGTAAGCATTTGGCTCGATCATTTAAAAAAAGAGAGTTCAATTGCCTAATGCTAAAATTATTGGAGAGATGGCCTGTTCAAATGGAGAGAACATAAAAGCTAATTGTGCTGATGTTCTGAAGAAAATAATCCAAGAAAGAAGATACACTGCTAACAAATTTTGAGTGTGGTTGAGGAAACAGATTCATTCTGGAAAAAGGATATTTTCCAGAACTTACATTTCTAGGAAAGGAAAAAAAAATTCTAGATCTAAAGTGTTTAAGGATCACCTAAGCACTTTATTGAGAAGTAACGCAAGAGGGAATTTTAAATGAACATGCTTGCCGATTGATTGGTCTTGAAATCCTCGCACTCTGAGAGGCTACACCTGTCAATTGTTTCCAGTTCTTTGGCAGTCAAATAAGAAAGCATGGGTGATGAAAGTGAATTTTGAAGACTTCTTGTTGTTGTTCAGTAGTTTCAGTAATGTCTGACTCTTCTTGTGACCACTTTTGGGGTTTTCTTGGCAGAGATACTGGAGTGGTTTCCTATTTCCTTCTCCAGCTCATTTTATAGTTGAGGAAGCTGAGGCAAGCAGGGTTAAGTGACTTACCCAGGTCACACAGCTAGTAAGTGTCTGAGTCTAGATTTGAACTCAGAATGATGGAGTTTTTCTGATTCCAAGCCTGGCACTCTATCCACTTCACCACCTAGCTGCCCTTTCTGAAGGCTAGTTTTCAAGTTATTTTTAGCCCATCTGTTGAAATATATGTCAAAGATAACAATATAGTGTTTAAAATCTTTCTGATTTTAGATAATTTCCCAAGTAATCCAACTTCACTTGGTTCATTGTGTGAGAATATGAATATGCAAATTCCCTGAGATTTGGCTAAAACTCTGCACCTACTGCCAGAGGTCTGAAGATTTAAAGAAATACAAGACAGCTCATTTCACACTAACAAACTATTTTGAATAATAGTAGCAAGTTTTCATCATATGATCACTGTAGGCATATCTTTAGATGATATTCATTAATTTTAAAATAAAAAATTGCTTTCTGTAACTAGCCTATTTGTAATAGATTTGAATCAGAATTATTTTTCCTTATCATTTGCTGTTATATGTCATTAATAAAAAGATAAAACTTATTTTTGAAAATTTGTATTGAATATTTCCATTGGACTGTAACCAATTACCACATCTTACATATAATGACACTTCAAAGAATGTGAATTTAAATAATGTAACCATTTCATAAAATTCAGTATTTACACTAATTGGGAAACTAGCTTTAGACTGATTCCGTGTAGCTCCAGAGGACAGATCTAGGAGCAATGGGCAGAAATTCTGAGGAAGCATATTTTGGCTTAATATGAGGGAAACTAGAGAGATTATTTTTTGTTTGTTTTTTGGGTTTTTTTGGGGGGGGAGGGCAGGGCAATTGAGGTTAAGTGACTTGCCCAAGGTCACACAGCTAGTAAGTGTGTCAAGTGTTTAAGGCTGGATTTGAACTCAGGTCCTCTTTACTCCAGGGCCGGTGCTCTACTCACTGAGCCACCTAGCTGCCCTGAGAGGTTTTTTTTTTTTTTTTTTTTTTTTTTTTAACAATTAGGGCTCTCTAATGAAGGGACAGGCTGCCTTCAAAAAAAGTGACTTTCCAATTACTCTGGGAGTTCAGGTGGAAGCTGCAGGTCCAACACTTATCGTTTAAGATAGGCTTCTCAGGTAGGATTCTATCTATATAGTTGTCTGAGGAGACTGGGGTTAGGAATTTCAGAACACCTGAAAACCTTATATTGGTCCACACTAGCTCATCATTCATAGGTTCATAGATTTGGAGATATTAGGAGCCTTAAATAGGATCACAGTGGAAGCAACCTTCTAGGTCAACTTGTCTAACCTCATTTTACATATGAAGAAACTGAATCTGGGACAAGTGAATTGACTTACCCAAGAAACCACAGTCAGTAGAAAAGACAAATTTTGAAATCAGTCCTTCTGTCCTCAACTTACAGCCAGCTTGTATGGCTAATAGTTCTATTCCCATTTTCTAGATTATTCCTCACCTCTGGATGCCAATCCTCTCCTTGAAATATTTTTTTTTCCATTCCAATTGAAGGATTAGAGGTGAACACACAATTGGGAGTTTACAGCTTTGTCTTTGTCCTCTACCTAGTCTGAGGTACTACCTGGTATCAGATAAATTCTTGTCTGAGTTCAGCACACAGTCATTCTTTCTTTCTGTTCTCTCTCGCTCTGCATCAGTGTTCCTTTCTATTGTAGCTTCCTCTCCCTTTCTTTCTTTACTATTCAAAAGGATGCCCCACTTGTTGTTTAATCATTTTTCAATAATGTCTGACTCTTCATGACCCCATTTTTTGGCAGAGATACTGGAGTGTTTTGTCATTTCCTTCTCTCGATCATTTTATAGATGAGAGACTAAGGCAAACAGGGTTAAGTGACTTGCCAAGGGACACACAGCTAGTAAGTGTCTGGGGCCAGACTTGAACTCAGGAAGAGTATTGTTCCTGACTCCAGGCCCAGCACTCTACCCACTGCACCACCCAGCTGCTCTGTATGCTCCATATCTCCTAGTAATGAAGATGATGATGATGATGATGATGATGATGATAGCTGTTGTTGTTGTTCTTCATTCTCAAAGAGGACCAAAATGACATCACTATGTTGAGGTCAAGATACACTGTATTTGATTATGGTGGATAAGACCAAAATAAGCTTAGAAAGCTTAACCACAGGTCTGGTACAAATAGTCCATATGAACATTTAGAGTAGAGATGGCACTAAATTTGCTAGTCTCCCACTTCTTTTGAGCTACTGCAATTCTGCTTTGCTTATAGAGCACAGAGCCTTCTTTGATGTGGGCACCCCATGCTGGGTGGTCCTGTGCCAGTATCTCCCATGTCTCATAATCACAACAAAAATAGCTAACATTTATTAAGTACCTGTTATGTGTCGGGGATGATACGAAGTATGTTAAAATTTTACCTTGTCTGAGACTCACAAGAATACCAGGAGGAACGTAATATTATTATCCTTATGTTATACTTGAGGCTGGTGAGTCAAAGAAAAGTTAAATGAATGAGTTGCTCACAGTCATACAACTCTCTCAGGCTGAATTTGAACTCGGGTCTACTTCCCCTCAGAGCTTTTCCTGATGGTTGTATAAAAATGACAACCCTCTTTTCTAGGTTCAGGTGGCTGAGATTCATCATGTGGTTTTGCACTCTTAAGGTATTTGTAGGACACTTGGTGGAGACCATGATCTTTCTTTCCCATTGTTGATTCATATGAATCTTGAAACCTCATATGTACATTTGAACTCAGAGAGTTCTGTTATTTAAAAGACCTCCTAGACTCTTCCACATGAAATAGACAGGCCGGGGCTCTGGTATCATTACAAAATGCCAAAGCATTGAATGCACAAAAAATCCAGTGCTATCAAAGTTTCAAAGAAAAGAAATTTTGGTGGGATTAGATGGTGAGGGATGGGGGAAGACTTAATGTAGTTCAGGCTTAGATGATTTGAAGCTGTCTGAATAACAGAGGAGCAAATTTTCCTATTGCCTCTAGGATCAAATTATAAACTCATCAGTTCAGCTTTTAAAACCCTTCACAATCTGACCTAAGCAATGTTTCTAACTTTCTTATGCTTTACTCTTCTTCATTCATTATTTGATATAGCTAAGCTAGCCTTCTTGGGGGCTGTCACCCATGACACTCCAACTCCTATCTTTGAACTGGCTATCTTCCATGCCTAGAACCATTCCCTCTGCCTTTTAGAATCCCTTGTTTACTCCAAAAGTCTGCCCAAGTGATTCTCATATAAGTGAAAAATTTCTTTATTTCCCAGTTGCTTGTTCCCTTCCAAAGAAAAATTTACCTGTATTTGTTTTGAATATTTTAAACTATATACTTATTTTCAACCCTGCTAGAATGTAAGCTACTTGGGGCAGGTACCATCTCATTTTTGTCTTTATATTCCAAGTGTCTAGCATCATACCTAGCACATATTAGGCATTTCATAAATGCTTTATTATTGTTTGCTTGACTGAATAGCAAAGCATAAAAGAACTAAAATAAAGGGCATTTTAGCATGATTTTCCTTCACTAAGTAGGAAGTGATGATAACATTTTCCCACAAAAAATATCACCATCTCTCATTTTAAACCAACCTGATTTCTTACATCTACTTTGAGTACGTATGTGATAAGAGTTAGGTTATGATAGAATTCAAGACAAAAAAGTCAAAAGTAAAAACCCATACATGATTGGCATCTATAAATACTTTGGGTTGCAAAAGCATATGTCTTTGATGCTACAAGAATCATTCCCTAACCTAGAAATCTCTGGGCTCACAGCTTGCCAACATCCAGCCAAGGAAACACAATTTAGATTAGCTTATTAGGAGAAGTACTGGAAAAAATTTCAACAGATTTGAAACCATTAGTGAGTCAGTCTCTCCAGCTTCTACAATAGTTTCTTCTAGGGAAGGAGTAATTTCATTCCATGCAATCCTCCCTGATCTATTTCTCATTCCCTAAGATTACAATTCTCTGGATTCCCTTCCCTAAGTTATACCTCTTAAGAAATGCTCTTATTGCCTATGGATCATGGATTATAGGTTTAGAGCTAGAAGAAGCCTCTGACCTGTTTATTTTTCAGATGAGGTCAAATGACTTGTCCAAAGACACAGAAGTATGAAAAACCAAAGCCAGGAATAAAAATGCAGGTCCTCTGCTTTCAAACCAAGTAATTTTTCCTCCAAACCATGCCATTATTATATTTTACCATTGATGAGAAAAATAACTGCATACTGCTTCAAGTGGCACCCTCTCACTCTGCTGCTCTCACATCCTGATGTACTGAATGGTAGGGATTTGGCTTTGGAATGGTCACAGGAGATGATGAGAGGCAGCTGCAGGAGAGGGGTTTTGCATGGAAGGTTGTATAAAGAGATGCCAGGGAAGCATGTCAGTGGCATGGCTCCTTGCCAGGGATGGCTGCTGAGTCCATGCTGAGTCCATTTACTCTGCTTTGTGATGGGTTAGCTGAGACCATTAGTGGTTGGAAGCCCCTTGCCAGAAATGAGGGATCCAGGATGGGGAATACACCAGGCTTAGAAAATGAAGTTCACATGGGATCCTGGATTCCATGCTCTGGTTGAGCAAAGATCCTGAGGCCCTAATTTTGGCTTCTCCATAGGACAAGTGATTCTTCTGAGTGTGTTAATCTAACATTTTATGGAAGCTGTGTTGCTTCTACCTTCTGCTCAAATATGGACTCAAAATGAACATTTCACAGACAGCCTGGATCTGAAAATGCAGTTGTGTCCCTGTCTCTGAGGGATTTCAAGCTCCCAGATGACTGGTAGAGATTTTATTATGCATTGCTTATCTCTTCTATTCTAGGAGTAAAAACAGCTGTATGAAATAACCAAGCATGTTTATCTACTACGAAGAAGAGCCAAGTCCCTTATTCCATGGTCACAATGATTATGTCTCACTGAAGTACAGCAAGATCTGTATGGAAGTGGGATTCTCCAGTGGACAGAGACTCACAAGCTGGTTTCTGATGGAGGAAATCCATAAATCCTAATTTTTAACTCAGTGCTTGGCAAATAGTAGTTGCTTAATAAATATTTATTTGTTGATTGAAATCCACACACCCCTTAACAATGAGTTGGCACTGCTCTGTAAAGAGAGGCAGATAAAAGACTGTTGACCTTCTGATAACCATAGAGACCATGATACTCACCAGAGCAACCTAGATGGGTATTCATGAACTGCCACGATGAACATGGGACTACCCTGATCTTTCTGGCTGAACGGTATCAAGTAAATAGATGACACCATCACCTGATGGTTAAATTTGTACTAGTAGCTGCCTTTGCAAGTGTCCAGGTCTTCTTTCTCCATATCTGGAAGAGACTCCAAAATGACCTCACTAGCTGTAAGGCACATAGTAATACAAGAACAGAGTCAGAAATAAAACTCAGCATTTTAGTCAAACAATCCCGTCCAATTAAATTGCTCTGAGTCTGGCAAGCCATCTACCATCTCTGCTTTTGTGCACTTGCTGATGTTTCTGATAAAGAGAGATAGGGACTACAGGGACTACAAGGTCAGTATTATACAACTGGACCTGAAATGTCATGTCATACTCTGACCTCTGCAGCTCTGTTAGCATCGGGTAGCCACTAGTCTTGAACCAGGTTTGTATTACTTGTCTTCTATTGTATGATTGGAGTTGTAGCTGGAGTGGAAGTTGGGGAAATGAACATACAGCGATATGGCACCTGGCCTCTGTCTAAATTTGTGGGAAGATTGGCAAGAAGTAGCAGGAGAGAGGAGCTGCTCTGTAACCCTTGACCTCTATTACTTACATCTCCGGAAGGGACACTCTCTGTTTCCATGAGTTCCTAAATTCAGAATGTCCATGTGGCAACAAAGAATGAGCATGTTGTCTCATGGAATGCAGTCCAAGACAGCCTCTTATAAAAGTCCTATTGAGGAAACATATTAAAGAAGCATTTACTTTTAGAACAGGAAAGATAAGGAAATGGTTGTGATTTTACAGTTCCTACTTGTTTGTCCTTAGTTTTTGAGGATGACCAATGGTATCATGGGATAATGGCTTGACTTGTTTGTGAACTGGATTTACGTGAGGTAGACTTGCACAAAGTCATCAGCCTCACTATCTCTTCCAGAGTTATTAGAGTCCAGCAGCGGGACAAAAGTCAAGATGGCTGGCAATTTAAGTGACGCAGACTTGCACAAAGTCATCAGCCTCACTGTCTCTTCCAGTGTTATTAGAGTCCAGCAGCAGGACAAAAGTCAAGATGACTGGCAATTTAAGTGAGGGAGACTTGCACAAAGTCATTAGCCTCACTGTCTCTTCCAGTGTTATTAGAGTTCAGTGACAGGACAAAAGTCAAGATGGCTGGCGATGGCCCAGGATGCAGTGATAACCTTGATCTCTTTGGTGTCTGACCAAGATCTAAGCACTCTACAATGCCTGCTTCAGCCACCTTCGTGACTATTGGAATAAATTGTTCTTATCTGCCCATTCTGCCTAAGGAAATGGGAAAGTAGCAAATATTTATCAGGTACCTACTATGTGCCGGATACTGTGCTAAGTGCCATACAAAGATAATCTCACTTGATTTCCATAACAACCCTGAGAAGCAGATGTTATTGTTGTCTCTATTTTATGATTGATTAAACAAAGAGACAGAGTCTAAGTTCCTTAGCCAGGGTCACACAGTTAGTAAGTGTCTGAGGCCAGATTTAAACTCAGGTCTTCCTGACTTCAAACCCAGCATTCTATCCCCTGTGCCACCTAATTAAAAACAGTATTTCATTTCGGTACCAAAATCTCCAAGGCCAAACGCCAAGCACTATTATTATCCATTCTGAGCTATCTGTGCTAGTAACAAGGAGTGGTGGAAAGATAAGACAAAATATCTCTTAATCGAGCACCATTTAACAAGAGTATTTGACTGGAACTCACAAGAACCTGAACAAAATAGTTAAATCATGTTGGCATCTGGCCAGGTTCCTAATCTTTAAAACAAGAAGTTTGGTATAATGGAAAGACTACCAAATTTGGAGTAAGAGAATCAGAGTTCAAGTTCTGATGCTACCTTCTTACCACTCATGTGACCCTGAGCAACTACTTCTCCTCCTGAGGTTGTGGTTTCTTCAACTGGAAAATGAAGGTTTGGACTAGTTGATGTCTGACATCCTTTCCAGCTCTAAATCCTATGATCAAGGAGAGAAGAATAGATCAGTCTTCCTGTGATAGCCTTTTGGGGTCTAAAACCCTATGATTCTAAATTCCTAACTCCTTGAGAGTATGGCCCATGTCCCATACTTAGGTCTCTGACAACACAAAGTTTTGAACATTTAAGGTAAAGCCAAATTGACTGGGTGAAGACAACACTCTGTGCAGGGAGATATAACTAGAGACGTCTCTCCGGTGGAGAAGTCAAAACAACCGAATTTTTTGCACTCACCTCTCCTTTCAATGATTGCAATGGCTTCCTCATTTGTCTCCCTGCATCCAGTGTTTTCTTTCTCCAATTTTCATCCTCCACATGGATTCTCTGTCACCTACCAAAGCACATATTTCTAAAGTACATATTCTTCCATACCAGAAGCTTAACTGCCTCCCTAATGCTTTTAAAGTAAAATAAAAACTCTTCTATCTGACAGTTAAGGACATTCATAATATGGCCCCACATCTGACCTCAGACACTTCCTAGCTGTGTGATTCTGGACAAGTCACTTCAACTTGTTAGCCTCAGTTTCCTCATCTGTAAAATGATCTGGAGAAGGAAACGGCAAACCACTCCAGTATCTTTGCCAAGAAAACCCCAAATGGGGTCATGGAGAGTCAAACTTGACTGCAATGACTCAACAAAAACAACAATAAGCTATATAGCCCTGGTAGAAGTGCTGGAGAGCCAGCTTGTACTACATTAGAAGAACCTGTTGTTAAATTTTCAGTACGAGCATTTAAACTTCGGAAATTGGCAAACACTACAGATCAGGGCTTGATTTATTCTTTTTTTTCTGATTGTCCAGACTTAAGAAAGTCGTGGAGAAAATGTCAACATTGCAGATTAGGGTGTCATACACACAGTTTTTTGAACGCTGGTTGTTAAACATTTACCTCTAGCACCTCTAGGCTCCCACCTATCTTCCCAGTTTCATCATACATTACACCTCTATACCTACTCTACTTTCTAGCCAAACTGATCTATTGGTTGGTCCACATACTTGATAATTCATCATCTTTCTTCATGCCTTTTCAAAGGCTGTATCTCTGTGCCTATAACTGTCTTTCTCTTTGCCTCTGCTCTTAAAATTCCTAGCTTCTTTCAAAGTACCACTCAGGTGCCAACTCCTACAAGGATGACTTTTCTGATTATCTCCAAGTGTTAATGCTGAGCTCAACTCCACAAGATCATTTTGCATTTACTTTATATAGATATATTTATTTACTTGTGTTCATATTATTTCCTATTCTGGCAGAATGAAAGTTCAAAAGATGATTAGTTAATAAACATTTATTAAACATATGCTAGGTTTAGGTACTGTGCTAATTTCTGGGGATAAAAAAGGCAAATGATGGTCCTTGGCTTCAAGGAGCTTACAATCTACTGAACTTGGGGGCAGAGATTATTTCATTTTTTGCAACAGAACGTAGCACAGTGCATGGCATAGAGTAGATACTCAATTAATTGTCATTGAATTAACTTGAATTGAAAGGATCTGATCTTTTAGCCAAAGCCAAAATCAACATTGTTTTCATCTAAATTAGCCTGCTACCTACCTAATTCTCTCTGTGGCATAGTCCTTGAACAAGATGATCATTCGAATGAACAGATTGGAATTGAGAAGACACCTGTTGAACCGGAACAGGAAGAGTTTCAAGTATGGTCTAGGAAGGCCTGGGGAAGGAGTTGCTTGATCCTAAGAATAGCAAATTTTCTTGAAAAACTGCTGGCACAAAGTAGATCTCTATTTATATGACAGCATGAATAAAATATACTATTTTGCATTTATATAGTGTCTTTCCTCCCACAGGAGCTGAGGGGCTTCACTAATACAGCCTCACAATGAAATGCAACCACCTCTGGGAGACCGCCAGCCAGGCAACCAGAGCGGTGCATCCTGCAACAGCAGTGGAGGAGGGGAAAATATAGCCAAGACATCGAGTACCTATTCAGAATAATAATAATAAATTATTCGGTACCATATGTGCATTTGCCACCCCTATTCCAAGATACTCAGAGCACTTTATAGACAAAACCTTTTTTTCTGATTTTCCAGCATCTTAGAGGAAAGAATATTGGGCAAAATAGGTACCTATAGTTCAATTTTTAAGCCAGTGAAACTGAGGAACCTGGAGGTAAGTTGTCTTGCCCAGTGTCATATGGCAAAGTCAGTAGAAAGGTTACTGATTGAATTTAGATGTTCTAGCTCCTAATCTATTGTTGGGTAAGGGGCAGGGGTCCATTCTTTGTGTGTCTGTCTGTCACTGTCTCTTACTTTGTCTCTGTCTCTGTCTGCTTCTTTCTCTATACACATATATATGTATATGCTATGTATATATATGTACATATGTGTATTATGTACTGTTAATACACAGACATTTTAGTCACAATAAAGGACCAATAATCACATAGTATCCCTGGAAATTCTCTTTAGGAAATGGATACAGTTGGAATAATCTAAACAGGTTATGAAAAGGTAGCATGACTTGCTTTCCTATGGCTTTGTTCCTGTACTTAGAAATTTGGTGACCTGATGCCACATGACTGCAGGGCCAGTAACTGGTGTTTTGAGACCTATATGTGGTGGATTGGATGGTAAAATGACTGGCTCATTAGTTCACTGACTACGTTAATCACCCATGCTAACTATGACCGCTCAATGACTCCAACCCATATTTATGGTTAAAATTGTTGAATTTCTGCATTGGTTGCATCACAACTCCACTTCCTGGCTATAGACGTAGCTCACAGGTCATTTGAAAAAGCTTTCTGTAAGGAATATGAACAAATAGCTTATTTTTGACTTATATAGCACTGAAGATACTTCCGATGATATCAGTGTTTCATATCTATCTCCCCATAATTTTATGTGATGTTTAAAGGTTTGAAAGACATAATTTCTGGGTAATTTAATCTTTTCATTAATAAGTCCAGCATGTTATTAATAGAAGAGGTCAATAGCACTCTTCAACCCAAAGACCATCATGGCAGCCAAGCTCACAGCTTATATGCCCTTGCAAGAGGGGCATTCTTGAGGGTGGCAATCAACTCTGATTAGTTAACAATTAATGAGAGAATGAATATTACAATGAAGGAGTGGACCAATTCCAATAAACTTTGATTATGTCATTTACCCCCATTCAAACCTGAACAGAGCACAATGGGATTAAATTACTTGTAAGGTTGTATGGGATCTAATGAAGACTGATGAGAGTTAACTCAATGTTCTTCAAGAGACTGAACTTTGAAATGAGAACTACAGAAAAATGGGGAACTGTGTATTTCCCCAAATCATTGGTTATTTATAATCATTTCTCTCACCTAATAACAATAGTTGAAATTTATGTAATGACCAACATTTATATAGCACTTTAAAATTTCCAAAAACAAAAGAAAACAAATCTTTTTATTCTACATAGAAGAAACCTATGGCTTAAACAAGTTATGGGACTTGCCCAAGGTCACCCAGTTGTAGAGACAGGTATCTATGTCAGATCTTTTGAAGTCTCATGTTTCTCCTTATACCACATTGCCTCATAACATATCTATGGCGCAGAAATTTCAGACCAGTTGACATATTCCTAGGAAAATGTTGGGCAAAAAAAATTCCCCAAATCAATTAACTATCATCGAGAAGAAAATAGAGGGTTCTTAGAAATATAGAGTATGATTTTCCAAAGAATTCATACTGTCAGACTGATCCAATCCTTTTGTGACAAGCTAATAGCTCTGCTAGGTAGAGCTGAAGAGATAGATCTGATCTCTCTTAACTCAAGGGAACCTTTTTACTTCTGTTCTACAAAGCATGTATAAGGAACTGCTTCTTTGTTATATGCACATTTTGGCTGCTGAAAGGGGCAGAAAAGGAGCATTTATGTGTGCAACACTGTTAAAATTAGCTTGAAAAGAAACACAGTCTATCCAACTAAAACATTGATGAGAGACACAGACTTTTCCTGCCCCTCAGATAAATGACTTGAGAATACTTATTTGAAGGCACTGATTAACATAAGGGTGATTGCAATGCATTATTGTTTATTATGTTATTTACGTATGATGGTTTTCAGAGTTTTGAAGAATATAGCTGATCAGCTATAAAACAATAATTCTTTAGGGTATATAGGATGACTTTATAAGGACTTTTGTAGTTATCCCTGACAGGTGGATTTTTGGAGTATCACATAGATGGACACTGTTATGAAAAGAAGCAGTAGAATAAGCCAGAGAACAGAACATAGCTGAAAGAGATGATTGGAGATGAACAGGCTCTACCTATGGGAAGAGAGGTGTTGTTTTTCTAATTGCTGATTGGTTGGAAATTAATAAATTTGCTATTCAGCCCAATAGCCTGAGAGCAGAGAAAAACTCTCAGAAAATTGCCCATGCTGTCCTTTGCTGCTACTATGGTATGAGAGGGAGAAACAGGAGTGGAAGGGAGGTTTTTCATTTGCTTTGCTGTGAGCTGGCATAATTTTGGTCAAAGCTGATGGGGAGAAAATAGATTTCCTGCTATTTGAAGAACTGGCTGGGAAAATATTGCATTCCCCTATTTGTATTTATAAATTTAGATAGAGAAATTCTTGAGTCCCAGGGAAGATCTGAGGAGCTTGGTAGTTCCCATGCTGTCACTGCCTGTCATTGAAATAGCTTAACATGCTATCAATACCCTGCCAAAGGTGGCTGTGTGCTAAAAAAAGAGTGCTAAAATCTAGCCAGAGAGGTTATCTAGTCTAACCTGGGTAATCCAAAATTTTGAAGAGAAGAGTGTAGTGGACAGAGTGCTGGGCTTCAAGTCATGAAGACCTGACTTCTAATCCCACCTGCCACTTACTAGCTCTGTGACTCTGAGCAAGGCACTGGACTCATCTGGGTCTCAGTTCCCTCATTCGTAAAATGAGGATAATAGCAACTACTTCACAAGGTTGTTGTCAAGCATTCATAATATATGTAAAGTGTTTTGAAAACCTTAAAATAAAATATAAAAACACGCTATCATCACCATCTTCAGGAGCAGTATTATCATCATGATAATTGTTACATTCTTTCACTCCAATCCTTGACTAAAATGTTCAGTAGAATTGAGGGGAAAATACCCAACAAACAGACCCTTGAATCATTCCAGTAGAGACATTTCTCTGGGTTGCTATGGATTTATTAATCACCAATCTTTGAATCTGCTCATTCCATCATTTAAAATCTAACTAAGTGTACTATAATCGAGCCCATATCTCTCCAATAAGAATACGAGAGAATTTGTGAAATGTGCCGAAATTTTGGTATAAAGTAGAAGTTTTGTATTGTAGTGAAGAACATTGATCTTGACGTTAGAATATCTAGGTTTTAAGTCTTCCTGTACAACATGTGCTTCATTACCTTTGTCAAGTCATCTAACCACCCTGGGCCTCAATTTTCTCATATGCAAAATGTGTGTAATATTAATTGTACTTTCTACCACAATGGATTGTAGATAACTCACATTATAAAATGTAAATCACTATATAACTGTACAATGTTATGTCTGTAGCAATCACTTCAACTACAAATCTATTGACTTTATTAGGAGGCCCTTTAGCATTCTAAGTTTTGATGAAATCAGCACAATGTCATTTATAAGCAGTACCATTCAGAGGAAATACATCTTTGTCTTTGCCTCTCATCCATGGCAATTGGGAGCACTCCTAGTGAACATACATCTCACTCTTTTATGCCTTGCTTGACATTAATAATCAAGAGTTAGTTGAATATAACATCTCTATTTTTATATCCTTCAAAGAATTATGCAGTATTTCCTTTCCAAGTTTCTCCTATATGGCTCTCATATTTTTTCAATTCTTTCCTCTTACACTCTCATTTCATTTATAATATGATTTTAACTCCTTTAAAAAATTTCCCTAATTTATTGTAGCTGTTCAAATTGTTCCTGTAGCCCTCCCGACACAAAATACCTTATTTTTACTTGTCATATAATTTGTCTGTACTTATACACTTGCATAGTGTCTCCCCTGTTATCATGTAAGTTCCTTGAGGACAAAGTGTGTTTTTTACTTTTGTATTTATATTACCAGCACTTAGCACAGTGCCTGGCACAAGGGCATTTGTAAATGCTAGTTGATTGATGGAGTATATCTGGGAATGTGTTGTAAGAGTCTAAATGTTATGGCTTCACTATATGGTTCTACTTTTACTTGTTGGGGAAAAGAGTTTGCTATAAACATTGCTATATTTTTTCATTTTTCATCTATTTGTTATCCTTTCAGTTTCATCCATAAATTACTTGTGTTTATATAGGTCATGCTAGAGTTCTTTTAACTGCGTGTCACATATCCTTGTCATTTATTTTTTTTCTCCTGGCTTTGTATTCATTTTTATTTTTTCTCTAACAAGTGAGTGGTTTGACTGTACACAGATAGCTGATTCAGGAATGACTTCATGATCAGTGACAAGCTGTTTTCTTTCTGATAAAATATAATCTATTTACTTCCTGTTAAGTTGTAGACATGACAGGTCATAGAGGAGTCTAGTTGTCTCATGTACACTCTAGCACAAGGTTTTTTTTTTAACTTGGGGCCTATGAATATATATGCATATATATACATATATATTGAGAGATCTATATGGGTATCTATGTATATATAGATAACTGTACTTAATTGATTTCCTTTGTAATTCAATGTATTTTAGTTTATGCATTTTCAAATATTCTAAGAAAGTTTCCACAGACTTCCCCATACTGACATAAAGATTCATGACATATAAACATCTAGCTTAAAACTTTATATTGCTCTAGCAAATGTAGTTAAAGGGGGCCCACAAAAAAGCATACCAAAGAGAGGTAGAAGTAATGTCCTCAAAACAGTCTAGAATTTCACAAGGAGATACTCAGAATCCTACAGCTCAATGGAGAAGGGTTGTATCAGGGGAGGCAGAAGCTAGTGAGTGTGAACGCTAGTCATCAGGGCTGAAGTCTGCTCACTTTGGGTAAGTATGCTCCAGGATGATGTCAGAAGTCACAATGATCTGAAAATTGGGGCTTAAGCTTACGGGAGCTCTAAATAGGAATGGAGCAACACTCACTGTAACAGGAGATAAGGCAATGGAGGGAAAATTTCAGAACACGCAGAGCCAAAGCAGAAGAAAGAACCATCTCAATTCTCCGGACCAAACTGGAGGATGGATGTTGTAGCAAAAAGCCTGAGGTCAGTAAGATCTCCATCAAAAGATCAGATTCTGTAAGGGCCCCATGACAAGAGATGGAACCAACTCCCAGTTTAGGGTTATGCAAGGAGTAGACCAAGAGCCTTGACCAGCACCCAAATTGGGCCAAAAGGAAAGAAAGCAATAAGCTAGGGATTATAGCAGAAGGCATGGTCAGGTCCTAAACATCCATCCAGAAATGTAGAAGAAATAGCATCTGGGTTATACCAGGGACAGTAGGAAATAGAGCTTACCTACCATATCTAGGAGTTTGGGAGAAGGTAGAGCTTGTCTCTAACACAAAGTACCAATCCAGAAAATAAGACTGAACATATGAGCAGGCAGAAGAGAACACCAAACAAAATGAAGAAATACTATGGGTCAAGATATTCCCAAGAGGTTAATCTAGAATAGAGTTAACACCAGAAATACCAAGACAACCTCAGAAAAAAAAAAGTGACTCATCAATAAGGACTCAAAGATTGACTTGGAGAAATGAAGCTTGAAATAAAAAATAGAGCTCTTGAGGAAAAAAATGGAAGCAAGATGTTTGGAACAGAAAGTTACCTGACCTAAGAAAAGGATTCCCTGAAAAGGAAAATGAAGCAAGCAGCAATCTGTGCTTTCATGGGAAAATTAAAAAAAATGACTAGAATAAAACCAAGAAACTAAAAAAAAGACCGTAGGAGAGCATGATAAGGTTTTTGCTATCACAAACAATTAACTTGGAAAATAGGTCAAGGAGAGATAGTTTAAGAATTATCTAGCTCCCTAAAAATATGATCAAAGGAGAAAGAATAAAAACAACCTCTATTAGAACCAGAAGGCAAAGTAAAAAGAGAAAGAACCCATTGGTCACCTACTAAAAGAAACCTGAAATTGAAAAAAACGCAGGACCATTTATAGCCCAAATCTAGATCTCCCAGGCCAAATTTAAAAAAAAAATTCTACAAGCTGCCAAAAAATAGGAGTTCAAGTATTAAAGAATCACATTCAGTATCCCAGAAAACTATGCTGCAACTACTATAAAGGAGAAAAAAAATCTTTTAAAACAATATTCCAAAATAGAAAGGAATAAAGGTTTACAAGAATGACAACCTGAAACCTGAGTATAACCTTACAACAGAAATGTACATTTAATAGAAAATAGATGACTTTCAGACATGCTTGGCGAAAAAAAAATGGAACCAAGTAAAATCTTAGAAATGCAAACACAAGAGAGAAACCAGGAAAGATAAATACATTTTAACAAATGGAAAGCATTAAGTGGTGATGTAGAGCTTATATGTAAACAAAGGGAGAAAATACCAGTGTTCCTTCAGAATCCATGTCTTCAAGGGTCATAGAGGGAGCTAAGAAAAACAAACATGACAAGAGATTTTGTTCTGTTTTGTGGTTTTAAGAGAAGAAAGATAAGGGATACATTAGAGAGTATAGCTAGGAAAATGAGGAAGAAAGACAAGGAACTTTTTTCATATTTGGGACATGGAAAAAGAAGAGTATACAAACATAAAGGAAATTGTGGCATGAACAGGGAGAGAGGAGAAAAGGATGTAACAAGGAGAGCAGAATCTAGAGTGAAATGGTCATGAATAAAACAAACTTCTTTTTCAAAGGGTTGAGTAATGAAGATATGGTGACGAGGCACACAATCCAAAGAGTTAAACAAAGAGGGAAGGGACCGGTAAGCACAAAGATATGTATAGAAATATGTTTTGTTTTAGGAACTGGAAATAAAGTGCTTGCCTATCATTAGGGGAATGGTAAATTATGATATATGAATATAATAGAATATTACTGTACAGTATAGAATGACAAAAAGTATGGGTTCAGAGAAACCTAAGACTTATTAACTAACATATCGAAGTGAGCAGAACCAGTAGAATAATTTTTACAATGACTACAACATTGTAAAGGAAAACAACTTTGAAATACTTACGAATTCTCTTCAATGCAATGACTAATCCTGACTACAGAAGTCTAATGATGAATCATGGTCTCTTGGCAGAAAGGGTAGGGAGAGGTACTAAATAAGACACACATTTTCAGACATGGTGAAAGCATGGATTTGTTTTTGCCTTCCTCATTCATTGTAGGCAAAGACTATTATTTTTCTTAGAGTGGAAAAGTTATGGCAGGGAGTGGGGGTTTGCAATGATAGTGTCAACAAAAAAAGTATAAGAAAAGATGGAAAAGACGATAAGTGAAAAAATGCACAGAAGAGAGCAGAAGAAATTCATAAAGGAACACAGATATAGGGAAGAATTGGTACTCCTGTGTCAAATTTAATATTTATTTTTAAAAAGCTATATGTAATAGCTTTCCATAAGTTTGAATGCATATTTTTCCTGTCCTCTGTACTTGAATATGAAATTTGTCAAGACGCTAATAAAGTATTTTTACTTTACATACATGCTTCGCTTTTTATACTCTCGTGTATGTGTATGTTTAGTGTTCACCTACTGTATTAGAAGGGCAGAGTTTATAATCTCAAAGAGGATCATAAACATGTCTGAAAGGTTCGGAACCGCCGGATATAAGAAACTCTCAAAGTAGAAGGCAGAAGAATCAAAACATATATTTAGGCTCCACAGTAACCAACCCATGAACCAGCAACCCCATTTTGATATATTGATCAAAAGCTTCCAGGCCCAATAAGTACGCCTTGAAAGAGTAACCAGGAGGCTACAGAGAAGCATGATTGCGTAAAGCAAAATCATGCTTCCCCCTCTATGGTAAAAAGATTACCCACTGGCCTGAAGTCTTTGTTCAGCTTCCTCCCGTAGGTCAGCTCTGCTACTGGCAGCTCCTGCTTCAGCTGTGGCTGTGGCTGTGGCTGTGGCTGTGGCTGTGGCTGTGGCTGTGGCTGTGGCTGTGGCTGTGGCTCTGGCTGTAGCTGTAGCAGCCTCTGGCTCCAACGGGAGCTGCTTTTAACCATCCAGCTTCTGCAGGGGTGTAAGGTATGCCGGGGAAAGCACAGGTTCTTTCAATCTGCTTAAGCAAGGTGAAGGGGTTGACCGGGAAAGCACAGGTTCTTTCCATCAGCTTAAGCAAGGGAAGCAAGGTGAAGGGGCCAACAAGCTTACTCCAGTCCAACATACAAACAGCATTCAGTTCAGGGGAAAAAAGCCAAACTAGTCAAGGGCACTTGTTGACTAAGTGCTAAGGAGCCCATTTTTGGTTGCCAATACACCTACCAAGTATTAGTGATGTATAGACATGAGACTTGTAAGTAGTCTATAAATCTTGATCTTTTTTCAGTTTCTTCTTCCTAAAAAATTCTACATATTTGACATGATTCTCCTCTTTGACTATATTTTATTCAAATCATGTAATATCAAAGTCTATGTAGATTTATATTTTTAGATTTAATTTGGAAGGACTTTAATGTAATAATTCTAATAATCATAACAGAATTTCATTACTTCATCATCTGCAATGGATATTGATATATAATATGTAAGTATTTTAATAGTGGTCCTTTTTGCAAATATTTGTCATGACCATGGCAGTATAAGATGACCAAATGTCCCAGGATATGATCTTTCTTATTGCCTTTAGACAAGCAATAAACCAACTTGCTTTACATGCCTAAGTAGAGCATTTGGCTCATATTTCCATTTATGCAAAACTTTCTTTGGTCTTTCAGTGTATTTTACAGTGGTAATGTCAAGATTGATGAAATCTGGTTCCTACAGCAGTATGACCATTGCACAAATTATAGGTGCCCATGACAGATTTTTAAAGGAAGGATCATAAAATTATATTTAGAACAAGGTATGGCTGTATGAGCTCGACAAGGCCTGAGAGCATGGAGGGGGCAAATTGGGATTGTTTGTATATCAGTAATGAGACAAATCAGATTGTTTCAAATAAAAATAGCTGTAGGTATCTGGCATTATTTTCAATTTGGTAATATAATGCATATGATGGAAAGAAAAGCAAATATAATAATTATAGTCTTGAATGTTAAGGGGTTAAACATTCCCATAAAATGGAAGACATATTGATAATTTAAAAATTTAAAGCATAAAAATTCACAGTTAAACTGTGGGACTAAAAAGTTGTTTATTATATTTCACCTTATAAAATCTGGAGCTAAAATCATGACTTTAGACAAAGAAACAATAAAAGTCTGTAATACTAAGACATCAACATAGGATATATATTTTGCTGAAAGAAATATTAGATGATGGGGAAAAGAGAGATTAAGTCTAGATCTGTGATTTCATTGGTATACGGAACTCCTGGGCTTGAAAACTTGTTCTAATAATGCAAATTGGCACCCTTTTTGAAACATATAATTTTAGAGATTAATCTAGTAGACTAGAAGGTTAACTTGCCTAGGGTCACACAGCCAATAAATGTGTGAGTCAGACCTTAAAGCTAAGTATTCTTGGTTGGCTCTTTATCTACCATGCCATACTGTTTTGCAATTAATGAACAGTAAAAAAATAGCTTTTACATATATACATATATACATAACCAACCAATAGTATATATATGTATATGTATATGTATATACACACATATGTGTGTGTGCATACATATGTGTATATATATATATGTACACATATATATGTATATGTCTATCTATCTTTCTATCTATCTATATTCATATACCCTGGATGGTGTGGCATCTTTAAAATGCTATATAACTGCAAAAAGTCAGATAGTAAGACAATAATTTTAGGTGACCTTAACACATCTCATTCAGACTTTTCTATATCTAAGAGAAAGATTTTAAAAAGAAAGCAATTATTGCTCCAAACAGAATGTTGAAAACCAGGAATTATGGAAAAATTGCACGGTAATCTAAAGTGCATATTTACTTTGCAGCATCAAATAGTACCCTTGCAAAATTTGATTATGAGCTAGGGTACAAATTACTCATGAAAAAAATTAGAAAAAAAATATTGAAAATAGTCTTCATAGACCTTAAGGCAACATATGAAATATTGTGTAGATCATTTCCCATCTATTACTTTTTCTCCTATGAGATTCTTGACCTCTTCTTACAGTAATTCTCCTGAGAGAGCACACCCATTTCCCTGGAGAGCTTCCGCTAGGTGTTTCAATAGTTCATGGATTCTCATTCAACACTTGCGCTCAATATTTGTGTATCTATTATCACATGCTCCTGGTATGTTGCTAGTCAACATTCTTTTATGGTCAGTCATATATGTTATAGTATCATAGGACTCTTTAGAGAATTCTTACAATTAGTAAATGGCAGCACTAGGATTTAACCCTATGTCTCCTGACTCTGAATTCATTGCCCTTTCCACTTTACTATGTTGGCATGGTAGAACAGAGATCACACTGCATTTAAAGTAAGAAGATCAAAGTTCAAATCATGGTACTGCCAATGAGAACTTCTGTGCATTTGGACAAATCAGTTAACCTCTCTGCCTCAAAATGTGCTCAGCTAATATATGGAAAGTGGAGACAGGGGGTGGTGGTTATGCCCATGGTGGCAAGGTGGTTGGTGAGAAGACGGTAGTGGAGCATGGCTAGAATACCCTACCTGTTATAATGAGCCACATATGAAACACTCACCAATTAGGATTTCTGGGCAGTCGGAAGGAGTTCTGGAGATGAAAGGGTTATGTACTCCAGGCCATGTTCTCTGGTCTAGACAGCAAGGTAAGAAGGGGTGTGAGAATAAAGGAGACTTAGTCCTTTCTTTTCCCACCTTTAAAACAAAAACGGGGAACCTGTGGCCTTGAGGCCATGTGTGGCCCTATGGGTCCTCAAGTGCAGCCCTTTAACTTAATCCATAAAACAAATCCCCTGAATAAAAGGATTTGTTCTTTAAAACTTGGACTCAGTTAAAAGGCTGCACCCAAGGACCTGGAAGGCCACACGTGGCCTTGAGGCAGCAGGTTCCCTCCCCCTGGTATAAGATCAGGTTGTGTAGGTTTGACCTTGGCTCAAATCAGGGGAATAACATAAATTAAGTTCTCATCTCCTTTTGTTGGGTCATTGCCTCTTTTTCCCTTCTACTTGTGATGTTTACTGGCTCCATGGCAGAGGCTGACCCAGTGAAAAGCAAAACTCTGATCCATGGCTAGATAGTTGGACTGACGATTCTGAGGAAAAGGTTCTATTCCAGTGGTTTCATTTCCCCTAGATAAAATGATTACTGGGTAAGTAATCATTTTCTCTGATGAACAGAGACATAGAAATAGAAAAGAGACAAGGACTGAGACTGTAAGTGTTCTGGGAAAATATTCATAAGAGATGAACTCACCTAAGTCTGGTATCAGAGTGTCACTCTGGAGAGTTGAGTAAACCCCGACAGCTTCTTCCATGGGGAAGTCTGAGACCCTCTTCCATGGGAATTCCCTTCTGAAACTCAAAGTGGGTCTAATCCAGTCCCCGGGGGTAGTCAATAGTACTTGCTCTAGTGTTCCTATTGATTGGTTCATTCCTGATTAATTACATAAAAGTTTTAGGCACTTTGATCTGTTGACAAGGATGTGGCTTTATTGGTGGGTCTGATGGTCTTGAAAGAATAAATTGGCTTCTGATCAAGCAAACTCATCTAGGCTTTAACTGGATTCTTTATTTCTTGATTTATTCTATTAATCCATCCATCCATTCATTCATTCACATGCCTGATTGAAAATTCATTTATTGTATTGGGCTTACTTTCAGAGGTATAGATATATTTTTAAAAATTAAATTAAATACAATATCACTTCAATTCAATAAATATTTTTAATAGCCTACAGTGCACAAGGCACTGATATTAGGCACTGGGTGATGCAGAGATGAAGTAAAATAAGGAACTCACGATCTTGTAAAGGAAATGAGACATACAAAATATTTGTAATATAAATTAAAATATAAGTATATAGGAGAGATTCAAAAAATCGTTGTGAGAGGTTTGAATGTGCGGGGATGCCTTCTAGCTGAGAGATGGCAGCTAACCAGGGTCTTGAAAAAAGAGAAGGATTTTAACATAAAAAGGAACTTTCTTTGGGCTCACTTCCTCAACTCCTACTCATATTGGTTGCTTAGATCCCCAGCAAGCAGCTGGATAGTCCTCCCCTCAGGATTCTAGGAATATCTATAAGGCATTATGGATAATACTGAGGAGTTGGGAATATCTATTACTGTCCCACATAAGCTCCCTGACCCCCACCACTGTGCTGCCTATTATTAATCAACCAGTTGAACTCCATTAATCCTTCCTGCAGCCTGGTTTTGTACAGCCCTTGAGCTAACAATGATTTTTACATTTTCTTAAATACAATAAAACTTTACTTAACTGTAAAACCCATTCTTAGTTCATCAAGGCAGCCAGATTTGGCCCTTGAGCTATAGTTTGCCAGTTCCTGCACCACACTGTTGTTTCAATTGTCTTGGCAGCAAACCAGGGCTGTGAACCTCCAGAGGATGAAATCCAATGAAGGAAGCCTGTATTCGTATTTTAAGTTCCTTTATGTTAAGTCAATAAGGAGGTTAGTCTGCAGAAGAGTTTTGTTTTGTTTTGTTTTACTGGGGGTGAGGGAAGAGGTATCATATAGCTGATTTCAAGTATCTGAAGGGCTACGATATGGAAGAGGGGCTCAGGGTTGTTCTGATCAACTCTGGAGAGCAGGACTGGTTACAGTGGGTAGAAATTCAAGAAAGTCAAATTTAGGTATGTGGAGACTAGCCTATATACATATTTGGGAAAAAACAAAGTGGAAAGTACAACAGGAAATTCTAACAGCAAGAAAGCATCAGTGGTGATCCATAGCCCTGAAGGGTATTTCAGCTTCCCTACCCATTGGTGCTCCCTGGAGTAAGAACACACAAGAAGAGGGGAGTGAGGTTTCCATTGCTGGTATTTGACAACTAGCCAGCATCATGAGGCTAACACAAAAGCATATAGATTTTAGAGACAGGAGAGAGTAGTTGACAGATCATATTAGAACAGTATAGCTGTGGGGATCAGGGACTCCTGGGTGTCTTTCCCGGCTTCTATTATATGTATTTCCTTTGTTCCATGAATGTTTCTTTGGGTGTACATGAGGCCTTATGTACCAAGCCATGCTGTAGAACTGACTGAGGTCTTGTGTACAGAAAACTTTGAAGTGATTAGACTGTGATGATTCTGTGTCCCATGACTAGTGACAGTTGTGTCTGGCAGAATGCACAGATTCTTTCATTCTTCCTTTGGATATATTTGCTTCAGAGGGGGAATTTTGGGGAATTTTGACAGTCAGAGGTCGGGCACCCTAACACCTTGGAGAATGTGCTAAATCTTAGACTTTTATTGAATTTCTGATACCATATATACCTATCTTATCCTACCAGATAATAAATACTCTACGGTAAAGAAAGATCATTGATTCTGATATTTACTAGCAAGTAAAGATCAACTTTGGAGCAAGTTAATTAACTTATCTGAACCTCAGTTTCACCATCTGAAAATGGGGATAATAGTAATTGTGGTATCTATGTAAGAGGGTTATGGTAAGTGAAGGAATTTTCAACCGTGAAGAACTATATAAAGAAAGCTATTAATATGAATGGGCAGCTAGGTGGTTCAATAAATAGAGAACTGGGCTTAGATTAAGGTTAAGCTTAGATTAAGGCAAATTAGAAGAAAGTTAGCAAGTAAGAACTCTTCATGAGTTCAAATCTGGCCTCAGACTGTTACTAGCTGTGTGACCCTGGGCAAGTCACTTCACCCTATTTGCCTCAGTTACCTCATCTGTAAAATGAGCTGGAGAAGGAAATGGCAAATCACTCCATCATCTTTGCCAAGAAAACTCCAAATGGGCTCACAAAGAATCAGACACAACTGAATGTTATTATGAATAATACCGTGTGTTTTAAAAATTATTTCCACTTATCTAGCATGGAGAGAGCATTGCATATAGTAGGAGCTCATGTTCAAACATTAATATCAAATATTAATATCAAAGATTAACTAATATCAATATCTTTTTTAGACCAATCCATACCCAGCCCATGCCAATGTTTTCTCCAACTTTACTTCTTACGATTTCTAGGAGCTATGTTTAGCAAGAGCTTAACACAACAGCATCTATGCATAATGCCCATATATTGTTCATCAGATGAGTGGAACTTAAAGCAATAATATTTTCTGGAGAAAATGTTACTCTCATCTATTACCATAACCTAAGAAAAATGTGGCATGCCACAGCAGACACCGTTCCAACTTCCTGTTTATTCTTTCTCCACTCTGTGAGCACCTCTGCAGAATGAAATGTCTCCAAATCGCTGAGACTGTGATTTCTATGACACCGCCGTCCATCTCATTTCTTGCCTGTCCTTTCAGTTTTATGAAGGTTAGAGACATTCTTCCTTGGTGTTTGTCAAATTGTTTATCTGGTCTGGAATCAGCTCCCTGCGCTCTCCTCAGAATATTTTATGCAGATTTCCTCTCTCTTCATACCCAGGCTCATCTAAAAAACTGCTTGCCACTGAGTCAGGAAGAGACACATCCTCTACGTTTGTTTCATTTGCGTTTTACCGATATTCATTCATGTTGGTTTCTGCTGCCTCCTCGTAAGGCTCGGAATATTTGCTGCGTCAACAGCCCAGGGTATTTCTGCCTTGGTCACGAGACTGTTGTTGTATTTTTCTGTCTCACTCCAGTTCAATGCACACAGCAGATCTTGGGTTCCACTCCATCAATATTCAAACTTGTTTCTCATAAGGATGATACATGCACACACAATCACATGTGGGCACGCACTCTTTCTGCAGCCAACTTGTCTGTCATAAAGGACTTGTCCTCTTCTGTGATTCCTTGGAACAAGGTCCCTCTTTAGTAAAGGAAGAAGAAACAACTGGCAAAATATGGATTATCTCTTTTTTCCCTATTATATACCTTTTAAAATCTTTTCTGACAAACACACTTTTGTTTTCTTCCTTTTCCTTCAGGATCACTTGGTAAATTTAGTGACTTGAACTCATGGCAAAGAAGGGTACATAGCCATGAGAAGAGGAAGATTAAAAGTGAACTATATACTGATGCTGGACTTCACCAAGCAGCTTCTTCAACTTCCCAAAGTGTTGAACACAAATACTACAGGGTGTTCCTAAAGTCTGGACATATAGGCAAAAATGCATATTTTCAACAAATGAAATGAATGAAATTTCAACAATATTTTATTTAATTGGAATATTAACAAATACCATCTTCAATATGATTTCCATCATTTGTGATGCAAAGGTTGATGAGCTTTGCAAGATTCACATGCACTCAATTCAATAACTCCACATTCTTGTGCATTTTAGCACATTCACTCTTGATGCATTCAATAAAGTGTGTTGCATCTGTGATTTTCATTGAGTTAGCATACCCCCGAAAAAGAAGTCAAGGGGGCTAAGGTCTGTTAATATTCCAAATATTTCAAAATATGCATTTTTGCCTATGTGTCCAGATTTTAGGGACACCCTGTGTAAGTTTGTTTTGATTTGTCTCTGAACTTTAGTCCCCAAAGATGGGGGAACTTCAAATAAGTTAAGGCTAATTTTATTTTGTTAGGTAGCTATCAATAGTGTTGGGATTACTGAGCGGTGTGAACAAAGAGTAAACTAGGCTAAAAGCCATCAAACTCTTTTCATGCTAATTTCCCAGTTTTGCTGTTCAGTCATTTTCAGTAGTGTCTGACTTTTTGTGATCCCATTTGAGATTTTCTTGGCAAAGATAATGGAGCAATTTACCATTTCCTTCTCCAGATCATTTTACAGATGAGGAAACTGAGGCAAACAAAGGCCTAGGGTCACACAGGTGGTAAGTCTCAGAGACCAGATTTGAACACAGGAAGATGAGTCTTTCTGACTACAGGCCTGGTACAATATCCACTCTGCCACCTAGCTGCCCCAATTTCCTCAGTGCTTGGGTTATAATAATGGATGAAACACTTGCATAAAACTTTATGGTTTTGTTTTCCTTGGTTCAGAATTCCCAAAGTTTGAAAGCTTTCCTCCAAATTGCTGACCCCAGGGTATGCATTTAAAATTAACTAGCTTTCTATTAGGCAATGGAAGACAATAAATGTGAGTAGGTGATAGAAAACAAGAAGAGGGGGCAGAAAAAAAGAACACTGATTACTCTGTGATTTAATACTGCTCACTTCTTTATAGGATGTTTAATTCCCTAAAACAGTTGAATGACAATAGAATTTCCAAGTTGGAAAAGACCTTGTAGCTAGCATTGTAGAATGCATAGAGTACTGAATCTAGGGTCATTGGGACCTAGGTTCAAATCACTGAATCTGTGCCTCAGTTTCCTCATCTGTAAAAAGAGAGAGTTGAATGTGGTTGTTTTAAAGTTCCTTTCCAGCTCTAAATATATAATCCTATTAGCCTATGCTCCTGTAAGTAGGTCATCTAGTATACTTGGATAGGTCCCCACTTGAAAGTATCATAGATAAACGGTCATCTAGCCTCTGCTCACCTTTAGTGATGAGAAACCAAAGCAGAAAATTCTGGGGGAATGTTGAAGAATGGGTAAGGTATTCAAGAGCAGAACATCTGAAGCCAAGAAGACAAGCAGTGGTTTCAATGTCCCCAGCTGAACACACATATGAGGTTTACTGTGAGCGCGCATGTGTATATGTATTTGTGATAGTTTCTGTGTTGTTATCTGTAGGGCGCTGTCTTCCCAATTGTTATCCTCTCAGAATAAACCAAATGGAATATTGAGGACATATTATCAGGCAAGAACACGCTTAGCTTGGTCTAGGGCTAATTCCTGAGGCACCTAGGCAGCTCAGTGAACAGAGCACTGGTCCTGGAGTCAGGAAGATCTGAGTTCAAATCCAGCCTCAGATACTTACTAGCTGTGTGATCTTAGGTAAGTCACTTAACCTCTGTTTGCGTTAATCCAGTGGAGAAGAAAATGGCAAACTACTCCAGTATCTGTGCCAAGAAAACTCCATGAACGGCATTGGTGTGCTATGGTCCATGTGGTCATAAAGGGTCAGCCATGATTGAATGACTGACAACAAAGAACTGATTCATATCAACAGCCTTCATTATTAGCAATATAGTTGAGACTATTTTTCCCAGCTTTCTCTGCACAGAAAGGCAGACCAGTGGAGTCCCTACTCAGGGATTCCTGCTATTGCAGAAATGGAAGGGGGTGTGTTTTCTAGAATGCGCTGACCCAGAAGACGATCCCTAAGCTCTAACCGTTAGCAAGTCTTGACTTTTGTTGTTTAACTATGACTCTCAGCAACTTTTACCCATATTGTCTCTGCCTGACCAAGGACAAACATAGCAAATATAATTTCCTCCTCCACTGTTATACTTCAATTATAATTCAGTATTTGATGACACTTGAATCCTCTCCCCTAGGTCTTCTCTTCTCTACCCTAAACATTTCCAGTTCTTTCAATTAATTCTTATATATATACTAGTACCATTTTGAGTTTAGTCACCAATCTCGGTCACCATTCTCTACAATTCTTCCAGTGTGTCAAAGTTCTCCTTAAAACAGGACAGTTGGAACGGAACAAGATGTTTCAAATATGTCAAAATAGATGTCAAGTCAATTAAGCAGGCGTGGAGAACCTGCAGCCTCAAGGCCACATGTGAATCCAAACTTTATAGAACAAATCCTTTTATTGACTAAATCCAAACTTCACAGAACAAATCCTTTTTACTGAAGGGATTTGTTACGTGAAGTTTGGATGAGAGGGGGGTGGCATAGGTCTAAGGGAAAGGCCCTTTGATTTAATTGGGTACAATGAGTCTCAGAGAAGCCCCTAAAACAGTGGTTTTAGGGAAAGAAGTTCTCTGATGGCAGGCACTGCTTTATTTTTTGTCTGTGTGTACCCAGTGGGCTGCACTTGAGAACATGTGGCCTCGAGGCTGTAGGTTCCCTACCCCTGGGTGTTAGAACCAGTAATTCTTCTCCTCACTTTCTCCTGATTACTATACTTCTGTTAAAACAAGTCTAAGATCACATTAGTTTCTTTGGCTGCCATGTTCTATTCATTCATATAAACTTGGAATTCACTAAATACTTCCAGGTCTCTTTTTATATGAATTATGCTTAACTATGCTTTCCTTATCTTATACTTGGGAAGTTAAGCTGTTGGACCCAAGTGTAAGACTACATTTATCATTATGAAATATCATTATGAAATATCATTATGTTAGATTCAGCCTGCATTCTAGCTTACTGAATGCTTTTGGATAGTGATCGTCATATTAGCTTTCCTTCCCAAATTGATGTAATCTTCTGCCATCTTTGTGATACAAGTGGCTTTGTAGATTGGGTGGCTAGAAGATAACTAGAGCAGAATGGGAAGCTTGACCCATTCAATGATACAATCTCACCAATCAGGAGGTGGTGGGTTCCAGAGCTTGGTTTCAGAGGTGAGCTTTAAGTGAGAATGCTAAATCCCCCAGAACAAAGTGTGTAGAGAGTAATTTCTCCAGAGTCCAGCGGCAGAATGGATGGTGAAGACCAGGGGTCTGAAACTGCCAAAGAAGCTTGTAATCCATAAAGCAATAGGTCTTTGTTATTCCTTTTTTAACTCTCTTGAGCAAATGTTGATACCTACAGTGAGACACTTGGGGCTCGCAGCATGGGGAGGACTGATCTGGGAGCCTCAAATGATCTTTGGGGCATAAAAAGAGGAAGGAGAGTTTCAGAGATGGCTCTTTGGAAATTCTGCCCTCAGATTTGGCACACTTAGCTTTGTTACTGTTTGTTGTTCAGTCATGTCTAATTCTTTGTGACCCTGTGGACCATATCATACTAATGCTGTCCATGATGTTATCTTGGCAAAGATACTGGAGTAGTTGGCCATTTCTTTCTCCAGAGGATTAAAGCAAACAGAGGTTAAGTGACTTGCCCAGGGTCATATAAGTAAGTGTCTTATTAGATAATTACTAGACTAGTATGTGTCTTAGTAGATTCAGCTAGTAAGTGTCTGAGGCTGAATCTGAACTCAAGTCTGTCTTACTCCAGGCCTAGCACTCTATCCACTGAGCCACTTAGTTGCCTCTTCACATAGCTTTGCCAGCTCCCTATCACTTAATGGAGACATAGATTTGAAGTTAGGGCTCTCACGATCATCAAATACCCCCATTGTACAGATGAGGAAATGAGGCCTTAAAAGGATAAATGACTTGCTTAAGAACAGGCAGGTAGTAAAAATTCAGTGCTTTCTTCACCTAACCTAGTTGTTTCCTCCTGGTTGATATATTGATATGCAAAGGATATGCATTTTATAGGGAGAAGAATGGTTTTGTTTAATCATTTTCTGGTTTTCCATCACTAGTATCATATGTAAGTGGAAATTGAGGATTGCCTGGTCAGACTTGGAGTATAAAGACTAGAGTGTGGAGGATACAAAAGAAAAAAAAACAGGAATGAGATACATGAGAGGGAGTGGCATAGGTTTAAGGGAAAGGCCCTTTGATTTAAGTGAGTACAATGAGTCTCAGAGAAGCCCCTAAAACAGAGTGGTTTTAGGGAAAGAAGTTCTCTGATAGCGGGTACTGTTTCATTTTTTGTCTGTGTATACCCAGTGGCACAGAGTAGGCATTTAAAAAATACTTTTGATGGATTAAGTATTATGCTTATGTACAAAAATAACATGAGGCTTGCGAAATCTCTATATAGCATGCTTGCAACATTTTCATTTACTAGTCTGATAGCCCTTTAAAAAAAGAAAAAAAAGAAAAAGGAAACACAGTTTTGCTGGAATGCCTTGTTTTGAATGAAACTGTGATGGCCCATAATTAACACTGCTTCCCTTTCCAAATGCTTACAATCCATCCTTTTAATATTGGTTCTTGATTTTTCCCTAAGAATCAAAGTCAAACTCACCATACTGAACCTTAAAGAATTCACCTTTTTCTTTTTAAAAAAATAAAAATTAAAAAACCACATTTGCTCATTATCAGTCCTTTAGAATCTCTTTCATACCTGGTGATTTTTCAGATTCATAGACAGTGGTTAAGCACTTACTGCTACAGCTTGTTACAACGTCCTGGGATGTTTTTGTCCTGTGCCTTAAATTTAGAATTGAGATATGCTTTCTTCCAACTTCATTCTCTTGGGTTTCAATGGCTATTGATATTTTCCTCCTATACTTATCATCCAAAGAATTATTCTCTTCAATATAGAAAATAGAAGTAACATAAAAGTTGATTACTTCAGCCTCTTCATTTTTGTCCATTATCATTTTCCTATTTTCCTTTTGATAGAAAGGCAGTACGGCATCATGGTTAGCATTCTGGGCTTGGAGTCAGGAAGACTTAGGCTCAGATCTTGCCTCTTGATGCTTACTAGCTGCATGAGCAGGGGCAAGGAAGTCAATTAACTTCTGTGGACCTCCCACACTTCTCTGCGTCTATCAGTTAAAGATGACTATTGATCTATGTCACTGGTGGAACATGGAGGAAATTCCCACATTCATGAAGTCAGAACTCCTTAACAAATCCACACAAAGCAGAATCACATTCCTTTCTTTGAACTTTGTGCCCCCAATATAGCTAAAAAACAAAAGAATTTTGTTGTGATCTTTTGCATCATTACGTAGTTCAGCTTATTCTAAGCTTTGGGGCTCCTAACATAATTATAGGGGATATTTATCCTGTTACTTTCCTTTAATTCCGTCTTCCATATATGGGTTTTTAAAATATGCATGTATCAGTGAGTTCCCTGAGTGATCACATCAGTCTCTAATAGATATTTCTCTCTTTTCTTCTTCATCAGAATCATTTGTATTTCTGTTGTCAACATTTCACTTTTGGGAGCTTCTCATCTCTCTTGATCTAATTTTCCCTGTCGAATTTTAGGCTGTGAGATCTTACTTATTCTTTCCTTGCTTTCCTCAAATATAGGGTGTATATTAGACTATTCCTGGCTTTTTCCTTTTTACCTCTTCTGAACTGTAAGTCAGCATGCTCTCTTCTCCTCAAGATTTTGCAATCTTAACTCATTAATAGTGTATCTGTTCATCCGGAGTAAGGAAAACTTGGGTTCAAATCCTACTTCAGACACTTTGTAACTGTGTGGCTCTGGGCAAGTCATTTAACCTTAGCCATTCTGCCTCAGTTTCCTCATTTATAAAATAAGGATAATATTATCAGCTATCTCTTAGTGTTGTTCTGAGGGTAATATGAAGTAATATGTGTAAAGTGTTTTGTAAACCTCAAGGTACTGTATAAATGCTAGTTATTATCATTATGATATTATATTTATTAAAATACTACTATCAGCACGAAGTACTGTATTGCCATAGGTCACAGAGAAAAGATAGAAATGTTGTAACTATGTAAATGCCTATTTGAATTGTAACACGTTAGACCGTCTCTTGGTCTCCAATTTTTTGACATTTTCCATATTTTAAAGGGACTCGATAAGCTTAATTTTGGGGAGATAACAGCAAGAACAAGTTACTTTACATAGCATCTTACAGTTTCAGAGTGTTTTATACACATCATGACTCTTATAACAACTCTACATTTAAGTAGCCTAGGCATTATTATCCCAATTTTTTGGATGGAGCAATTAAAGTCCAGAAAAGTGAAATCACTTCCTTGAGGTCACAAAGCAATTTGGGTCAGGTTTTGAATGTCCATTATAATGTCCCTTGTTGGTAAATAGTGGTTTACATATTATCTTCTCATTAGATTGTGAGCTCCTTGAGAATAAAGACATTTTTGGCTTTTCTTTGTATCCCCAGTATACAGCACAGAGCCTAGAACATATTTGGCACTTAATAAATGTTTATTGACTAACTTACTGAGATTATGGCATTGTGACATATGTGGGAAGCCACTGGGATTTGTGTGAAAGGGCTGAGCTGAGTAGATGTTAAATGTTTGAATGAATTAATTGAATTAATGGATGAATGGACGGACAAACGGATAACCTTCTGATGGCCTTTTCCTAATAGCACAGGATAAAGCACGATGGAATATTGAATCCATGTAGTTTTTTTCATAATTTTCTGCATCTTCATGCTCATTCTGGATCATCCTTGATACCTGCTAATGGGATAAAAACAATACAAAACAGACAAAAAAGGTTTTTTTTTAATTTAATAAGCAAAAATGATAGGGAAAAATAACTTCCTAGATAGCTGGTCTAGAATGAGAATTAGTCATTATCATCAAGATCTGTTAGGCCATGAGACAGGGATGATACTGTGCACTTGAACAATACCTAGCCTCACCTCATTGACATTCACATGATTATTGATGGGTATTATTCATTGTAATGATAATAATATATTATTACTATTCATTATGAGTCAGAACCATTTAAATGCAAAGGAGTAGTTGGATGGAATGCAGAAGGATGAGACAGATAGCGCCTCAAGGGAGGTGGAGGATGTGCCCCAGACAGAAATTCTGAAAAAGGAGCAATAAGGTAGAGAACAGTAGGGTTGTTACCTGGGACAGAGTATTTGCAGACTGGATGGTTATTATATTTGGTAGCCCCAGGGTGGGGCAGTACTCCAGAGCTAAAAAAGTTTTTATCAGTGTAGGAGGCATACACAAAAGTGACTCTAAATAGGGGTTCTGATGATGTCCTATGTGGAGAAGAATATCCAGAAGGAGGGCTTTGGCACTCATGAGTGATGGAAAAAAGGTGCTTTCTAGGCATATTATCTACCAGAAGGGCCTTTGAGCCATGGGCATGGGATGGAGGGGTCAATGTTCTAGCATAAACACCAGTTTTGGTTATGTGAGTGTCTGTTTTTCTTTTTAATTTATTTATATTATGCAATTTATTTTATGTTAAAAGATTATTCTGCCTAGGAAAACTGACAAAAAGGTGGCAAGGGTTTAATCAAAGGAGTGTGTGTGTGTGTGTGTGTGTGTGTGTGTGTGAGTGTGAGTGTGTGTTTGTATGGGTGTGTGTGTGCATGTGTTTGTGTGTGTGTGTTTGTGTTTGTGTGTGTGCACAAGAAACAAGCTAAAGAAATGATCTCAGAGACTGGAGAAAGGGAGCTCCCCATTTCACATGATCTCATATAAATATCCCAAACAGGCAGATGCAAAATTCTTTATTTGAAATAGCTCCTCTAAGCAAAGCTAAAGGGTTATCTATTAGAAAGCTCATACTTCTCAGACTAATCCTTCTTATGCACAAATCTGATCCTGTTATTCCTCTATTCAAAATCCTACAATGGTTCCTTTTTCTCTACTGGAGGCAGGTAGGGGGCATTGTTGGAGAAAGAAATGGCAAACCACTCCAGTGTCTTTGCCAAAAAGACCCCAAAGGGGTCACGAAGAGTTGGACATGACTGAAAAATGGGGACATTGTAGTGCACAGAGCATTGGACCTGGAGTCAGGAAGACCAAAGTTCAAATCTAACTTCAGATGATTACTAGCTATGGGACCATGAGCAAGTCATTTAACCTCTATTTGCCTCAGTTTCCTCCACTGTAAAATGGAGATAATAAGTGCACCTACCTTGCTGTGTTGTTGTGAGGATGAAATGAGATAGCTGCTATTTTCAAAGCTCTTTGCACAGTGCCTGGTACACAGTAGGTGCTATATAAATGTTTATTCGCTTCTCCTTTCCTACTAAGACCAAGTTCCCTATTCTGTCATTCAAGGCCCTCCACAAACTAGCTCCTCCCTATCTTTCCAGTTCATTCCACTCACCATTCTCTTTGTTGCTGTTGTTGCTATTCAGTTAAGTCTGAATCTTTGTGACCCCATGGACCGTATGATATTGTCTGTGGGGTTTTCTTGGCAAATATACTGGAATGGTTTGCCATGTCCTTCTCCAGTGGGTTAAGGCAAACAGAGGTTAAGTGAATTACCCAGGATCACACAGCTAGTAAGTGTCTGAGTTCACATTTGAACTCAGATCTTTCTGACTCCAGGACCAGAGCTCTATTCACTGAGCCACTTAGCTGCCTTCTTGTCTTTAAATTATACCAAAGAGTATTATCACCATCACTTGTAAACATCCAGAACTTTCCTCTCTCCATGACGTCATGCTATTTCCTATGTCTGAAATACTCTTCCCATGTATATAATAGTACGAGAGATTAATTAATGGTTTTTGAATAAATGTTCAAATGAATGAATTAAAAAAGCAATAGATCCCCACAATAAATCTAGAAGACATTTAGTTCAAATATTATTGTCCCCTTTTACAGATGAAGTACCTGAAGCTCAGAGAGATTTTCACTGATCATCATGGTAACTTGTAAGTGTTGGAGCCCAGATGCAAAGTCAGGATTCCTGATCTCAAGTCCAGCTTTCTTCCTTCTTCACTGCACTTTTTACACTACCAATTACTCATCATACTAGACATGTCACAAAAGACACAAAAGGTAAGTAATTTATCAAGTGCACACCAGTTACTCAATTTAGTAAGTAACAAGATAGTATCTGTATAGTCATTGTATAAAAATGATACCTTCCCTCCCTAACTGACAAAATAAATGGGAGCTGAAAGCCAAGTTGCCCTGTACACTATGAATGTAGCTGTCTGTCCAATCATGACTTCCATCTTCATTACCAGAGATGAAGTAAGGGCCACCAAAGGGACAAAAATTGCACAATAGCCTGAGTGTCCCCATGGCATCATCATGGGTGACCCTAGTTTGGTAGTACAGCACCCTCATGATCTGTACAAAGGATGATGGCAAGAAGAGAACGAATCCTCTAATAGTGGACTCCACATGCCACAACTGGATCCTTTCCTTCTATGCCAGGAAAAGGGGGCTGTTACTGACTCTCCAGCATCTCTGGATACTGTTAGGGAAAACAAAGAATCAAACAATCAATAAGCATTTATTAACCACCTACTGTGTATCAGGCACTGGAAATACAAATTACAGAAACAAAACTGTTCCTGTCCTCAAGTTTATCAGGGGAAAGAACATACACATATATAAGTAAATACAAAAGATACAGAAAGTAAATGAAAAGTCACTGGGGTAGGGGTGGAGGACTGAGAGCAACTTGGAAGAATCAGGAGTGAAGGCTCTCAGGTAGGGGAATGACACAAGACTTGAGCTTTTAACAAAATCCAGGGATTCTAAGAGACACAAAAGAGGAGAGAATATGTTCTAGGCTAGGGAGAAAAACTGCCAAGGCTCAGAGGTTGTCTTATAAGAGGAAAAACAAGTGTGTTTGCTTATTTAGAGTGAGGACAAAGTAAAAGGCAGTAAGCCTGGAAGGGTAGGCTGGGGAACTTGCATTTTATCCTAGAAATAATCAAGAACCACTGTTGAGTAGGGAAGTGATAACATGAGACCTTGTTTGAGGCATATATATATGGTACAGGAACTGGACACACTGGTGGGGGTGGGGCAGGAGGAGGACAAAGGAGAAAGAAAAAGCTTGTACAGTGTGTCCCAAAAGTGTTAGTGCAGTTTTTTTTTAAAATCTATTAAAGTGTACAACTGTTCTAAGACTTTTGGAAGACCCTGCACTACTACTGTCAATAAAGTGGGTCAAAACATTTACGGAAGGCTAATATCACTTATATACTGGAGGACTTCCTATTCAAAAACCATGAAGTTACTAAATCTGAATTAGGTTACAGCTGTAACAATCTTCAGGGATGTTATCACTCTCTTTATTCCCATGATCATAGGTCATAATGGGGTTCAGAAGTGGTTAATACCCCAAAGTCAGATTCCAAGTACCAAATATGAAGCCCTGCTTAGAGAGCCCAGGGTGTTTTTATAGTTTGAAACTTAGAGCTTGTTTGCATTTTTGTCTTTTAAAAGGAGAGTTTTATGGCCACATCTCCATGAATGGCTTACATGCAACCAGGAAATTAATTTGAGTAAAGTGATTTTTCCCCCCACCACATGACAGCATCAACAGACAGGTCAGCAACACTCAGTAAACCCTGAAGGACAGATCCACTCCACCAACCACTTGTGTAATCACAAATGTAAAAGATTGCCAACAATTCCATCAGCGAATACTTAGTTCCATGACATAGCTACTCCCAACCCAGCTCCCTTCCCTCTAACCCTCACCCTCCACACCCACCCACAATTAGTTGCAGAATTTTCAAGAAAAGAGGATAATGATTTGCCCTAGGTTTTTTTTCTGACTAGTTATCAAGTTACTGATATGAGTCCCAGTCCTTGGGGTGTGACATCACAACACTCGCCACTGAACTTATGATTGCAATTTCAAATAGAAGGAGACAGTAAGAGCTAGGGGAAAAAATGCTGACACACTAAGATCTCATTTCCACACAAATGCCAGCGAGTGATAAAAACCTGAGAAAGTGAAATAGAGAAATCAGTTGATAAAGAAACAAAATTGTCTCTATATAGAATGTCTTTCAAAGTTTTCCAGGAGAAATCAGTATGTCTTTAAAGACAGCTTTTCCTTTTTTAAAGACAGGGTCAGTCAAGGGCAGCAAGTCATTTATCTCTGAGGTGGCAGGAGTCTATAACTTAAGAACACCCCACTTGAAAATGACAGTCATTGGGAGGCCTCTTTTATGATATCTGCTTTTTCTAAGCTGATAATGGTGTAGAATTTGGTAGCGGTCACTCAATCCCATGAATCAAATTGTATTTCACCAAAGTCATTCTGTTGGTACTTATGTGTCTGTCCCTCGTTTATATTGACCAGAGGATATTGTTTGCAAAGATAAAACCGAAGCAGATTGCCTGGAGGATTGTAGACATTTTCAAAGGAGGAAGAGACATTTTGGTGCAGCTTCCCAGATGCTGCTAGGTTTTGTATAAAGGACATTATATACCTATACATTGGAGACTTCTGTAATAATCTGAGGAAGAGGATGTGAAGGAGTCAATGACTGTTGACTATTTTAAATTAAAGTTAAAGGTCAGTGGGAAATTTGACTAGGAATTCTGGCACCCTAGAACCAAGTCCTATCTACCTAAAAATTATGTGTGGGGGAGGGTAGACAGGGGACAGTCTTCCCCAGAGTAAGGTACAATCTGTATTAGGAGAGGGAATGGTTCATTCCTCAGAGAGTCTGCTGCTCCAATATCAACCCCAATCCCAAGGAGAAAGAGACAACAGTAAGGAGAAGGTGGACCCAGCACTGTTAAGGGGCAAATGGAGGACCTGGAGTTTTAGGCTGGAGAACTAATGCCCATCTTGATATCCTGAAGCAAAGCCCTGGTTACCCGGAAGTTTTTACATTTATAAAGCTAGGTCTTATTTATTTTCAACACTTATTTATTTATTTTGTCACCCCCTCTCACATGTGGAGTCCTCAGGATAGCTACTCAAGGTTCACAATACTCCACTGATACACATCTATCCAAAATGATAGCTTGCAAGCCCCCATTAATGTGTTTTCATTTTCTTTAGGCATCTAGAAGGCAGAATTAATTCAAAGCATACGCATTTAACGAAATAGCATAGTAAGGATATTTTAAAGTAATATTAGTAGAATGTATACCCATTAATGTAGGGCACGTACAAAAATATGTACACGTAACATCAAAGAGTAAAATGAGTATTTGTGGGAATAAATGCAGATATGCATGACCACGTGCAAGTCATGTCATCATTTCCCTCATGTCATGGTCCTCTTCGAAAATGAAGGACAAACACAAACACAACAACAATGCAAAAAGGCAACTGCCCTATCCAACTCTACTGGAACCTTGATGTTTTTTGGTAATGTCCCTGTGTCTCTAGGCCTGCTCTTTATTGGGTTTTTGTTCAGTTGTCCAACTCTCTGTGACCCCATTTGGCAAAGATACTGGGGCGTTTTCCATTTTCTTACCCAGCTCATTTTATAGATGAGGAAACTGAGGCAAAGAGGGCTAAGTGACCTGCCTAGAATCCTACAGGTATGTGTCTGAGGCTGGATTTGAACTCAGCTCCTCCTGACTCCAGGGCTGGCACGCTATCAGTAGGCAGCTCCCATCTTCACTTCTACAGGAACTCTGATGTCTTTTGGTAACATCATTGTGTTGTTTTCCCTAGGTATGCTCTTTGTTGGGTATGGCATCTTTACCCTGGTAAGATACTCCCCAGATCTCAGCATCTCTTTGCATTCCCTGATATTAAATTCTGGACTGTGTCTTTAGACATCAACGAGCTGTCTCAGCTTTAGACTTCCTAGAATAGAGTGGCTAGTACCTTTCTCTGATACGGGAAGTCAGATAGGTCTTCCTTACTACATACGGCTAATACAAGCCAGGCTGAATGGCCCCAAGCTAAGATAATGGTTTTCTGGTTTTAATTTTTATGTCTACTATGGCAACGGGCAGTACGGTGGGAAGAGATCAAAGCCTTCTATTATAGATAATTGTCTAATTCAGGGCTTAGAATCTAAAGAGACTTGCTTACTTAGCTTCTAAGCCAGAATGAAAGGTAGTCTGATGAGACAAGTTCTACAACCACCTACCCAGAATTCCTATCTTTGGTAACCATATCTATCGCAACAAGGCCTGATCATAGTTAATTTAGTGCTATAGTTTGGCCAATGGAAAATCTCACTATCCCTACACATTTATTACTTATCTGTTTATGTATATGTGTACATATGTGAAATCATAATCATTCATATCACCAATCAATTAGTTGAGAAGTAACATAGTGTAAGCTGAAATAGCTTTGTTTCTAGAGTCTGGAAACTAGATTTGATTCTACCCTCTGAAACTTTCCAGATAGTAGATCATGAGTAAGAAATTTTACTTTTCTTAGCCTCAGTTTCTCCATCTATAAAATGAAAAGAAAAATATCTGAAATAACTCTCTCATAGGGTCAATGTGAGTATGAAATGACATTGATATGCATTAGGCCCTTGGGAAACATTAAAGCGCCCTATAAAGACCAGTTACATTCAGTGCTAGAGCTCGAATGGTCCATGATCAAATCTTGGCTGCCAGTGCATGTACACAAAGAGGTTGGGTTTCAGAAGAATTTAAAAGCCAGTATAACATTTTGATCTCTGGCAGATGCTGGATTTAGAAGTCTCACGTGGAAGCTTAGAAGGATAGTTCCATTTTTCAAAACATCCTATCTGGAAGAAAATGATAACTTAGATTTCTATAATGCCTTATGATTCCAAATCCGTTAAAATCACTGACCTGAGAGTTCCAAGGCCAGGTTATCCCACACTTAGTCCTATAACCTTCTCTGAGTCTCAGGTTTTTCATCTCTTTAGATGGTACACTTATCACATGTGCCAATGATATAAATATGGAGAGGAAGACTAAAGCATTTTATGGCAAAGTCAGGATCCAAAATCATTTAAACATACTAGAGGTAAATTTAAATAACTGAAATTTTAACAAGGACAGCTAGGGGCATGGTGGATAGTACTGAACTTGTAGTTACGTAGACCTGAGTTTAAATCTCACCACTGACACTAAGCAGCTGTGTGACTTTGGGCAAGTCACTTGACCTCTGTCTGCCTCAGTTTCTTCAACTGTATAAAATGGACAAAATAATAGAACCTACCTCTCCGGGTTGTTGTGAAGATCAAATGAGATAATATTTGGAAAGTGCTTAGCCTTGTGGGTGGCACATAGTAGGGGCTATATAAATGTGTATTCCCTTCCCTCCTACCTTCACTAATAGAGGCAAATGGATTGTTCCAAAACAAACAAACAAACAACAACAAAAGTTTTACAAGTACAAAATGGGTGATTCCAGACAATGTCCTATGGAAAAACAATCTGAGATTTCTGTTGACTGTAAGGTCAACACAAATCAACATTGTGTTTTGGCCACCTAAGAAGTTAATATTCTTCTAGAGTGGAAAGGTGTAGTCTCCATTACAAAGGGGATAAAAGTTCTTAGCACTCTCACCATAATTATGGTAATAGCTTTCTAATCAGTCTCTCTATCTCAAGTCTCTTAGCTATCTATTCCATCTTCCACACAATTGCCAAATGATTACAAAAGCACAGGCCTCATCTGATTACTCCTTTCTTCAACAAACTCCAATGGCTCCCTATCTCCTCTGATCAAATACAAATTCCTTCATTTGGCATTTGAAGACCTTCATAACCTGGCCCTAATATACTCTCAGAATGATCACACATTATTTCACTCCACTCACTCTACAGTCTAGTCCAAATGGTCTGGTTGTAGTTCTTCATACATATTTCATCTCTTATCTCTACATTTGTACAAATTGTGCCCCAGTATTCTTCTCCAGTAAGAATGTACTTCGTTCTCACTATTACTTCTCAGAAATTTCCTTTAAGGCTCAGTTCAAGGGTCATGTCATATATGACCCATTCTCCCATTGCTACTTCTTCCCCTCTACCTAAAATTACCTTATTTATATGTTTTAATTTTGTATATAGTTATACATGTATGTGTTGTCTCCTCCAACAGAACACAAGCTACTTGAGGGCAGAAATGATTTCATTTTGTATTTGTGTTTCTGATGACTGGCATGTGTTGAATTCTTGATTAATGAGTGCTAATTTGTCAATTCGTTGATTGCTCTATGATTCTCTCATATGACTATCTAGAGTGTGGCATTCAGTTCTGGACTCACCTTCTAGGCAGAATATCCATATATCCAAAAGAGAGTGACCAGGACTATGAGGCCACTGGACACCACACCATACAAGGATCACTGAAAAGAACTGGAGATGCTTAGACTACAGAAGGTAAGTTGACCTGAGCAAGCAGAACTAGGAGCAATACAAAGAAAAACTTCCTAAAATTTAGGCTTCCCCCAAAAGGATTGGGCTACCCCACCCAGAAGCTAATGGATTCCTTTTCAGTGGAGATATACAAGTAGAGGCTGGATGACCTGGGTTTAGACTAAGAGAATCAGATCCTGTGTCTGCCATTTACTCTTTATATGAACTTGGGCATCACTTATCTTTTCTCTGTTCTCAGATTCAGCTAGATGGCATAGTGGATGGAGTTCTGGACCTGGAGTCAGGAAGATCTGAGTTCAAAATCAGCCTCAAACACTTCCTAGCTCTGTGATCTTGGGCAAGTCATTTAATCTCTGCTTCAGTTTCCCGATCTGTAAGATGGTAATATTAATAACACCTTCCCAGAGCTATTGTGAGCATCAGATGAGATAATTTTGTAAGGAGCTTTGTGACTCTTAAAGTGACATAAATGGTGGTTATTAATATTATTATTGTTATGGCCTTTGGTATATTTACGTAAATAATATTTAGCAAATAACTATAATGTGTGAGGATTTATAATTGTGGAGCATGAAAAAGATTAAAATATGGTCCCTGCCATAAAGGAACTTCCAAACTGGGTAGAAAAGATAGTTACATGAAAAGTTAAATTATATATTGAATACACAATAGTCTATGAATAAATGCCAAAAAAGAGGCACCAGAAAAAAATCAATGTGTCTGAGTAGAATGGAATTGGGGAGAAAGGGGAGAAATTGACTCCTTAAAAAGGAAAGAGTGTCACTCAAAATTTCATCAAAGAGAACAGAAGGAATTTCAGAGGGCAACATATTTAAGGAGAACAGCTTTGAAATTAATGTGTTAAATTTATTAAATATTTAAACGAGCTATAAGCGATAGATATTCATGATTTCACATATATTCCTTTCTGTTCTACTTTGTGTATGACAGTGTCCATCTTTATTTTTGTCTGTTAAGTGCAAAATAACAAAAAATAAAAGTAAAAAAAAAGACAAAATTCCTCAATACTTTACAGATGTGCTTGTTCAAAAGATGAAGTGGGCTGGATGAAATAAGAAGGATTTGGAACTGGCTGAATAAAAAGCCTCAAAGAGGAAAGTAATAGAGTTGTGGGATCCTCTGCCCTAGTCAGATTATAGAAGGGACACTGATAAGCTGAAAAGCATTCAGAATAAGCTAGCTGTAATAGTGGAGGGCCTTGAGATTTCACCATATGAGTCTTGATTGAAAGAACATCAGATGTGAAAAATAGACAGGAGAAAACTTAGGAGAGAAATGATATCCAACTTCAAGAGTAATTACAGGGTTTTGGTAAGGAAGGGAGATTAGATCTGTTCTGCTTGGCCCCAAATGGCTAGATGTTGGTGAAGAGGAAGATTTTGCCTTAAGAGGTAATAAGTTGCCCCTCAGTTGAGATCTGTAAATGGAGGCTAGATAACCACTCATTATGTATGATAAAGAAGGGGTTTTTGATTTTGGAAAGTCTTGGACTAGGTGGCCTCTGGATTCTTTTCCAAATTCTGAGATGTTATTATACAATAATATTGATAATAATAAAAATAAACTATTTTTATATACAAATATGAAGACAAAAACTTTTTCCTAGGGAGTTATGTGTTTTGAACTGTCTTAGTATTTATTATATGTTGGTATGTGCTGATGATGACTCTATCTTCTCTCCCATTTTCCCCACCATGACCAAAGGCTCATTTCTAGAGGAAATTTAGTTGGAATTGGGGGTACCATCTGCTATTCTGGACATAAGACTTAGAGGGGAAAGATACCTCAGAGCCCATCTATTACCAGCCCACCATTTTACAGATAAGAAAACTGAACCCAGAGATATTAAAGTGTTTGCCTACGGTCACACAGCTCATAAGTGGCAAAGCTAGGAATTGAAATGAGGCGCTTTAACACTGAATAGAAAGCCTCTCCCATTGCACGGCAGCAGCAAAGTGAAGGGACGATAAGAAGGATGAAAACCATGACTTGGGTGTCAGTATAGGGCTTTAATCAGGTGACCTGAACTTACCTCAGACTTAGCGGCTGAAGAGAATGGATTGGTCATGGCACTTAGCTGATGCACATAGCACAGCTCTGCAGTCACTAAGAGGACAGCCAGATTTGCTCTGTGGTCCTTTCCTCTTCCCATTTGTTTCAGCCCCTCTGCCAGAAGACATACTTATTTATGGCCTCTGCATATGTTCTTGGGATGTTTCTACTTAGCAGAACATCAATATCAATAGGTTCTGCTGTTTTATTAGGTTTATCAAACAGCAGTCGATCTGGTCTGCTGGCCAGAACGTGGGGATCTGGTATCCGAGCTTCATCCTAATACAGCTTAGAACATCTGCTTTTGAATACAGCCTTAGAGTCACGCTTGCAATATGTCAGGGTTACATTAAAGCGCTGGTGAATCCTGTTTAAACAAACAGAAAATTAAACTAGCAGGGGGCCCTGCTGGTTCATCAGAAAATACTATACATTTTTTTTTTACATTTGAAAATTCAGTAACAAAAGGACCAGCCTTCCTTCTCCTCTGGTCAGTTCTGGATGATCTCAGAAAAAAAAACCTTTAAAAAAACGGAAGCTTTTAATAGGTTGGAGGGAAGAGGGTTCCTAACTGAGGAATAGGCTAGGGATTGAGACTGGACATGGGATTTCAATGAAATAGGGAACTCTCTTACTATGTAATTGGGGAAAGAATAAAATATAATAACACAAAGAAAGAGGGAATTCTCAAATGAGGAAAGTCACTTTGCCAGCATAAGTCGATAGTTTGTCAGCAACTTATAGTTTCAGAGAGTTCCCTGGACGCTGGTTTTTAAGTGATTTGCCTAGAGTCACATAGCCTGATTGTTTCAGAGGCAATTTTAATTATATCATATTCTCAGCTAATGGTGAAGGTGGGTAATTTACAGCCAGGTATGTGCTAGTAAATGTTTAATAACTGACTTTCTGGGGAAAATATGTATATACTCACAACATACTTTTAAGCTTAATCTGTATTATTAATATTTTTTCTATCACTTTCTTAAGTCTAGACAGACAACAAAATAATTTTAAAAACTCTTTTCTGTAGCATTTGCAAATATCTGCAGTATAAATGCTCTCAGTGAAAATTTCACCATCACCTCTCATTGGCACACCACTGTTTACAATTTCGTTTTTTTTTCAGTTTTGTTTTCATAACTGGATTTAACATTGGATAACGTGTAACTTCCGTGCCATTTGAGTAGTATCAATTTTATTGGCCCTTTATTGAAGGATCTTAACTTGAGATCTGTGAACTTTTTCTTGTTTAATTACTATTTTGATAACTGGATCTCGATATAGTTGGTTTCCTTCGTAATTATATGTATTTTATTTTATGTATTTAAAATTATTCTGAGGAATCTGTAGGTTTCACCAGATTGCCAAAGGGTCATGATACAAACAAAGTTAAGAATATCTGTAATTATATCAGAATGAGAGTCCAAAACAACCTTTGTGAATGTAGATTTGTGCTTTTGGAAGGAGGCAGTATAGTTCAGTGGAAAGAGCTCTGAATTTGAAGGCATGGGACCTGAGTTTGACCCATATTGGTCGAGTGACATTAAGGCTAAGGCCTCTCCAATTCCTAGCTGTGTGACATTGGGAAAGTCACTTAATCTCTGTGGGCCTCAGTTTCCTCATATTCAAAATGGGGAGGGGAGTTTACTGGATGACCTGTAAGATTCCACCTAGATCTAGCCTCTGGCCTTGAGGCCTCAGGTTCCTCACCCCTGATTTTCTAGACATTATAACTTTGTGGGAGTAGATATTCTCACAGCTCTTCAGGACACGTAAAAGCTGTCATTACCACGCCAATGTTACTCATGATGGCCTCTAGGAGTCTATTGGATGGACCATTTCACAATTTCAAAGAAATGCTTGACAATGAGTCTTAGAAATGAATCTATCTCCTTAACCTTTTCACTTATGTGGAGGCAAATTTTTGATTTTTTTTCTTGCACACAATTTGAATGTTTTATCTAACTGCTGGCTTGTTAATGCCTCTTAATTGAAGAAGTCCAGTCATTTATAAGCCATTCTTTGCATTAAATCTTCAATAATTTGATAATTATTGACAAATATTCACTCTGTTACCCCAACTTAACCTTTCCCTATTTGCAGTGATATGTTTTGATCCTGACTGAGTTCCACCTTATAACATCACTGAAAGTCTTTGATCTTTTTCCTTATTTAAAATGTCCCTCTGCAAAAGTCCTAGGATCATAGATTTAGAGCAGAAAGAGACTTTAGATGTTGTGAGGTTCAACCCCTCATTTAGAGATATGAAGTAACTGGAGCACATAAAGTTTAAGTGACTTGCTCAGGGTCAAACAGCTAGTAAGAGTTAGGGGCAGTGCCCCTAGGTGCCTTCCTCCACTGCTAGGCCAGTGTCCTATTCACCAAAGCATGATGCTTCTCAGTGTCTTCCTACCATACGTGTAGGAGAGTTGGCCCTGAGTTCTCAAAGGTTAAGGAAGAGGATCTCCAAATCAGTCTTACCAAACTGGACAGGGTTCTTTCTAGTATACTCCCCATAGACTACATGCAGGGGTGTGCTAGTAAATGTTAATGGTCAATTATCTGGGGGTGGGGGAGCAATATACACAAAACCCACTTTTAAGTTAATTCTGCCTTATTTGAATTTTCTCCATTACTTTTAAAAATATAAATTTTAAAAAAATAAGCCCGGTTTGTAGCATTTGTCAATTTCCAGATTGTAAATGTTCATAAAGAAAATTTAACAACTGACTCTCATGATCCAAGAAAAACTGGTTCTAGCTCAACCCTGACTACCTACCTGCTTACCAAGGACCAGCCATGATAAATTTCAAGATGCTTATTAGAAGGTTAGTAACTAAGCAAGAATTTGGGGTGGGAGCACCCTCTCAATAATAACAGGTATGGCGACCCATTATGGCCAACTATTATAGCTTGGAGAAGTAATCATGGGTGCCTGTGGAGGTAATACACACACGTGCTACACATGTGCATGCACATACATAAACGCATACACGTGTACCAATAGAAATAATGTATCTTCTTAAGTACTGAATTACAACATCATGCTTTACAATTTGTTTAGGAATTTTAGAAATTCCAATTGTCTATTCAAGGAAAATAAGTCTTGGCTCTCCATCATTACATTACATCATTGATTGTATAGGCAGCAACATTATTCAGTGGAATGCATGCTCAATCTGGAGTCAAAGAGTTGGAATCAGATCTTACCTCTGCTACTTTATTATCTTTGTGACCCTGGGCAAACCTCTTTGCCTGGTAGGCACCAGCTTCTTTATCTGTAAAACTGGGCCACAGTTAACTTTGCTTATAAAATGAGGAATTTGGTTTGAGGTTTTACCTCGCCTTGCAAATTGCCAAAGATGACATAAGATGGGAATAGTCAATTATATGGAAGGGGTTATGGGAAGACGAGCACACTGGTACATTGTTAGTGGAGCTGTAAATCAGTACAATCATTTTGAAAGCGATTTGGAATTATGCAAATAGAGTCAATAAAATGGTCATAGTTTTGACCCAGAGATTTCACTACTAGACTTATTCCCCAAAGAAGACCCTTGATTTTTTTTTAAAAAGGAATTATATATACCAAAATATTTGTCCCAGCAGTTTTTGTGATAACAAAAATTTGGCAAAGAAGGAGACACACATTGACTGGGGAATGACTAAATTAATTGTGGCATGTGACTGTAATGAAATATTAATGTGCTGTGAGAAGTGATGAATATGATGAATATAGAGAAGCATATAAAAATATAAATGAACTGATGCAGTGAAACAAAAACCATGAAAATACCTTCATTGGCTACAACTCTATAAATGGAAAGAACCACAAGAAAAAAGAAAAAAGAAACAAAGCCAATCAAAAGTGAATGTTGCAAAATTACAGTGAATAATTATGGCACCAAAGAAGAGAAATGAAAAGACATCCCCACCTTTTGGCAGAGGTGGGAGGTCCATGGGTATTGTACGTTGTTCCTATTTTCAGGCCTTTTCTATGTATTGATCAGTTTTACTGATTGCTTTCACTTCTTTTCCTTTTTTTGTCTTTAAAAATGTTATTTGTCATAGGGGTTGGCTCTCTGGGAGGGGAAGGAGGAGGGATGCTGGTGAAAATTTTGGTGATATAAAAGAAAACAAAAGACATCAATAAAAATTTATTTTTTAACAAAGGGAGGGGTTGGACTCAATGTCATTTCTAATGTTGCTCCCAGCTATCTATGATCTGATGATATTAGAGGTTGTGGGCCAGTAGGGCTATCCCTAAGGAGTGTTCAGAACCTTGGGAATTCAAATGAAATAAATGTTTTACTGGATGCCTGAGAACCAGCAAGGTCAATCTAGAGGGAGACAGGCTGCACGTGGGTTTTTTTGACAATGAAAATCCAGGAAACAATTTGTGGAGACTGGAGCCACAAAATTACAGCCTATTTAGCAGCATGATATAGTATTCTATTCAATTCAACCAACATTGATTAAACGCTTACCCTGTGCTATCATTGGGCTCTTTGCTGTGGGGGGTACAAAGATGACAAACAACAAATGTGTACATCGCAGTACAAGGTGGTGTATGATGGGGGCAAAGGAGCGAGCCAGATAAAATGCTCCAAGGAGAATGGAGGTGAGAGAGCTCACGTTCAACTGCAGAAATAAGAATGCTTCAGGAAACAAGCAGCGAGGGCTCAAATCCTGCAGGAAGAGAACGATTTTTAAAGGTGGAGAAGGGGAAGTGTGTTCCAGGCCTTAAAGCTAGGCTGGGTGGGTAACTGACTGTTAGAGGCAGTGTTGCTTGGGGGATAGAGTGCTGAATACAGAGTGAACAAAGACCTGAGTTCCAATCTTGCCTCGGATCCTTATTAGGTGTATTGCTTTTGTCAAGTCACTGATCCCCTACAAGCCTCAGGTTTCTCCGACAGTAAAATGGTGATAATGGCCACACTTGCCTTCCCAGGTGGCTATGGAGATCAAAGGAGATGATATATAGACAGAATGTTCCACTCTGTCTAAGCACGTCTAAGCTTTAATAGCTTAAATCTATTTAAAAGCCTTTTTTAAAGCATCAATACCCTATTAGAGCTTAAACCTGCCCTAAGACTTCTGGGACACCTTTTTGTAAACGATTTTGCAAAGCAAATAAAGTACAGGTTGACTGGACTCACCTTGCTACCTGGACCAGAAACCACATCCCAGAAAACTTAACTCTTACAAGGCAGGAAGTTACCATCCTGAACTTACCTGTCCTGATTGGTAGTTGCCTCCATCACCCACTGTATTGAGACTAAGCTCCTACCATGCCTCCCTTTTCTTTCCAGCCATCTTCTTACAACCTGCCTTCTATCCCCTCTACCCCATTTCTTAAATCAGAAGCAAATCACTTCTCTTCTTGCTCCTGGAGAGAACGCGTCATTGCCTTTCTCTATGGCTTTGTCTCAAATAAAGGCCTCTTTCTTTCCAGAAGCTTTCCCTAGTTCTTCCTAATCTTTAGGGTCTTCTTTCTGAGGTTATCTTCATCTAACCCTGTATATTTCTCTTGTGTACGTGGTTATTTTTATAGAGTTGCCCCTATTTGACTATGAGCTCCTCGAGGACAGGGATTGATTTTGCCTTTTTTTTTTGTATCCTCAATCCAGCACAGTGCCTGGTATGTAGTAGGTGGAGTCAGAAAAACCCACGTACAAATCCTGCTTCAGACACTTACTTTCATGTGTGACTTTGGGCAAGTCATTTTACCTTGGTTTTCTCACTTATAAAACAGGGATAATAGTATCACCTACTTACCAAGATTGTTATGAAGATCAAATGAGATATTTGAAAAGGGCTTTGAAAAATGATGATGATGATGATGATGATGATGATGATGATAATAATAATAATAATAATAATAAGTGACTGTTGAATGGACTCAACTATGGCTCTGCTCACTATCTTTGTAACTTTTTAAGTCAAAATACCCCCTCCTCCATGGCCACTACTCCCTTGTATTTACAGTTATCCATTCTGAATCTCAACTTTCCCCATAGTGGTTTTAACATGTCATCAGTCGACATAAGAAATTCAATGGGAATTTTGGGGGAGTTTTGTGGAAGCTGTAGACAATGCGTGAAGGCCAGCAGATGACACAGAAAAAGTGTAGAAACTCAGAAATGCATAAAATATATGTATAATATTGTACAATATCAACACATTTTGTCTTTTAATACCACAATAATTCAGACTTCTTCTCTGGTATGAAGTGAGGGCCAAGATTTTTATGAGGATTTTCCAGATCCTGGGGGTGCCGTGCCCCTAACCCCCGCAACGTTGAAGCTATTACTCTATTTTCTCCTCCAAAGAATGTAAGATCCTTGACAGCCGGAGCCATTTTCATTTTTGCGTGTGTTTTTATCCCCAATGCTTAGCACACAGTAAGTACTTAACAATTTCTTTTCGTTAATTCTCTCCATTCATTTATTTATTTATTCAACATGGTTTATGTGTGAAGGGAATCAGAATTAGGAAAGGCTGAAAAAGTAGATCCAAGGCATATTTTATCTGAGAGGTAATGTTGCTGTTCAACCTTTTTTCAGTCATGTCTGACTCTTCATGCCCTTAACATTTAGGGTTTTGTTGGCAAAAGAAAAAAAAAGTGGCTTGGCAAGAAAGAACCACTGAGGTTATATGAGTGGGTGAATGACCTGGTTAGACTTGTGCATTAGGAAGATTATTTTGTTATTTTTGTGAAGAATGGATTAGAAAAAGGAGAGACAGAAGGCAATTAGAAAGCCATTATAATAGTCCAGGTAAGATGTGAAGGGTCCATGGTGCCAAGTAGACACAATTTTTATTTTTATAGGTCTAGAAGAAGTTTTTACATACTTCCACCAACATGCTAATTCTCCACCTTTGAATTGGCAGTGAATTCTAGAACCCTTTATTTATCGCTTAGTGGCTCTAGTAATGTTATGGTTGTTCAGGCATTTCTCAGTCATATCTGACTCTTTGTGACCCCATTTTTTAATCAGAGATGCTAGAGTGGTTTTGCCATTTTCTTCTCCAGTTCATTTTGCAGATGAGGAAACTGAGGCAATCAACATTAAGTGACTTGCCTAGAGTCATACAGTTTAATAAAGTGTTGGAGGATAAATTCGAACCCAGAAAGATGAGTGCTCCTGACTCCAGGCCCAGTGCTCTAGCACTATGGTGCCACCTAGCTGCCCTACCTCTAGTCATAAACACAGTTGTCCTGGTTCAAGAAGACCCTGAGAAGGAGTAGTCAAGAAAGATGGTTTGCTGTCATATTGATTCTTTGAGTGTAAGTATATATAAGAGTTCCTGTAAGCTTTGAAATGATTGTGATGCTATTGTTAAGTTTCTTTTCTTTTGTTAAAAAATGGCGTTAAACCACTGTAATCATATCAATTTAGCATTAACACTAGAAATAGTGCATGAAGACATTGAAAGAGGACCAGAGTCAGAGTTTGAGAAACTGGGTTTGGAAATTCCCTGTGCCTTAGTTACCTCATCTGTAGTGTCTGACCCTCAATTTTCTTGTCTGTAAAATGGGGATAAGCACCACATACAAAAGTATTAGAAGAAAGTACTTTACAAATGCTGCCTGTTATTTATTTTAGAAGACATCACAACCTTTAGTTTCTAATTCTTAGTAGTCTTGCTCAAATTTAGAGTGACAGAAAGGAAGAAGAAAAGCGGGGACTACTTTTTTAAACTCTCCAAAACCAGACAAATATACTGAGGTGGATTCGTAGACCAGTTTGGAGAGAAAACATGTTATTTTAAAATTCCATGTGGATTCATTGAACCGCTAGCTACTATGTTTATAACTGGGGCTATTTTATGGGCATCCCCAATAATCTTTTATGGGATGAAGAGAGACTTACCTTTCAAGTGGTCAAAACCCAAGCCATATACCCATTCAATCCTTGGTTTTCAGATAGTACAGGGGCATGATATTTTGAATCTTCTTCCTGCCATTTTTCAATCAGTTCCCATGTCTTGTTAGTAAATGTATTATTTTTATAAGTATTAAATGTGTGGGGAAGGATTCATTTAAAATAATTAATCAGTTACTAATTAAAATCAACTTGGCATCGAAGAGAGGCCTCTGTCCAGGTGTGCAGAGCGATAGCTTGGCTCTCCAAGTATCATGTCATAAGTGTCTCCCCTGCTCCCCTGCAAGGTTGACTTGGGCAGACCATCCCTTTGTGCCTAGGGAAGGGAGCCCATCACTTTAGAACCCTAAGATTCCCTACGGCGCCACTCCCCTCCCTCCTCATACCCTGGCTTGCCCAGATCTCCCTCCTCTGAGTCCTGGCTCCATACCACGTCCACCCCCTGCCTGTCTACCTGAGGCTCCGGCTGTGCTTTATGAAGTCTGAAATTTTCAACTGGTTGTGTCTTTCCATGCAAACTCATTAGGCACTATTTACACCCGCTGCAGCTGCGAAGAGAGAGGTTCTGAACTCTGGCATTCTACAGTAGGCTTTGTTTCTCATTTACATTTGCATATTAAAGTGTTTGCCTGAAATAGGCTATTGAAATTAATTCAGGATTAATTGGTGTCTTTATCTCATTAGGACAATCTAATTTAAGGATGATGAAATTGTTTAGCCTCCCGTTTGCATAATTAGATTGCTTTGAATTGCTGTCATTATTGGCTCTTTAGCATCATCTGTAGGCCTCAAACAGACAAGAGCTTCAACCTCATAAAGACCAATCATGTGTTACAGCAGAGCGCCGTTAACCCCTTTTAACCCAGACTCTGTCAGACTAGCAGTCACACAATAGGATGGCCTTGTTCCCTGGGAGCCGCAGGAAGCACTTGGTTTTCTGATCCTGGATATCTGGGCTCTTCTCATTCCTCCTATTTATCTTTGGCCTATAAATGATAGCCCTTGGTGAACATTCGGCTACCAAGAGACCCCTCCCTGGCTCTCCAGTCTTCATCTTGGCTCTAACAATAAGTTATAGATACACCGAACAGTAAGATTTACAAAGGACTATAGACAGACTCTCTGGGGGAGAAAGTATAAGTATTATTTTCTTTCCCATTTTACAGATGGAGGACTTGAGGGCTAGAGAGATTAAATGACTTATCTAGGGTCTCAAGAAATAGTCTGCAGCAGAGTTTCATTTGAACCCAGACCTTCTGACTCGAACACCGTTGACTTTCCACTGTCTCACTTTCTTGCCTGCTCTGAAATCTGTTCATAAACTTATACAACAATTGCAGAATTCTGCCTGGAATTCCCAAGGTGTTGTGCTTATACTGGGGCTCCTTTCCTTTCCTGGTAATTCAGCTCCAGCCCCTATCATTTCATGGCACGTTAACTCCCTGGGGACCAACAAACAAGATTCTACAAATGGCAGATTGCTCTTGGGAGAGGTAAGGGACAAATATCATGGCAGAAAGAATTTACCTTGAATCATCAACGATGGTTCAAGGAATTGTAATGTTTGGCTGGAAATTCTGGTAAATTCAAGCCAATGAACATTTCCCGATGCACGCTTTAAGCTAGATACTCTTCTGGGTGCCAGGAAAACAAGGACCAAAATGGCAGCATCTACCCTCAAGGAAGATACCTTCTATTGAGTCTGTCACTGATATGTCATATCCCCTCTCTGAAACTGATCTTCCTGATTTATAGAGTAAGGCATGGGCTAGATAACATTATGGTAGTATAGAATCCCAGAACTGGTAGGACCTTAGAAGTCATCTAGTCCTAGCTGTACCAAATAATATTTATCATTGCTTAATTGCATTGTCATGTCCTACTCTTTGCGACCCTATTTAGGGTTTTCTTGGCAAGGATAGCTGAGTGTTTTGCCTTTTTCTTCTCCAACTTATCTTATAGATGAGGAAACTGAGGCAAACAGGGTTAAGTGACTTGCCCAAGGTCACGTAGCTAGTGTCAGAGGCCAGATTTGAACTCAAGAAAATGAGTCTTCCTGCCTTGAGGCCTGGTACTCTATCCACTGTGCCACCTAGCTGCCACCTAATAATAATAGCTAATATTAATATTGTGTTATAAGATTTGCAAAATTATTTACAAATATTATGTCCTTTCATCCTCACAACAACCTTAGAGGTAGCTGTTATAATCGCCATTTTGCAGATAAGTAAAATGACTTGCTGAAGACCACACAGCTAATATGTACCTGAAATGGGATTTGAACTCAGGTTTTCTTGGTTCAAGTCCAGCACGTGACCCCAACTCCTGCTGCCTGAACAGAAATCCCTTCCACCGTTTCACTGTTAACCAGTCATCAAATCCTTGGTGGAAGACTTCCAGTTTTGGAAAACTTACTGTCTCTCAAGAAAGTACATTCTACTTCGAATTACTCTAACTGTTAGGAAGGGGTTTTTCTTTTTTTTTTTCTTTGCACTAAACTGAATTTTTAAGGTTACTTCCACCTCTAACATTTTATGATTCTACTTTATCAATCATTAGACAAAAAGTTTTTGCTGGAATATAAAGATCTAAAAGGTAGTCCTTAAGCTGAATTTAAAGCATTCTTTGAAGTGGCATTTAACTAAGGAATTTTTTTAAAGAGATAACTTACCTGGAGAAATTAAAACGGTTTAATTCATTAAATAGCAATTCCTTAGAATATCTCTAAAATGTAGAACCAATGTGGGTTTCCCCCCTGAAATTCCATTTACTCTGGCAGGAATGGTAATTAACAACAACATTTAGAATTAGAATTAATATAGCACTTCAATGTTTGCACAGCACGTTACAAATACCATCTTATTTCATTCTCACAACAACTCCATGAGGTAAGCACTACTATCCACATTGTAGAGACAAGGGAACTGAGGTAGACTTTAAGTGACTTTCCCAAGGTTACACAGCTAGTAAGTATCAGAGACTGGATTTGAACTCGGGTTTATCCTGACTACAGGTCCTATTATTTAATCACCAAGTCACCTAGAAGTAACAGATGTATAGAATATAAGAGCTATCTAACACACTCATTTTATAGACAAGGGAACTGAGTCCCAGAGAGGATGGAAGTGATTTTTTTTCCAAAATCATATAATAAATGAAGATGTGGAGTTTACAAAACTTCCATGTAATCAAAGATGCATCAATACCTTGTTGTCATGACAACACCTGTCCTTCGTTTGCCTGGGGCATCTTTGGTTGTACTTGGAAATGTCTCTCACTACTTAGGGAAAGCCACTGCCTAACAAAGCAGCTCCTCCCAAGCTATTGTAAAGAAGCTAGCTAAAATAAAAATTGGGGAAAATACAGAACCCAAATAAATAAACTGAACTTTAAGACATTGTTATAGAAGGCATCTATATCTACACATTTCTCCATGAGAATTCCTAGGTGTTAATTCTTCCCAGTAGTCTAAAGATAAGAGGTTAGTATTGTTATCTCAATTTTATGAATGCGCTGTTGCACAGAAGAATAGTAATGATATGGGTAGGTCCCTAAGGTCTATGGCAGAGGGACGACTTTAAATGATTTTTTCCCCTTTGACGAGTATTTTCAACACTTGCTGATTTGCCTTCCAAATGGCAAGGAGTTTGTTTTGCTACTCACTACTATTGTAAAAGCAGACAATTTGCTTTACCTCTCCGGGCTTCAGTTTTCCTTTTTTATAAACCAAGTCAAGTCAAGCCAGCAAGCACTTATTAAGTGCCTACCGCGTAAAATGAAGGTTCTTTCTAGTTTGAAACCTATTTCTATGCAAATCTTACCAGATTGCAAATGCTCAACTAACATTATAATAATAATAATAGCCAGCATTTATATAACACTTCTGGTCAGTCAATAAGCATTTATTAGGCACCAACTATGTGCCAAGCACTATGATAAGTGGTGGAAATATAAAAAGAATCAATCTAATGGATTTAAGGTTATAAGACTTTTAAAGTGGGTGAAAAATGTATTGTATTAGAATGGAAAAAATAAGTTTTAGTCGTTGCTCTTAAAATAACTAGTTATATGATCATAGGTCAGTGATTTTAACCACTCTGGGCCCCATTTCATCAGTAAAATGATAGAGGTAGGCTAGTTGATTTCTGGGTTTTTTCCCCAACTTTGTATTTTTTTATATTTGCATTCTCAGTGCTCAGCACACAGCAAGTGCTTAATAATGATTTTAAAAAATTCATTCAATCTAAATTTCTATGAATATTTTCAGGCTAAATGGCGTCTCTACTTTGCTTTATCTCAGAACATACCTGGTAATAGACCCTGAATACTAATGCAATATTTTCCAATGACAATGTCCAGGGACTTCTTCATCTACTGGTGAAAAGTCACAATGGCTACCACTTCATTGCGTCCTTGAACAAGATAGCTTCCCAAGATCAGATGAGAATGAGGGCATTGCTGCTCAGTTTGAAAAATAGAGTTGCTTCCAGGGAATGATCACTTACAATCTGGACCACCCTCATGTCCCCAGCTGCATGTGAAATACCAGTATTATAGTAAATGGACCACCAGTTTCTATCCATTGTAAAGAAAACTAGAACACCAGAGAGGCTGCTTGGTGAGTCAGTTCACGTTTGACAACATCTGGATATGTCTCATCACATTGCAAATTTATGACCCTGGAAACAACATGCTGATGCTGATGATCTTTTGTGAGGATAAGCCTGAGTTATAAACCTCTGACCAGAGCAATGGCAAAGGGATGGAGTCACAGTCTGTGATATGACAGCTCTACTGGTCTGGGTCACGCAGTTAAGGAGATAGAATGTTGACCTGTCCTAAACAAAGACATGGTTTGGGATAGCATAACAGAGAAGAAACACTGAAAAGCAAAACTAGGAGTCACCAATTGGCAGGGCTGAGAAAGCAAGGTTAAGGTTTCACCGTGGCCAGACTCAGAGTCAATAAAGGTCTATGCTTCAAAGTTAGGCTCACCCAATTTATTGGCTCATCCAATGGAAGTAACATGAATTTAAGATATGATATTGATTCCTGATTTTCCTTCTAATCACCGCATGGCTGAAGGAGTTTTAGAAAAGGTGAAAAATAATATCTTAAAGCAATAAAATTTATCAAACAACTCAAATTTCTACCCAAAGCCAAGTTATAGGAATGCTGGGATATTCCTGCTTCAACTTGTAGATATCAACCCTAGGTGAAAGGAAGGATATTATCTGTAAATTATTAGCATCCATGGAAAGAAGAAAGAGATGTAAGAATGAATAAAACATTTATTAAGCACTGACTGTATGCAAAACACTGTGTTGAGCATCGAGGATATATGTACACATATGAATTTATACGTGTATGTATATACACATACATGTATATATGTATGTACACACATATATATTAAATATATACATACATATACAAGTTTGCATGTATGTGTGTGTACACACATATATACATACATATACATAATCCTTGCTATAAAGGAGCTTACATTATAATGAAAGGAATAGCACAGGGATGAGTGTTTTCTGTTCTGTTCATCTCACACACTCTCAAATTTATGATTTCTTAAAGTATGGCATAAAATATAACTGAAAACATCATGTAAATATCTATGTAGTTAATCAAATGATTTATTAGGTGCCTTCTATGTGCCAGGCACTATACTAAGTGTTGAGATTACAAAGAAAGGTGAAAATAGTCCTTGCCCTCAAGAAGTTCACATTCTAGTAAGGAAGATAAAAAAAGCAAGAAATGTCATATAAACTATTTATAAAGCATAAACTGGAGATAATCTCACTGAGAACACACTAGAATTAAGGTGGATTAGGGAAACTCCTTGGAGAAGGTGAAACTAACTGAAACTTGAATGAAGCCAGGAAAACCAAGAGATGAGACATGGGAAACAAGCAGCAAAGGTGCACAAGGCATGAGAAAGAGTTCCTTGTGTGAGGAACAATAAGGAACTCAGTGGCATTGGCTTATGGATAACATGGAGGTGAGTATAATGAAACTGGAAAGGTAGAAAGGGACTAGGTTATAAAGGGCTTTAAATGCAAATGGAAGAGTCTATATTTGATCCTAGACATAACAAAAAGACACTGGAGTATATTGAATAGGAGAGTGACATGGTCAGATTTGTGCTTTAGGAAAATCACCTCGATAGCTGAGTGGAGGATGGGCCAGAGTGGGGAGAGAATTAACATAACCAGAAGGCTACGGCAGCAATCCATACATAAGGTGATGAGGGCCTGCACCAGGGTGGTGGAAGTGCCAGTGTAGAGAAGGTGGCATATCTGAGATGATGTAAAGTTAGAATTGAAATGATATGGCAGCAACGAGTTGGTTAAGGGGTGTGAGAGAGTGTGAGGAATCACTAATGATGTCTAGGTTGTGAGTCTGAGTAAGGGGGAGGATGATGGTACCCACAATGATAGTAAGAAGGTTACAAAAGGGGTGGGTTGCGGAGGGTGGGGAAGATGAGTTCAGTTTTGGACATGTTGAATTGAAGATGTCTATGGAACATCTAATTCAAGATATCTAATAGGCAGTTGGGTATGGATGACTGATTTTTCAGGCTGGATAAATAGAACTAAGAGTCATTTGCATAAAGATGGGAATTGAATCCTTGAGAGCTGACAAGATCACCAAGTGAGACAATATAGAGGGAAAAGAGAAAAAGGCCCAGAACAGACATCTGGGGAATACCTATGACTAGCAGGTACAACCTGGATGAAAATCCAGCAAAGGAAACTTAGAGTGGTCAGACAAGTAGGAGGGGAATCAAGAGAGATCATTGACTCAAAAATCTAGAATATCAAGGAGAAAAGGCTTGTGCTCAGCCTTCAGTGGAAGGCTGAAGAGGGATCAAGAAGGATGAAGATTTAGAAAAAGCCATTAGATTTAGCCATTAAGAGAAAATTGGTAACTTTTGAGAAAACCATTTCAGTTGAATGATGAGGGGATAGACACCAGAACACAAAGAATTAAGAAGAAAATAAGACAGGAAGTGAAGGCACCACTCTGGCAGAGCTTTCTCAAAGAGTTTAGCCAAGAAAAAGAGGAGATACATTGGATGATAGCTAACAGGGATGGACATTTCAAGTGAGTGGATTTTGAGTATGAGAAATGTCTGGGAGGAGTAGGAAAGAAGCCAGTAGACTAATCGAAGACTAGTGAGAGAGTAGAGATGACGGAGGGGCAATCTGCCGGAGAAGACTGAATGGAATGCTATAATTGGTACACATGAAAGGGTTTATCTTAGCAAGGAGAAGGGCCACTTCTTCATGTGAGTCAGGGGCAAGAGCAGAACAGTGGGGAAAGTCATCTGACTACGTGAGTTGAGGAAGAGGGAAGAATAGAGGGCTTTCTGCAAATGGTCTCAATTTTTTTTAATGACATATGAGGTGTTCTCAGTTGAGAGAGTTTGGGGAAGACCATGAGTGTGATGAAAAGGTTTGAAAAAGCTAGTAGGATAGTCAGTTGATCCGGAAAATGTTTATACAAAAATAATGAGGGCACAGTTGAGATTATGTAACATTAATTTGTTGGGCCCAGTGATCACAATTTTGTGATTTCCATTGGCTTTTTTCATTACCACATGAATAGGAGCAAAGGCAGCAGATGGCTAGGAAAGATCAGAAATGAGATAAATGGCAAAAAGACTTTAGAGAAGAGGATTGAGTAGAACTGGTTAACCAAGGAGTGAAGATAGGCAGGGAAGGAGAATGTAGACAGTGTAGGAGTGATGGCCTGGAAAGAACTGGAGCAAAGGGATTAGAAGTCTTGGTGAGGACAAAGAACAGAGTTAGGACAAGGCAGAGGGAAAGGTAGAATGATGAGAGGATATGATCAGACAAAGGGATTTTTAAAGTTCATGAATATGGAAGTAGAACACTAGGGGTGATGTCAAGATTAAGGATATGACTACTATGTATAGCTGAGATATAGGTGGAGGTGGAGGTCATGGATTATAGTGAATAAACTGAAGAACTGTTTAGTATTTTTGCAGAAATATTGATATGTATGTTGAAGTCCTCTAGCATGAGGATAGGAGCTAAAGAGTGTACCCTCAAATGCTGGAGGCATGATTTCCAATAGTAGAGTCTAAATCTTCACATCTAGTTAGGAAAAGTCATAAAATGACAAAAAGAGTTGAATTATAAGATCCATGGGGATAGATTAAAGACAACGTAATCAACAAAAGGCCAAATTTATTTAGAGAAACAATGCCATTTCTAGTTTTAAGTCTCTTCCATTTGTACCACTGAATCATGGCTAGTCCATTGAAGAGAACTGGGTTTTACGAGGCCATGCATTTTTCATCCCACCTTTCTCTGGCAGTATTTTACAGTTAAGAATAGCTCTTTGATAATTCCTTTGGAATCCAGACTAATAACATTAATCATAAATGGTGAACTTTCTATATTTATATGTATGTAACAGGCAATTCCCTATGACTGTGACTATAATTTAGCTTTAACCTAGTGGTCACTGATTGTAACAATAAGTAATTATGTCAGCTAAAGGCAGTGTTGATGGCTGCTGATGACAGCAGTGAGAGTCATGGCACCATTTTGGATCAGAGCTTGGCATAGCCATTTCTAAAGAAGGGCTGCCAAATGACACAATATTCAAATACTCAGAAGCAACTAGGTGGTGGAGTGGTAGAATACTAGACTTGGAGGAAGGAAGACAAGTTTGACAACTGGTCACAAAAACATACTCTGGACAAGACCCTTAACCTATTTCTGCCATGGTTTACTCATCTGTAAAATGAGGAGGTGAACTAGATGGCCTCTTCTCGCTCCAAATCTATGATCCTATCTGGAAAACTTTCCTGGGATTTGGAAACATTGCAAATAACTGTCTGGAAAAGTCATTACAACACACGCACATACACACATATATGTAGTAACTAAGCAGCAAGCTTATCTTCAAAGTAGGTTTTCTTTTTCTTTTATAATTTTTGGAATGACTTTTCTAGACAATTACATATGTACATATACGCATATACATGTGGATGTATATGTGTGTGTGTATTGTTATTGAAGGCTTTCCATATTGATGCTTGACTTAATGCAGATACCCAACAGACTTTAGCCTGGCTGTAGCTTAGAACTCCAAAATTCAAGCAATCCACCAGCTATAGGCCTATGTGTCACACCTGAAGGTTACTATATGTTGTTTTTATATTGTAAAGAATTATGTTATAGACACAAATAAATAATAACACTTACTAAGAGATGGAATTATAAGATGTCAGGCTACTGAATCATGTTTCCAGAGGTTATACTCCCTTCTGTATACTTAGTTCATGTTTATCCATTTCTTTATTTTTTATAGAGTCTTTCTTGGTCTGCCCTATACTATTTGTTATGTGTGACCTTGGGTAAGTCTTGGGTAAGCTCTGTTGGCCTCAGTTTCATCCTCTTTAAAATGAGAGAATGAACTAGATGGCATCTGATATCCCTTCCAACTCCACATCTGGGATCGTAAGTTAAACAGTTATACTGGGACTTGGCAGCGTTGAAAATAATAGTCTGGAAAAGTCATTCCAAAACTTTTTAAAAAAACCCTACTTTGAAGATAAATGGTCTAAGCTGGCTACATAGTCACCAAATCCTAGCTCAAACTTTCCGCTTTATTTGGTATTGTGTAGATCTGGCTTTTGGCTTTCTGATGTATGGTGGAATTATTCTTTCAAGATAATTTATGTACTCTATGGTGATAATGTGATTAAAGATTCCCCCCTCCAACATTCAATAGGCCTCACGTCTCAGGCCCTCAGGAGAGGCTTGATTGCAGGCAGGCTTACACCCTTTACTTACTAGGTTCCAGGCCTCAGGCCCACATCCTTTTCCTATTTAGGTCAAGAGAGGTGTGAAAACCTCAGGGCCCTAAAGAGAGCCAGTTGTATGTACACTGAGTTCTAGCCAATCAGATGCTGGCTAGGACTATATATAAAGTTAGCTCAGAGTGTAAGAGCAGCAGAATTGAGAAGGAGAATTGAGAAGCAGACATCAAGAAGACATTGAGATCGCCAGAATCAAGAGAAACTACAGAGTGGAGAGTGCAGACAAGACAATTGCGGAGATTAAAAAGCTGAAAATCTACAGTGTTGAGACATTGGAGAACTGAGAATCCAGAGAATCCAGGAGACTGCAAGGACTCTGAGAACTGCAAGGGCTTTCAGAACTGCAGAGAGGACACAGGAAAGCAGACAGTTGGGATTCGTGAATGATCGTTTATGGGAAGGCCATAGCGGGGGTGGGGGAGGAAGGTTACAGGATGACTTGGTTCCTTGCTATAATACTGTGCTGTAATTTCCTTGTTGCTACATTGAGGTGGGCTTAATGGTTCTGTAATATAATTGCTACTATATCAAATTGGAGTCATGGGTCCTGGGATTGGATTCTCTGGTGTCTAAATAAATGTTATACTTCCTCTGCCTTCTACCTAGAGAGTTTTTCATACTTTGTGATTCTGAACCACATAGGCATGTTCATGGTCATCCTTGAGGTCATGAATCCTGCCTTACTAATACATACCCATACTATGACACATACAAGCAAGGGAAAGAACCAGGGATCCACAAAAACTCTTGTAAGAAAAACAAAATTTTGTCTAAGTGTTCTTCTTTCCTCACTGAATGCCTACCCCAGTGATAACTGACAGAAACCGACTCTTCCTAAAGATGTTGCTGATGGAAAGGGGATGGCCTTCCAATACATTTCACAATCCATTGGGCTGTTCCTGAGTCTTTGCCAACCTCTGATGTGCACACTTTGTTATCAGCCACTCGATAAAGATGCAAAGACCATATACATTCACTAAAATTGTCTGGTTGGGATGACCATTCATATGGTTATACACACACACACACACACACACATATGAATATGTGTGTACATACATATACATATGTATGCATACACACATATACATATATACACATGTGTGTATGTATATGCATATGTATACACATGAATACACCTATACATATGCATACATATACATAAATATATGCACAGACATATATATATATATACATATATACATATATGTATCTATTTATCTATGAAAATCTGAAATGAAATAGACTGGGAATGGCTTTGCCCACTCCTCTGCTGAAATTGAACACCAGCAGATTAGATGAATTTCAAGGGGTCTCATTGAATACTTACTTATCCACCAACAATATGGAAGAAAAGACTGTTTATTAGTCCTTTACCAGTGAAAGAGATAGGAATAGCTCATGACATTTTAAGAATTGGAAGAAGAGAACAGTGGTAGGCAGACATTCATAAGTAGAAGAATTTCCTATTAATGAAGAATGAATAGGCACTGACATGGAAAAAATATGGACTCATTTCTTGTGTATCTTAAAATATAGGAGGCATTCTCATCTGTTTGGGATCATTATATTTTGGGAGATAGAAAGGATGACCTTCAAGGCCTTTTTCCAACTTTATGACCATATAACATGTTAGCTTCATACTTATTTTATGTATGTCACATGTAATATTTTATAAAGTAGCATATTAAAGTTTTACATCTTTATCTGACTTTCTGTTTCCTAGATATTTTGTTACTATAAATAGACATGTGTTGTTCTCTGTAAATTTATTATAGTCGTATATTCTATTATACAAATGGATGAACTAGTATATATGAAACACTTCATAGAGAAATGAAATAAACAAGCTAAAGTCAACAAAATTCTTCATTTTATAAAATCTGATTTTGTAAAATGATAAAAAAGTAGTTTCAGTCAATCTAATATGCCCATTGGCTATAGCACACTGCTTGGGACAGAGGTGCAGATGGGGAAGTGAAAAGCAAATCAATGTGTTAGCCCTTCCTCAGAGAACTTCAAACTACAAAGAAACAAACCTATGTGGAAATGTATAACAGCACATGTAACAGAAATAAATAATGAAATACACTATTTATCACTATCTTCACGTACTGGGAATGTTGATCAAATGACTAAAAAACAAAGTATTCTCTAAGATCCTCTAGACAGAACAAATTCAATTGGAAGACCTTGGAGAGATATATTATTGTGAAGGAAAGTGCATGATAATTGAAATGAAAGAATCTTGGGTTCAAAGGCCAGTTCTGGTGGGTGGAGCCAAGATGGCAGCTGGAAAGCAGGGACCTGTGTGAGCTCCCCCCCATATCCCTCCAAAAACCTATAAAAAATGGCTCTGAACAAATTCTAGAACTGCAGAACCCACAAAATAGCAGAGGGAAGCAGGGCTCCAGCCTAGGACAGCTTGGATGGTCACTGGGTAAGGTCTATCATACATGGAGCTGGGAGCAGAGTGGAGCAGATCCAAGCATGAGGCATGCCTGGACCAACCAGACCTAGAGCCAGGCGGAACAGGCCCTAGCGTCCTGAATCAACCCACAAACACCAAAGACTACAGAGAAGGTTAGTGGGAAAAGCTGCAGGGAGTGAAAGGAGTTTGCAATTCAGCCGGCCACCACCATAAAGTCAGCAGGGGTGGTGCAGCTACAGAACTACAGCTGCAGTTGCTTCCAGCCCCAAGCCCACCTGGTGGGAGGAAGTAAGTGGCAGGTCAGAGCTGGAGTGCAGAGCCTGCCTAAGATCTGAGTCCAGTCCAGGTTGGCGGTTCTTGGGGGAGGAGGAATGCTGGTGTGGGAGAGCTGACTGCATAGAAATTGCTCTGAAAACAACACATCCCTTCAAGCTTGGAACAAAGTGCTCTCTACAAGCAGTCATACCCCCATGAAAAACTCAGGGGTCAAGTAGTTAGCTGGGAACATGGCCAGGCAACGAAAATGGACTTGGATTCAGACTCAGACTTTGGAATCTTTCTTTGGTGACAAAGAAGACCAAAACTTACAGCCAGAAGAAGTCAACAAAGTCAAAGAGCCTACATCAAAAGCCTCCAAGAAAAACATACACTGGTCTCAGGCCATGGAAGAGCTCAAAAAGGATTTGGAAAAACAAGTTAGAGAAGTAGAGGAAAAATTGGGAAGAGAAATGAGAATGATGTGAGAAAACCATGAAAAACAAGTCAATGACTTGCTAAAGGAGACCCAAAAATATACTGAAGAAAACAACACCTTAAAAAATAGACTAACTCAAATGGCAAAAGAGCTCCAAAAAGCCAATGAGGAGAAGAATGCCTTGAAAGGCAGAATTAGCCAAATTGAAAAGGAGGTCCCAAAGACCACTGAAGAAAATACTACCTGAAAAATTAGATTGCAGCAAGTGGAAGCTAGTGACTTTAGGAGAAATCAAGATAATATAAAACAGAACCAAAGGAATGGAAAAGTGGAAGACAATGTGAAATATCTCATTGGAAAAACCACTGACCTGGAAAATAGATCCAGGAGAGATAATTTAAAAATAATTGGACTACCTGAAAGCCATGATCAAAAAAATAGCCTAGATATCATCTTTCAAGAAACTATCAAGGAGAACTGCCCTGATATTCTAGAGCCAGGGAGTAAAATAGAAATTGAAAGAATCCACCAATCACCTCCTCAAAAATATCCCAAAAAGAAAACTCCTGGGAATATTGTTGCTAAATTCTAGAGCTCCCACATCAAGGAGAAAATACTGCAAGCAGCCAGAAGGAAACAATTCGAGTACTGAGGAAACACAGTCAGGATAACACAAGCTCTAGCAGCTTCTACATTAAGGGATCAAAGGGCTTGGAATACAATATTCTGGAGGTCAATGGAGCTACGATTAAAACCAAGAATCACCTACCCAGCAAAACTGAGTATCATGCTCCAAGGCAAAATATGAATTTTCAATAAAATAGAGGACTTTCAAGCTTTCTCAGTGAAAAGACCAGAGGTGAATAGAAAATTTGACTTTCAAACATAAGAATCAAGAGAAGCATGACAAGGTAAACAAGAAAGAGAAATCACAAGGAACTTACTAAATTTGACCTGTTTTGTTTACATTCCTACATGGAAAGATGAGGTGTATGATTCATGAGACCTCAGTATTAGGGTAGCTGAAGGGAATATACATATATGTGTATATATAGACAGAGGGCACAGGGTGAGTTGAATATGAAGGGATGATATCTAAAAAAATCAAATTAAGGGATGAGAGAGGAATATATTGAGAGAGGGAGAAAGGGAAAGATCGAATGGGGTAAATTATTTCACATAAAAGTGGCAAGGAAAAGCAGTTCTGTAGGAAGGAAAGAGGGGGCAGGTGAGGGGGGAATGAGTGCATCTTGCTCTTATAGGATTTGACCTGAGGAGGGAATAACATACACACTCAATTAGGTTTCTTAGCCCACAGGAAAGAAGGAGGAAGAAGATAAAAAGGGGGGACAAGAGAAGGGAGGGAAGATAGGGGGAGGAGGTTATCAAAAACAAACACTTTAGAAAAGGGACAGGGTCAAGGGAGAAAATTGAATAAGGGGGGATAGGTTAGGAAGGAACAAACTATAGTTAGTCTTTCACAACATGAGTATTGTGAAAGGGTTTTACATAATGATACTCATGTGGCCTATTTTGAATTGCTTGCCTTCTTAGGGAGGGTGGGTGGGGAGGGAAGAGGGGAGAGAATTTGGAACTCAAAGTTTTAAAAAGAAATGTTCAAAAAAAAGTTTTTGCATGCAACTAGGAAATAAGATACACAGGCAATGGGGCATAGAAATTTATCTTTCCCTACAAGAAGGTAAGGGAAAAGGGGATGGGAGGTGAGTGGGGTGACAGAAGGGAGGGCTGACTGGGGAATGGGGCAACCAGAATATATGCCATCTTGGAGTTGGGAGGAAGTTAGAGATGGGGAGAAAATTCGTAATTCAAACTCCTGTGAAAATCAATGCTGAAAACTTAATATATTAAATAAATTTAAAAAATTAAAAAAGAAACAAAGGCCAGTTCTTCTACTTAGCACCTGTGAGACCTCTTAAAAATCCCTCACTTTCTCTATGTCTCCTTTTCCTACAGAATGGTGGGGGCAGGGGGAGGGGGATTATGCCAAAGATTTCCTCAGTCTCTTCTGGCTCTTAATCTATTGTCTTTCTGTTTTGAAATTTCTTGTAGCACTTTTTCTGGTTCTCCTTTGTTCCTACCACAGCCTACTTGTGATCAGAATTATTTTTATGAATATCAGTGTAGGGTGATAAAAATATCATTGGATTTGAAATCAGAGGCCCTTGGTACAGATTCCACCTCTAACTTACTAACTTGGTGCTGCCTTGGTTTAACCTCTCTGAGCCTTAGTTTCTCACTTATAAAACAAGATGGTAGTTTAGATTAGTTGACCTTTAAAGTTTCTTCTAATTCTAAATCTATGAACCTGTATTATATCTCCATTAATCTGGAGGCTCCTTTTAGACAAGAACTGTCATTCTCCATTTTTTGTGTCCATTACACCACATTGTGAACTTAGTAAGTTCTTTAAGAAAGTATATTGAATTGAATAGTCTATGACCCTGTCGAATAACCTTTTAAAGTTCTCGTGGAGATCATTTTTGAAAGGGGGAAAGGGCATAGTTTGGCAGAAGGGAAAAAGCATACATTTTCAGAATGGGACCAAGCAAATACAGAGGCTACAATGTGTGGATGAGGGACTACTGTTTGCTGAATATCAAATAAGTTTGCTTTTGCCAAAGTGGACAGATTCTGCTCCATGTTGCAATGCATGGGGGATTCCAGGTGAAGACAGATAAATCACCCACTGACGATGAGTCTTTCCACAGTCAGAGAGGTTACTCCCCGAAAACAGGTACAATCTGTTGACAAGAACATAATCAAAGTCTTTCTAACTTTGTAGAACATCTTAGAACTTATATAAGGGTGGCATCTTCCTTAAGGCTGCAGGTTACCTTAATATTATGATGAGGCATTGGAGTGAGAAGGTTGAATACCTGAGTATTATTTTAAGTACCCAAAGACATCTGTACATATCTCAGTCCTGATGAGATCTCCTATAGTTCTGATATTAACTCATAGGCTGCAGCATGTTGCAGAGGGAATTTTTGCATCTCCAAGTGCCAGGGTATGACCCCAATCACAGTTGCTGGCGGGGAGTATGCTAGGCCACCTGAATTAAGACTCTTTCTTGAGAGATGAGAACTAGTTAGGATCATGCCACTATGTCTGAGGATTGGAGGAGGGGGCAGGGTGCTGCTGAAATCCATTCAGGGAGCATCCAAACAACCTTAGGATTACTCTCCTTAGGAGGAGAGGCCTAAGGTGATGACACCACGGTAGGTGCCTTGTTCCTGGAAGTAGTCAAGAAGAAGCTAGAGAGCCACTTGTCAGGATACTTTCTGGCTAGGAGACTGGCCATATCCAAACTTTCTGAGCCTTTGTTTTCTTATTTGTGAAAACTGGAGCTTATAAAATCCAAAGTACCTATACCCATAAGGTTGTTTTGAGGATGAAATGGTATAAGGTGTATAGTGACATTTATAGACCTTAAAATCAATAGAGACTTGTAGGTCATGTGAATAACAAGATTCAAAAATAGACATTTTCTCTGATCCACATGAACAATGATTGAGTGAGAGCTATGATAAGAGGCAGTATAGTATAGAGGAGAAGCCTTTTGCTTTGGAGTGGGGAAGCCTTAGGTTCAAATCTCCCCTCAGATACAGACCACTTTTGTAATCCTGGGCAAATCACATATCTTCTCTCTGCTTCATTTTCCCTATCTGTAATTTAGGAGGTTGGTCTTAATGAGTCTATGATGGTATCAACTCACTTTTAGAGACCTTGATCAGAAATGACATATGTCTCACAGCAACATTTTGACATAGTAGGTACAACAGGCATCATCATTCCATTTGATACATGAGGAAACTGATGGATTTGCCCAGAGTCTCATGACTTGTAGGTATCTGATTCCTTTCTGCTAAAGTCCTTTCTGCTATTGAGATTTAGGAAGGGTTTGGCAGTGGAGTAGGTAAGGAAAGTAGAGGAAATAGAGTTGAAAATGACTCCAAGATTGGCAGTGAGAGGGATGAGGAAGATTGTGGTGCTATTGACAGTAATGGGGAAGCTGGAATGCTTCCAGCAGGCATGTGTGTCCACATTCGCACTGGGAGATTTATTAATGAAAAACATTTCTTTTCCTGCCTATCCTCAATCCCTACTTAATCTGAACCCATCATCTCTCGATTTCTGTGCTATTTGGGTATCTCCCCTACTGTTTACTGCTCTTGTCACATGACCTTTCTGTAGACATCAAAAGCTAGTGTTTCGTTGAGTTTGCTTTCCTTGTTTTAGTCGTGCTGCTAAAGCTGGCTGGAAATAGGGCAATCCAGTCCCTAATCATGCTTTCCCAGGGAACATGTCACTTTGGAAATCTGGCAAGTTTCTCTGTTCTAAAGTCTTGTAGACATTATCCCCCAGTGTCTTGGCTTTGTGTGTCTTTCTTAGTATTACCTATCTCCTCCTTGGCATAGATTAAGAACGAAGGAAAATCAGCACCTACTGAAACGTCCGGAATGCTGTTCTGGAAAACTGAGGCTCAGGAAAGCTGTATTTCATAAAGACACAAAGGACAATGCAAGTTTCAAATATAAGAAGTATGATCCTCACGGTCATCAACCACAGAGAATCCAAAGCATAAGGGTTCCTTTACCTATGTGGAGTGCCTTCTGAAGTTCATGGGAGCTCCTCACTTGTTGAAATCAAGCCAGACTGGGAGAACTGAATGCAAACCTAAACAAGTCTCCTTGGACTACAAAATTGCTTCATGAGGATGAGAGTGATAGTTTTTCATCTGGGGATTCTTCTATATCCTTGGAGGCAGTAGAGCTTCATAGCCAAAGAATTGGACTTGATATTAGGAAACCTGGGATTAAATCCTGATCTAGGCAAATCACTTGGTCTCTCTAATGTCTTCATTATCTGTAAAATGGGGATAATAAGACTTGGACTATTTACTTCATTGAGTTCTGTGGCAAGTAGGGTCATGCAGCTTTAGAAGGCTACACAAATGTGAATTACTATTAGATGACATTTCCTGGAAGATTCTATATTCTTTCCCCTCACATGCTCCATATTCTGGCCCAAATAGCCTGCTTGCCATTGTTCTCTGTACACAGGCTATCTTCAACACCTGAAATGTTGTCCCTCCTCACTTCTTCCTCTCCAAACCCTTAAATCCCTTTAAAGCTCAACTCATGTGCCACCTCTTACAAAATGGCTTTCCAGATTTCCCCAGGTGTTAATGGTCCCTTAGAATTACTTGGCATTTATCATCTAGCTATTCACTATTTACTTTCCCTCCAGTAGAAAGTAAGCTACTCAAGACAGGAACCATTTGGTTTTGGAACTGTTTGGCTCCAGCTCTACCAAGTATGAAACTATGAAGACCCAGAGTAAAGGATGTCAGTAAAAACTGGCATGATTGAAGAAGATGGGCAGGTCACTTTGGGAAAGAGAAGGGTAACACGTAGGAAGTGGTATTCATCACAACAAAAGAAGAAACAATGACAAAGTGATAAAAGCCCCCAACAGCTGGGGAGATTCCTTATGATGATCTAGGATGGGCAGGGGTTAAAGGATTAAGATTTGCTTAGTTGGAGGGAGTACCCACATTGATAAGATTACCCCATCCAAAATGGCTGATTAACTACAGTGCTTGACTCCTAATAAGCACTTGATAAATGTTCTAATATTCTATCTCTCTATCCATCCATTCACTTCTTTGCTTCTTTCCTCCTCCTCCTCCCTCTTCTTCTTCTTCTTCTTCTTCTTCTTCTTCTTCTTCTTCTTCTTCTTCTTCTTCTTCTTCTTCTTCTTCTTCTTCATCTTTTTCTCTTCTTTTTCTTCTTCATCTTTGTCTTCTTCGTCCTCGCTTTCTTTCTTTCATCTATCTGAATAACTATTTCTGTTGGTCTTGATATCTATATATCTATATCTATATCTATAGATATAGATGTATGTATATATATACATGCATATATATACATATATATATATATATCTTTCTGCCTATCTTCTGCCTATTTCTGTCCATTCATCCATCTATCCATCTATCTATCATCCATCATCTGTCTGATTTCATAGGTAGAAACTCCTACTAATGCAGATCACAAGCCAGTAAACAAGTCTTAAAGATCCAATGTCTTGCTCACAGACATACAGCCAATAAGGGTCAGAAAACAGATTTGACCCTGGCATTTTCTGTCTCTAAATCTGGCATTCTTCCTACTAAGTCATTCCGATGTTTATTTGAGGTAATAAGGAAACACAGAGCTCCTGAGGCAGCTGGTGGCATAGAGGATAGTGCTGGACTTGAAATCAGCAAAACCTGACCTCAAAATAGACACATTGACTAACTGTGTGGTGCCGGGCAAATCACTTCTTTTTGCCTCATTTCTTTCACCTGTAAAATGGGGATAATATCATCTACCTTCCAAGGTTTCTGTGAGGATTAAATGAGATGATATCTGAAAAGCTGGCACAAAATAGGAGCTATATAAATGCTCATCCCCTCCCTTTCCTCCCTGTGTAGTGACTAACTATGCCATGGGGATAGAATGTGGGACTCAAAGTCAAGAGACCCAAAGTTTCAGTTCTGTCTTCAATACCAACTAGCAGCATGCCCCTGGACAAGTCCGTCAATGTTCCTAGGCAACTCCGCAAGACTACAAGCTGCAGGCATAGTTGTAGATCTCAATTGGTATATAAGAGTTTGTTCACCTGAAGATGCACACAAAGATGAGATCTCCAAAACACAAGCTGAAGAGTCATTATTGAAAATGCTGCCCCCACCCCTTGATTAAGAGTCATTTTGGGGGAAGCAAGAGGACTGAGCTTACAAGAATATCTTCTTCTAACTTTTCATTTTCTAGTTTAACTATGCAAAGAGTTTGAGATCTGTTGGGTTTTCACTTGACTTCCCATGGTTAGCTTTTGTTGTTGGTGTTGGTGGTGTTGTTATCGATGAACTATCTTCCATTGTTTTATGGGAAAGATAAAGCCGAGCACCCAACAATGCTGCTCAGAAACACGAGTCTCCAAGTGGGATCCTGGCAAAGATTCCGAGGAGACACAAATCATCATATGAAGTTTTACATGTTGTCTTTTCCATTGTATCACACTATTTGGGATGCCAAATGAAGGTTATATTCACTAAACTTTAGGAATAATCATTATAAATATGTTCTCTTCTGAGTGGTTTTCAGTTTGTATGTAGTTAGTTCCCACTCAATTACTGTGACAAAAAGATCTGTGTGTATTTTTCCCCAGAAATCTCATAACAGAACAGAAGAAGCAAAATTTAAAAAATGGACTAACTCCAGTTTAAACAGCCTCTCTCACAAAGGTATTGGATATTGTTACTGTGTCTTTAAAAGAAGGAATGGGATTTTGCGATTGACAATTTAACTGCCATTGCAGAGACTGTCTATGAGAGACTGAGTAAGTTGACTGTCATCTCTGAGAAGTCTGTGGGAGGACTGAGAGATGACAATGAGAACTTGAGTTTAGTACAGTTAACTGTCATGGAGAAAGAGTTTGTGAGAGAGGATGAGTTCACTGTCATCTTTAAGAGAGACAATTTGAGAGTACCAAATTTAACTGTTATTCCGTGGAGATGAGATTCTGCGGACAAGATATTTTGAGGAAGATTGCAGAGATACTTTGACTGTAGACTGTAGGCTGAGATGGCCATCTGTGGAGGAATGAACAGGTTAGTCAGTGCTTACAGGTGACTGTGGCTTGTGACTTTTCTAACACCTAATATAGTGCTGAAACATATATATGCATACAGACACAATATATGTATATAAAACACACACATACAAATAGGTTCATCTATACAGAGAGATCCACATAAATATATGGACATATTAGAATCTTTAAAAATAAAGTGGGCTAAATCACAAAATGGTGACTGTCACTAGAAGTGTTCAAAGAGGTTGTGTGATTATCTGTCAAGGATGTTGTAGAGAATTAACATTTATATCAGGCAGGAAGTTAGCCTAGCCCATATCTCAGATGTGATAGCATGGGTTTGGTGCTCTGCACTCTCCTGCTGATCCCACTATCTGGGACTACATGAGTTTCCAGAATTGTAGTATTGGTACGCTTATTTATGGATGCTTCATTTACACACATTCACACTGTATACATACATATATACATTGCACATATACATATATGTATATACATACATACAAACATTTCTGTTTATATGTGTATATATACACATTCATATGTATGAACTACATATTATACTTACATGTATCTGCATTATCTGTTACTATTAATAAATGTTATAGTCAATACAATTGATGTCTAAGTCATTAATGTCTGCTTTTGATATTGAAAGAAAAATAGCTTATGGCAAAAGTGCTAGCTTTTATTTTTAAAAGCAGTCTATGACTCTAAGCTGATTAATGAATGTGATAGTTTATGTATTGGGGGGAATCTTTGAGGAAATATGAGAAGATACTCCTTAGTTTCCTTTGAACCTGATATAAGGGCATCAGTAAGGTGATGAATGATTCCCGCAGCAGATTGTGGGGAAGTAGTTTGGTGTGGTTGTCTTTAAGAATACCCAAAAGGTTACTTTCTCACTTGATTACACATACCCACACTCCCATACAAAGATTTCTGTAAGTGGGTTAACAAAAACTCCCATTACACATGGGGTCTTATGCCTGTTACATGTGGAATGTAGGAATAAATGTAAGGTAAATAACCCCCCCCCCCACCAAAAAAAGCTGTAATACTAATCCAGATTTAGATTGGAGTTGGTAGAGAAAGTTCATTTTTAGGAGTACAGATCAACATGTGGCCATTTCTGCAAAATGCTAAACATTAGAAAAGTTTGCTTTACCCTTTGCCCTTCCCTCCTAATGAAATAGATTAATGGAGCATCAATCACTGGTAAGGCTCAGATAGAAAATCCGGGCCCTGTTTCTTAAGGGTTTAAGCCATAGTCCATTCACAGCTAGGCCTGCCCTATTCGTTTTTATGCCATTTGCTATCAAAATATAAGGATGAAGCTCTTAATTATCCCACACACTCAAAAGCAACCATTGTTAGATAAGATCACTTTGTGATTAAATCTGTCAGAACCAGATATGAACAGGGTCCATGTACCTCTTTGAATCTTTCAAAGCCATTTTGTGAGAGATTTAGTCTCCCCCTAAGGAATTTGTATTTTTAAAGAACTTTGTCAGAGCCAGATAGAGATTTAAAGGGTCCAGAAGGAAAAAGGTTGGAGCAAACAGGAAATTTTAGCTCACCTCCAGCAAGTAAAAGTAGGACTGAGCTGTAACAGAGAAGAGACATAGCAAAGAAGGTTTACAGGCATCTCAGAATAGAAGACCTAGGTTGAGGGAAATCCTAAGAAAAGGCACCATTACAGGGAGGAGAGCATAGAGAAGCCTTGGTCTTGTCTTCAGACTTAACCAAGGTTCCTTTTCCCCACTTTGTTAGACCTTATATCTTCCCATTGGTGTCCTAGACACATCTTTAAATCAGCTGATGGTAATATTTGTGTCAGGAGCCAGGATCCCATAGAAAGTATACTATACTTAATGGGAAGTCATTGAGCATCCCATGAATGATACAAAAGTCTTCCAGCAACCAAGAGATATAAGTTACATGTTTGTCACATGTCCTCTTGAGCTAACTTTCCTTGGGACTCTATTCTTGTGGGAGAAAATATTGGTAGTGGTAGTAAGGGAGGAAGGGGTTTGTACCAATTGTTTTTATTGTGTCACCTTACTAAATAATCCTTTCTAAAATTAACTTAAGGCTAGCTTACTTAATTGATTTTCAAATAATAATCTTGAAGGGGATCATATGAATGAGACCTCATGCCAATGGCATTAGAGATAGCCACCCCATTACCCCACAGAAATACTCTAGAACAATGACTGGGAAATATAGCTAGCTAAGCCCTGTGCATCTGACTCCTCTGTGAGAATAGAAGTTGGGATTAAAATCTATGGAGGCTAAGAGGGCTACAAAAGTACAAATACTTCAGCATGGAAGTTAGAAGAAACTTCCAATAGAAATATTCTTTGAGACAAGAAAAGAACCATTTAGCTACTTTTTTGGTAAAGTCAGGTGCCTCTAAATGTTAGGATGTTATCAGTACCCTATAAATCATCTATCTGTCCATTTATTCTCTCCTTCATTCGTTAGTATATTAAGCACAGTACCTAGGATAGAGTAAGTTTTTAATAAATGCTTGTTGACTGGCTGACTGATTGCAAGGACTTTTGCCAAAGATTTAAGTTAATTATTTAAATAGACTCCCACTGTAAATTGTATTTCCCTGATATTTCATTTGAAAGGTCATACAATAAAACTCTTTTTATTGTTGTTTTAAAAGTGATTAATTTTCTTTATTGTCATTGTTCTAAATAAATATTTCTTGGCAATTTAGTTACCATGGTTTCCAGATCCTTGATTCAACTTTGAAGATGGCGATTCAGTGAAATCTTCTTCTGAATACTCGTGCATGTTCTTTGTGCATAATTCAGTTTCTAGTTTGTTTGCTTTGGTATCTACAGGTCTTGACAACAGCTGCCAGAGCTTGGCAGTAAGGTTCCATTTTAATCTAGCACTCTGTCAGGGGTCAATAGGGCAAGACATCATTTCAGAAAATATGTTCTGAAAATGGTGCACTAGACATATATAAAACCAAAAACGGATTATTTAAATGCATGATGTATTTGCCAAATGACCTTTGCAATAGGGGCTGAGGCCCTGAAAGGCACTGAGAGCCACAATGCATTAATAGCAGCATGTTCCACAGTGAATAATGCTATGGTGTCACGTGTGGGCAGTGCCAAAGTTCTGGCTGTCATGAAGAATGGAACCACATTTGCCAGTGAGCCAGCATCTCTGGACAAGTTAATGAAATCCACATGCCAGAGCAGTGACGCCCAGGAGTCTTTCATAGGCCGGGAAAACAAGCTCAATTTTTCTCAGAAAAGAAAGGATTTGCTACCTGGTAGTCACTGAAATTGGCCAAGAGATGAACAGTGTGAGGTTCATGCTTTAAACTCTCATTGGCTCCTTTATCAAAAGCATTTCTTCTTCATCATCGATTGTCATTATCATAAAAAGTAGATGTCAGAGGCAGCTAGGTGGTGCACAGAATAGAGTGCTGGGGTTGGAGTCAGGAAACCTGAGTTCAAACCCAGCCTCAGAAACTTAACCAGCCATGGGACTCTGGATAAGTCACTTAACCTCTGTTGGCTTCAGTTTCTTCATTTGTAAAATGGGGATAATACCAGCTCCTACCTCACAGCATTGTTGTGGAGGTCAAATAAGATAATAGGCACTACTTAGTCCATATATATATATATATATATATATATATATATATATATATATATATATATATATATATATATATATATAAAGGCTTATTTCCTTCACTTTCTCCATCTAATTCTGTGTAATGGTTTATTAGGATAATACAAAGAGAACTATATAGATGAAGTCCCTGCCCTCGGAGAGCTAATATTCTTATATCTCCTTCAAGAGTATTTTTAGTCTTTCCTGTTAATTTCATCTTAAATGACCTTTGCAGGTGTACCATTCTACATAGCCCTTTAAAGTTAATTCTAGGTTGCATATGACACATAAGTCATCATTAATATCCAGTTAACATGTAATAATATTAAGAGCTATATATCAATGGAATAGAAAATGGTTTGGGATGTTGAGAGAGATTTGAGATTTGACAACTACCTGGAAGTAACGGGAGGCTATGAAGGAGTGCCCCAAACCACGGGGACAGTAACATGGGGTGGGGGAAGAGAGATGAAATTGCAAACAAGCAAAGGAAAGAGAGACCTTTAAATGACCAGATAAGGAACTGTATTCTCCATGAAGTTAAATATGACTGGCAAAGAAGCACTGAAGAAGAAATGTCAGAGAGACATCTGGAGCAATGAGCCTGAACAGGAGTGAGGGAGGTCACAGGTGGAAAGGTAAATTTGGGGGAATCAACAGAGCAGAGATGAGAATCCTCTTGCTAACAAAATACTCAGCTTGAAAATTTTTGTCTGCTAAATTAGGAGAGGATGCTTTTACAAGGACAAGAAGATATCTTTCTTAAATATCCCCTACTTCAGAAGGACAAGCAAAGGATTTGAAACATTTTAAACTCAGACTTTAAGATATCTCACTCCACTTTATATCTGCTCTTCTGCCAGATTTCAACTTTGTGGAACAAGATGCCCTTCCCAGGATAAGCTCATCCATTCTCAACTCACCCCCATGCTGCTGACTCAAGTCTTGATTCATATCAGCTTCCTCTCGCTTCTGATTGGAGGGCTGGTGGGAAAAGTGCTGATCTCCTCCCAATGCCTTCTTTTATAGAGGGCAGAAACTAGGCTCTTAACTTTGCCTCTGCTACTGTGCCTGGTTTCAGTTCCATGGAATAAGATACCTGGTGCATCCTCTTACTGCCCCGCCTTTCCTGCCTCCTTTTGTGTGTTATCTCCCCCTTTAGATTATAAGCTCCTTGAGGGCAGGGACTGTCTTTCTTTTTATTAATGTATCCCTAGTGCTTAGCACAATGCCTGGCATGGCATAATTAATATTTATTGGATTGAATTTTAGTCAATAGTTAAAAATCAAATAAAAATAAATTCCACAGTAAAAGTTTATATTGATATAGTGCTTTATAGCTATTGTTTTATTCCAGTTAGGGACAATACTCATACTTAGTGAATTTAGCCAAATACAATTTAGTATTATCCAAGCAAACCTCTAGTGCCATCACCTTTAGAAGTCATCATTCAACCCTTTCATTTTACAGATGGGGAAACTGAGAGTGCAGAGAGATTAAGAGATTTCCCTAAGGTCACATAGGTAGTAAGTAGCAGAGTGGATATCCTAAACCCCTGAAGGATTGGAGCAGGGAAAGAGAAGACAAAAAGCAGAAAGGAGACACGTCCAACATCGTCAGTGTAGTCTTCCCTCAGTCCTGGTGAGTTCTCATCTTGTAATCTAACAGGATACAACTAAACCCAGGAACCAATCAGCTCTGCTCAAAACTGCAGCTGTGTTTGAGTGGCCCTCTGTCCCCAGGGTTTGTGTCTTTTTGGACAAGGGCATAGAGAGGCTATTCAAGCCTACTTTACAAGTGTACCAATGTAAAGTAAAGAAAGTCCTACCTATAATATTAACCAATAATCAACCAGTCAACCGAGAGGCATTTATTAACTGCTTATTGCATGCTGGGGCTGTGTTAAGTGCTGAGCATACAAAGAAAAAGGAAAAGAAACCCCTTTCCTTCAGGAGTTTACATTCAATTGGATACCACTTTTAAGGAGACCAGACTCAAATATATATTCAAGTTGGTGCAATTCCTTTGCCGCCTTGTGGTTTCCCCCTTATAAATTTATTGTTCATCCTAACCTTATCTGTTAATATAGAGTCAAATCTGATAGGTGCATTATCTCATTTGGTTCTCCAGGATACCCTGTGAGGCAGATATCACAAGCATTATCATCTCCATTTTATGAATGGAAAAGGAGGCTTACGCAAGGTAAGTGGCTTACCAAAGTGTCACCATGGAGGGCCTGGGTTTGAATTGCAGGAACACAAAGACAATAGGAACCCCATGGTGGTAGCAAAAGGAAAATTTGTGAAAGGTGAAAAGGTCAAACATTAAATGGGGGAAACGATAGGAGGAAGCCTTATAAAAATCATGTGAAACCTTTTGCATCAATTGCTCAATCCAGATGGAAGCTTCAATGATATTAATTAGAGTATTGCCTTTTATTTAGACCATTCCTCAGCATGAAACCTATAGACTGTCACAGATTTTCTGGCAACTACAGATAAAGAGGTTCACTTAGCTGCCAATGACACCACTCACTACCTAACTGAAAAAGGCTACACATAAACTTTACTCTCCAGGGTCCGAGAGTGATCTATATCACAGATGGAACTTCAAGAGACTCTTTATTCACCCTGTCTTTCTGTATAGTCTTCTGCAAATTCTTTGACTACTTCACCTATGTTACAAAGGTACTGAGTGACAGAGCAAAGAATCAAAATAAGAACTCACCACTCCTCCCCGTGCTTCTTTCTTTTATTCTGTAAACATTCATTCTAATCTGACTTCAAAACCTCAACACCTCACCAATGACAAATCCTGCCAATTTGTTTTCCTGAGTTCAAATCTGGCCTTCTTCATAGCTGTGTGACCCTGGGCAAATCATTTACCCCTGTTTGCCTCAGTTTCCTCATCTGTAAAATGAACTGGAGAAGGGAATGACAAACCACTTCAGTATCTTTGCCAAAAAAAGCAAAAACCAACTGGGGACTCAAAGAGTCAGACACCACTAAAATTGACTGAATAAAATATGAACTTACATGTACACACGTATGTACATATGTGTATATGTACAGAGACAGTTCAATTAAACATAGTCTAATCTGATTAATTGAGATCTTCAGTTAACTAGAGCATTTTCTTTCACTTCCCTTAAAGGAAAGAGGCATATCACAAGGGAAAAAATAATAAAAAACCTCATCTTAAGAATTTATTGAAAACCAAAAGCAAAACCCAGTAGTATACAGCCTGGGTATCAGTGCATGGTGTAGTAGATTATTAAACTTAGCATCAAAATAACAACAGCAATAACAAACACAACTGATTTCTAATTCCAACATTGCCACTTATTAGCTTTATGACCTCAACAAGTCACTTAATGTCTCTGACCCCTGGTTTTTTTTTTAATAAAATGGAATACCAATTCCTGGATTTCCTACATTCTATAAGAAGCCTTTCCCTAGCCCCTTAATTCTGGTGTCTTCCCTCTATTGATTGTCTCCAAGTTATTCTATATATAGTTTATAAGGTTGCTTGCATATCATCTCCCCATTGGACTGTTAGCTCCTTAAGGACAAGGACTGTCTTTGGTCTCTCTTTGTATCCCCAGTACTTAGCATAGTGGTTGGTACTTAATGATTATGGACTGACAGACTGACCGAATATTATCCAAAGCTATCATAAAGAATCAAATGTGCGATGTTTGTAAAGTACTTTCTGAATGTCAGCTGTTATAGTTATTATCACCAATACTTTCTACATTAAATTCTGCAATATGTTGACATGAGAATTGGAGCATTGATTCTCATACCCACAGGCACTGAAAGATTCTCATTCAACCACAACAATAAACCATTAAATGGTGTTCACTTTCTGTACTGTACTCCCTAAAGCAAAAAGTTGATTCATATATTTTAGATTTTCAATAATGAGATTGAAATTTTAAAAGGGGAGTTTTCTGGATGACCTTCAGTTAACCAAGATAGCACATTCTCCCAAATATTCTGATCGATTGAGGTCTAGTTGCATGCCATTATCAAGGGTTAGCACTACAGAGTGGAAAAAAGAGCAAGTCTGGAGTCAAGAAGGCCTAGCTAGGTTCAAGTAGTCTGGCTCTGATGGCATCTTGCTATATGACTCAAGGCTGAGTCACTTAACCTCTTGGTTCCCTCAAGTGACTTTCTGAGACTATGTATTAAACATGAGTTGTACAATAGAATGAGTGAATTTCCATATCAGGAATTCCCCACATGATGAAATCAGAGTTTTAGAAAAAAAAGTTGAAGATCACTTGGAAATCACTCTATCTCCCCATCTTCTTTGTCTTTATAGTAGCTGTCCCTCACAATCATATTGCACTTTCCCCTCAACTTCTCATTCCTTGAATTGCTTCAGGACTCAACTCAAGCAGCTTTCCCACCGTGGAAGATTCTTCTGCCACTGTGCCCCCTTTCTTGGATTGGTCATTTTGTTTCTTGTAACCTCCATTTAAGGAAGCACTCAGGCCAGTGATTTTCATTCCTTCATTCCTCCCCCTGGTCTGATCCTGACTTTCTGGATTGTTTTCTTCACCGTTCCCCCAAGCAGATACTTTCCTGCCCTGCCCTTTTCAGATTTCTTTTATGTGTTTTCTCCATTAGAAGGTAAGCTCCATGAGGACAGCAATGTCTTTCTTTTTGCTTACATTTGTTTTTTCCAGTGCTTAGCATAATGTCCAGCATATAGAAAGCACTTAATAAATACTTGACGACTTAAGTATTACTTTCTGCATGAAACCTTTCTTCTCCCATCCCCACTTGCCCCAATCTAGTACCTACCCTCCACTAATAGCATAACTTTCTATTTATTTTTAAAAAATGTATTCGGTGTGTATTCATATACATGTAAATCTTCTGTTGTGGAATGTAAACTCCTTGAGGGGAGGAACCAATTTATTTTGTCTTCATCTCCTAGTGCCTGGCACACAGTACATGCATAATAAATGCTGATTAATTAATTGCTTTATTGATATCTGGCAGATTCAGTATGAGGAGAGGGTGACTGACCCAGCAAGCAGATAGAATCTGCCTACGTAATAATTCTCCTTTATAAAATCTTTTATGATGGAAAAAAAACAATTGCTAACGGTATCTAGCATGTATATAACACTTTAAGGCTTGTAAAGCTCTTTACATGTATTGCCTCATCTGATCCTCAAAATAACCCTAACAGGTAGGTATCCTTATTATTTCCATTTTAGAGATGAGAAAACTGAGTTAGAGAATGGTGAAGTGAGTTGTTCAGAGTCACATAGCTATTGTGAGTCAAAGTGTCTGTCCTCAAGGAGCTTTCAGTATAATGGAGGAGAAAACATGCAAACAGATATGGACAAAAAAAGCTACACAAAAGATATGTAGGAAATAATTAACAAAGAGAAGCCACCACTCCTTCCTTTGCCTCCTACTCCTCTTTTTTTTTCCTTTAGTTTCTCCCCATAAAATCTTGCTTTAGTAAATAAAGATCTTGTAGCCCTGGTCTATAAAGCAAATACACTTCTATTTAGATTGTGGTTTTTCTTTTCACAATGGCTTGTAAATCCAGTGGCCTATTTGTTGGAACAAAAGAAGAGCTGCATAATGTGTTTGGGGGTGGGAAGGGTTGAGGACTGGAGCCATGCAATATTGAGATTCCTTTGGATCCATTGCTTTCTGTCTGTCATGTTTACAGACCAACAAATTTGGTGACACCTTCTTGAAGTCTTCTCTGTTTTAAGAGCATGTAATAATGGGAGCCTCTGGGACAGAGCAGAGGGATTCCTATTCTTGGAAAGGTACATTTCTTTGGTCCAAATGATCCGATTTCCCCCAACCTGTATCTCTACACTTACATAGAGAAGAATCTATCTTAAGACAGAAGGTTTTTGTTGTACTTTTTAGTTTCAAGGAACCAACTTGCCAACTATATTGCTATCAAAATGTCATCCATTGAGTCATCTAAGATTTATTTTTAACTAATTTCTCTTTCATTGTATGTCACTGCTACTGGGGGAAAAAGTCCTGAAAATGTTGGTTCCAATCTAGGTAAAATGTGACTTTGAAATGGTGTTTTGCAATATGACTTCACTAAGTAAAAAGACAAAAGGGAAATAAAAGAAACTAAAATCAGAAAAATACTCATTCTACAAATAGCCACCAGGACATGTGTTGCTTTGACTGACTGAGACATTGGCAATGAAACTGTGGCACAATTCTGTCTAATTAAAAGACAATGGGCTCTTGCTTGCCTTGGTGCAATGATATAGATTGAAGGATGCCAGGGACTTGAAGAGCGCAATCATGCTGCTTGGGAAACCCTCTTAATAGGCTATAACAAATCAGCCTGGCCGAGTCTGCTTGCTCTGTTTCCCTCCACAGGGTCATGTAGATATGCTTCCACCCACTCCACTTCTATCTTCACAGATGCTTTTGTAATATAAACTCATTTCATAAACAAAATGTCAGCAAAAACTGACTTGGGCAGTAGGAATATTCGGAATATTTCCATATCATTTGGACATTTGAATTAAAGTGAAATGAATTTAATTCGTTGATTCATTCATGCAAAATACATTTATGGAGGATTTACTCTGTTTAGGGCATTATGCTAGGGATGATACAAAGACAAATGGCAGTAGGAATTTAATGGATATTTGTTGAATGATTTATTGATATGGTCTTTGCCCTCTTGCAGGTAATTTGGTCAGTAAGCATTTATTAAGTGCCTATTAACTATCAAGCACTGTGCTAATAAATTGAGATACCAAGAAAGGGAAAATACAATCCCTGTCCTCAAGGAGTTCATAGTCAAATGGGGGAAGACAATGTTTTCGAAAAAGCTGAAAAGTGGGAAGAGGGGGAAGAATGGGTACCCAAGGAGGGTGGATAAAGTTGCAAAGAGTTCAGCCAGATGGGAAATGATAAGAGGGCTGCCCTGGGTTTCCTTCTTAAATGAAGGATCTAGAAGAATCTCTCAGATGTCCGCTCTCTTCCCCTTCAGTTAGTAGAGGAGAAAAGAGTTTCCAAAAGTAACTATAATACAGTCACACGATGAATGGACATATCATAAGTGACATGTATGTTCCAGGTACTGTGTTATTGGGATGTAAGTTTAAAGTAAAATAATTCTTTTCATGAGGGAGCTTACATTCTATCAAGGAAATTATAAATTAATATGGTACAATATAACGTAATGTAACATAATATAATATAACATGACATGACAACATAATGTAACGTAACATAATGTAATATAATGTAATATATAATATAATATAATATAATGTAATATAATATAGTAATATATAATATATTATTAATGTATTGTATTTCAGCTAAGTGGCACAGTGGATAGAGTGCCAGCTTGGAGTCAGGAAGACTAATCTTCATGAGTTCAAATCTCACCTCAGATACTTACTAGCTGTGTAACCCTGGGCAAGTCAATTAACCCTGTCTGCCTCAGTTTCCTCATCTGTAAAATGAGCTGGAGAAGGAAATGACAAATCACTTCAGTATCTTTGCCAAGAAAACCTCAAATAGGGTCACAAAGAGTCAGACACAATTGAAAATGACTGAACAAAATAAAATGTATTATATATTACTTTATGATATACATTATGAAGATATATAACGTTAATATAAATATATAATGTGTATACTATAAGTAATAATTATAAAAACTTAATATATAAATTTTAAATTTATGTACGATAAATTAAGAGGGGGAACATTAGCAGCTGAGGGATCAGGAAAGGCTTGATGTGGAAGTTGGCATTTGAGGTGAGTTTAAAGATGACAAAGGATTCTAAGAGGTGGAGGAGAAAAGGGAAAGCATTTCAGGCATGGGATACAGCTAATGCAAAGGCACAGAGTTGAGAGATGGAGGGTCAAATGTGAGGAACAGCAAGAACGCCAATTTGACCTGAGTGTGGAATACATTAAAAGGGGCAATGTATCATAAACCCAAACTATAAGGCACAGTGGAACAAATGTCTTTAGGGGATATGATTTCCTATAGTTGTCCATGGAAGGAAGGGATCATTTCCAGTTCAGTTATCAGTCCTGGTAGAAGTGACATTTTATGGTTTGTCAAAAAGGGATAGAAGTGGGTTGAAGAGTGTTCATTTCAGACAAATGTATGAAGTGTATTTGTAAAATGATGGGTAGCCCAGTATGATTGGACTTAAAGGTACAGGAATAACAGAAGATAAGAGTGGGAAGATAGATTCAGTTTGACACAATTCAATTAAAAAAGAATTTATTGAAAGGCACTTTATATGCCAAGGTATGTGCCAAGCACTGGGAATGCCAAGACAAAAACAAAATATTTCCTACTCTCAAAGACCTTATATTCTACTCGAGGGAAACAGCTTGCACACAGGCAAGAATTTACAAAATTTATGTAGAACAAAACACAGAGCAGAATCAGAGTATTATCAAGTGGGCTTAGGAGAGGGATGAGGAAAGGTTTTCTTTGGGAGATGGCACCTGGAACTGTGCTTTGAAGGAAGGTAAAGATTCTGAGATGGAGGTGATGGAAAAGAACATTCTAGTCATGGGGGACAGCATGTAGAGTGACACGGGCATAGTAGGTGGAATTTTGTGTATGGGAATGAATAATTAGACCAATTTGACTAAGATAATAAGTGCGAGGTGGTGGGGCAGGGAAAGGAGATTTATGTGTAATCCATCTAGATAAACAGATTTGAGCCAGATTATAAAGGGCTTCAAATGCCAAACAGAGATGTTTGCATTTCTAGAGACAAAAGGAATCCATTGCAGCTTCTTTTTTATTTAATATATTTAGTTTTCAGCATTGATTTTCACAAGAGTTTGAATTACAAATTCTATACCCATTTCTACCCTCCTGCCCATGACAAGATGACATATATTCTGGTTACCCCGTTCCCCAGTCCGCCCTCCCTTCTGTCACTCCACTCCTCTCCCACCCCCTTTTCCCTTACTTTATTGTAGGGCAAGATAAATTTCTATGCCCCATTGCCTGTGTATCTTATTTGCTAGTTGCATGCAAAAACTTTTTTTTTGAACATCTGTTCTTAAAACTTTGAGTTCCAAATTCTCTCCCCTCTTCCCTCCCCACCCACCCTCCCTAAGAAGGCAAGCAATTCAACACAGGCCACATGTGTATCATTATGTAAAACCCTTTTACAGTACTCATGTTGTGAAAGACTAACTATATTTTGCTCCTTCCTATCCTATTCCCCTTTATCCAATTTTCTCCCTCGACCTTGTCCCTTTTTGAAAGTGTTTGTTTTAGATTACCTCCTCCCCCATCTGCCCTCTCTTCTATTGTACACCCTTTTTTATCTTCTTCCTCCTTCTTTCCTATGGGGTAAGATTCCCAATTGAGTGGGTATGTTATTCCCTCCTCAGGTCAAATCCGATGAGAGCAAGATTCACTCATTCCCCCTCACCTGCCCCCTCTTCCCTCTCGACAGAACTGCTATTTCTTGTCACTTTAATGCAAGATAATTTACCCCATTCTATCTCTCCATTTCTCCCTCTCTCAATATATTCCTCTCTCATCCCTTAATTTGATTTTTTAGATATCATCCCTTCATATTCAACTCACCCTGCCCCCTCTGTCTATACACACACACACACACACACATTTATATTTACATATGTATATATGTATATTCCCTTCAGCTACCTTAATACTGAGGTCTCATGAATCATACACCTCATCTTTCCATGTAGAAATGTAAACAAAACAGTTCAACTTTAGTAAGTCCCTTGTGATTTCTCTTTCTTGTTTACCTTTTCATGCTTCTCTTGATTCTTGTGTTTGAAAGTCAAATTTTCTATTCAGCTCTGATCTTTTGTGTTGGTAAGCAAAATGGGCTCTTAGCACTCAGTTCAACCAAGTGCCCTTGAAGAGTTTGGATTTTGTTTCCTTTGATTAATTCAGTGTATTTCATTAAGTCCTACTAAGTGCTCAGCCCCAGGCCCAAACCCCTATTAGGTGCTAAGCCTATGTGGGTGTGAAGCTCCCAGGGTACTAAGGGGAGGTGCTAACTCAAGAGTCAATCATAGGAGCCTAAGTTCCCATCATTCAGATGACATTTGGTGATGTCTGAATCAGTATAAGAATAGAATACAGAGCTATTTGCGAGGGACCCTCACTCTTGGTGGCATAGAGACTCCGGGCAGCCAGAGCTAAGAGCCCTCCACCTTGTAAATCTGGATATTGGGACTTTGTTAAATTCTGGTAACTATGAATTGGGATTTGAATCAGACAAGGTCTGTCTGTTAATTTGTAATTTGTTTGTATTTTGCTCTGAAGTTCAGGGTGCTGGCTTTTTCTCCTGAACTAAGTGAATGATGTCTGTAGGTTGAATTGAAATAAAATTGCTAACATCTTAACGTTGCTTTCTTTACTAAAGCAGATCAAAAGAACCTGGGCTTTTGCAGCATGCTGGTAGCATTCTTGTTGTTGGGCTTTCACCTCCACAACAGCTGCTAGCCAGATTGTTGAAACATCTTTTCACCGAGAAAACTTGAAATTCCTCTATTTTATTGAAAATTCATATTTTGCCTTGGAGCATGATACTCAGGTTTGCTGGGTAGGTGATTCTTGGTTTTAATCCTAGCTCCTTTGACCTCCAGAATACTGCACTCCAAGCCCTTCGATCCCTTAATGTAGAAGCTGCTAGATCTTGTGTTATTCTGATTGTGTTTCCACAATACTCATGTTGCTACTTTCTGGCTGCTTGCAGTATTTTCTCTTTGATCTGGGAGCACTGGAATTTGACAACAATATTCCTAGGAGTTTTCTTTTTGGGATCTTTTTCAGGAGGCAATAGGTGGATTCTTTCAATTTCTATTTTACCCTCCGGCTTGAGAATATCAGGGCAATTCTCCTTGATAATTTATTGAAAGATGATATCTAGGCTCTTTTTTTGATCATGGCTTTCAGGTAGTCCAATTATTTTTAAATTATCTCTCCTGGATCTAATTTCCAGGTAGTGGTTTTTCCAATGAGATATTTCACATTGTCTTCCATTTTTTCATTCCCTTGGTTCTTTTTGATAATATCTTTATTTCTCCTAAACTCACTAGTTTCCACTTGCTCCAATCTAATTTTTCAGGTAGTATTTTCTTCAGTGGTCATTTGGATCTCCTTTTCCATTTGGCTAATTCTTCCTTTCAAGGCATTCTTCTCCTCATTGGCTTTTGGAGCTCTTTTGCCATTTGAGTTAGACTATTTTTTAAGGTATTGTTTTCTTTAGTATTTTTTGGGTCTCCTTTAGCAAGTCATTGACTTGTTTTTCATGGTTTCCTTGCATCACTCTTATTTCTCTTCCCAATTTTTCCTCTACTTCTCTAAGTTGCTTTTCCAAATCCTTTTTGAGCTCTTCCATGGCCTGAGACCAGTTCATGTTTTTCTTGGAGGCTTTTGGTGTAGGCTCTTTGACTTTGTTGACTTCTTCTGGCTGTATGTTTTGGTGTTCTTTGTCACCAAAGAAAGATACCAAAGTCTGAGTTTGAATCTGAGTCACGTTTTAGCGGCCTGGCCATGTTCCCAGTCAGCTACTTGACCCTTGAGTTTTTCACTGGGGTATGACTGCTTGTAGAGTAGAGAGTACTTTGTTCCAAGCTTGAGGGGTTGCGCTGTTGTTTTCAGAGCTATTTCTACACAGCCAGCTCTGCCACACCAGCGCTCCTCCTTCCCCAAGAACTGCCAACCTGGACTGGACTGAGATCTTAAGCAGGCTCTGCACTCCAGCTCTGATCTGCCCCTTAATTCCTCCCACCAGGTGGGCCTGGGGCTGGAAGTAACTGCAGCTGTAGTTCTGTAGCTGCACCACCCCTGCTTCCCCCAGGGGCAGTGGCTGAACCGTGAACTCCTTTCACTCTGTTCCCAGCAGCTTTTCCCTCTACCCTTCTCTGTTGTCTTTGGTGTTTGTGGATTGAGAAGTCTGGTAATTGCCACAGCTCACTAATTCAGGGTACTAGGGCCTGTTCCACTGGGCTCCTGGTCTGGTTGGTCCTGCTGCCACCCATGCTGGGCTCTGCTCCACTCCTCTCCCAGCTCCGTGCACGATAGACCTTACCCAGTGACCATCCAGGCTATCCTGGGCTGGAGCCCTGCTTCCTTCTGCTATTTTGTGGGTTCTACAGTTCTAGAATTTGTTCAGAGCCATTTTTATAGGTTTTTGGAGGGACCGGGGTGGGGATTGGGGATTTCACTCAAGTCCCTGCTTTCCAGCTGCCATCTTGGCGCCATCCCCCCCCCTCCATTGCAGCTTCTTCAGTAGGTGAATGACATGGCTAGACCTACATTTCAAGAATATTACATTGACCACCTCGTGGATGGAAAAGAGAGAGACTTGGAGTAGGCAGAACACTTAGGAACCTATTGCAATAGTTCAGATTAGGTAACGAGGGTCTGAACCATTATATTGGCCATGTGAGGAGAAAGGAAATAGACACAAGAGATATTTTGGAGGTGACCAATAAGTCTGCACTGATTGTATACAGAGGTGAGGGATCACTAGATGGATAGTCATGCTCTTGACAGAAATAGAGAGATTAGGAAGAAGAGTAGTGATTTGGAGGAAGTATTTTTCTCATTATAGAAAATGAGAGTAGGGCCATATTGTGGAGGGCACTGAATATCACCTTAAGGAGTCTTGACTTTGTTCAGTAAGCAATGGGGAAGCTGTTGAGGGTTATTGAATGCTGGAGTCACATGTTTGGAGCAAGGCTGTAGGAAAATTAATGCCAGCAGTGGTATACAATATGGATACATACCATGTATCTTTTCTAACATACATTATTTGTTATTTGTTAGTCTCACTGCATTGCATATAGCTATGAATCTGCATGGTTGCCAATGCAAAAGTCAAAATGAGTTTACTAATAAAATCATGTGAATGCCTGAAATTGCAAAAGTTAAATTGTGAATGTTAAAGATTGATTGTAAATGGTCATGGTTAAGACTTCAATTTGTATAAATGGAAACACATTAGTGGGGGCTCTAGAGTTAAAGTGGTAAGTAGGAAGATTGTAGTCTACCTCAGCAGGATTATCTCTAGAGCCCTAAGAAAATATGAATTCATATAAACTTTTAGTTTTTTTAATTAAGCCAAATTTCTTTTTTTACCCCTTTCAGGCATCAAGATGTTCAACTATGAAAGAGACAATATCTTACATATTTTAACAGTTGATTTACCTTAATTTCATTACACAAACCACCTATTTTGCCCTTTTCAATATTAAACTGCTTCATATAAAAAAGATGGCACCTGAAACGGACAGTGCCTTACATTTTCAACACGTTTTCTTAGTATTTTACAACTCAATGCTTTCATTCTATGAAGTAAAACTGCTTCTCCCCTTCCTTGAGAATTATAGCACCAGTTTCTTAATTCAAAGTGTTCTGTGCATTCTTTTCCAGCATTCCATTTGCATCATGTCCTAGACTGAGCTTAAAATTCAGTACATGTAGGAGGTCTTGATCCACTCCCTTCATCCCTGCCACACAAATCAGCTATGACCATTCTTTTGCTTTACATCCCCAATCTTGTGTGTGTATGTATGTGTGTGTGTGTGTGTATATATGTATATATATACATATATACACACACACATATATATTTACCATACACATACATATCTTATATACATACATATATACAATACACATTCTAATCTATATAAACATATGCATGTGCATATATACATATTGGGCATATTTATGTACATATGCATATATACGCACATATGCATATAGATATTTTGTCTATCTGTAAAACTTGAACGCTTATTTTTGTGCTTGTTAACAATTTATTTTCATTTTATTTCATATATGTATTTTAGTCTCCTTAACATGGATTGTAAATTGAAGGGCAGGGACCAGGCCTGCTGTTTCTGTTATCTCTCTCCACAGTGCTTTGGATCCAAGAGTTGCTCAATCAACCCTGGTTAACTAACTACTCATTTAGGTAGCGTCTGTTTGGTGCCTCCATTCCCTTAGGTTGTTAGGCCAAGTCTAATTTTGTTTGGGTAACATTTCATAGGGTCATCATGTCTCTCTTCCTATTCAGCATGTGCTCTCCGTAATGTGCACCTATCCAGATGGCCCTACTGTCGTAATAATACTGTAAAGAGCCTGCATATCATCAGTGTTTCCCTTCTAACTGACTTCTTCTCCTTCTCACTCCTTCTGGCTATTCCCACATTCAATCCACAATGGCCTTATGATGACATCAGTTGCCTGGGAAACCTAATGAAGTGGTGGATTGTTACTTCATGGAAGGTAATCAGAATAACTGGGCTGCTGGGCACAAAAGGAGTTCTCACTCAACACATTGCTGGGTGGAGATGGTATCTTAATGCAACAAATTAGTAGATGTCACTTTGCTTTTTTTTTGAAGATACTTATTCATTTTGCCATTCTGGCCAGTGATGAGAGATCCCTGTCTGCTATGCCTATGTCCTTTGAAGTCTTGATTGATGATTCTAAATGATTAAAAGAGGATCTACCGCCCTAGAAATGAAAGGACCCAGTTCTGATCTTAAACAGGGCCTAGCAATCGCTGGGAACCACATGATTTGTATGAACCACATGAATCATAGAAGTGCCAAGTAAGAAAGAACCTCAGAAATCATTAGTCCAAGCCCAGGCAAATCACAAATCTCTTCTTCAAAATCTCAACTAGTGGACACCCAGCCTCTAAATGATGACTTTGAGTGATGTCAAGGTCACTACTTCCTAAGGGAGCTCGTTAAGTTTTGGGATGGCATTAGGAAGTTTTTCTTTATATTTAGTCTAAATCTGTTTTCTAGTGATTTCCCTTCTCCTCCTAGTTCTGTATCCTATGGACAAGAAAAACCAAATCTAATTCTCCTTCTAGCATGACAGCCCTTCAGCTATTTGAAGGAAGCTATCATGTTCCCATTAGATTTTTCTCCTCTTCAGGTTAATTATCCGTAGTTTCTTCAACTGATCCAGTTATGGCATACTTTTTAATATTTCCACAACCATGGTCAATCTCCACACGACCTTTAGCTCATCAATATCTTTTCTAAAATGTCTCCAAGAATTGTAAAGCATCCTCAGACTAAAAGAACCTCCAACCTGGAAAGGACATCAGTGGCCATCAAGTCCAACCCACACCTAAAAAAGAATTCTATCGATGAAAGGCCCAACAAGTAAGTGGTCCTTTAGCTCATTTGAAAATCTTCAATGAAGCAGAAGCTTGAGCTAGTCGATGCCAATTTTGGAGAGTTGTTATTGTTAGGAAGGTTTTTTTTCTGATATCAAGCCTCGATTTGCCTCTTTTTAACTTCTACACATTACTCTTAATTCTATCTTCTGGGGCCAAAAAGAACAAAGTTAATCTTTCATATAACAGCCTTTAAAATTGTTAAAGATAGATACATTTTCCTTGAGTCTTCTATTCTCTAGGTTAAACCTCCCTCTTCCCTTCAATTAAACCTCATGTGGAATGAAATTGGTGTCCTTCACTTGGTTGTACTCCAGGTGTTTTCTGACCTGTACAAAATATAAGGGCTGCCTCAATTTTGTTAGGCATTCTGCTTGAGGTGCTAAGTATGTCCAAGGACATCTATTAGATGTATCCTCAAGAGAACTTTGCAACACAAACACAATTCGCTTTCATTTTTTCCCTTTTCTGGACCAATTAATTAAAGATATATCATTTTTATACTCTACTATATACATCTCCATTCAAGTTCTGAGATTTTTCCAAGATGGGAAGTATTTATCTATGAATTTCAGGGTTAGAATTGCGGTAAGAGAAAAAAACCCAGAATATTTCCTTCCAAAAAGAAAAAAAAAGCCACTGAACATCTGTTGGATTTCTCTACCTAGAGTCAGGCTGTCTTTGGGGGCTCTTAAAATCTTTGGTTGCATCTATTTGATTGTTCAAAATGCCTATTTTTATAACAGTCTTAGCATGTTTGACCTAATGGTTCTTCAACAGAAGTGAATATCTATGTTCTTCCCATCTTCTATGAATTAAACAAGATTCAGAGGTTCAGTGGCTCTTCTTTATCATAACATATTAAGACATCTCCCAATGGGACTAGTATTTCTTTGAACATGCTGATCATGGGATATTGTACATTACCAACAGTGGACTGGATCTATATAACATTTTGGTCATGTTTACTTCTGTGATAGTTACATAGACATAGCCTTGTGAGAGAGAGGCAGTGTTCACTAATTCTCTGGGAACTGTAACTTCTTTGAAGGCTTCATTATCCTGCTGATTTAGGATTGTCTGTAGGATTTGAGATGGGTAACTTTTCCCTCCTATTAGTTTGAAGGAGATATTTCATCACCCATTTCTGTGCCTTTAAAGAGGCCTTCCTGTAGACGTAGAATATGCTTCCTCTTCATCACTGTCTTGTAGAATCTGTGGTTTCCTTGGAGACACAGTTCAAGTCCCATCTCCTACACTAGGGCTTTCTTCATCTTCCCAACTACTAAAACTGACCCCTGCTATCACAAGCTGAAATTATGACCAATCCCCACTGAAGTGTGTAGATGACAAAGAAATTGGGTGAGAGGCAAAAGATTACATCCCATAGAATCTGTCACATAGTAGGTGTTTCTTAAGACTAATTGATTGATTAGCTAACTCTTGGACAGGATTAGTTTATAACTTTAAAATCTATTACCAACCAAGGTCATGGTCTTGTTTCAGAGAACAGGCTCTGAGAATATAGTACCAATAAGTTTAGATGGGAGGCCGGATATTGACATATGTCCTGGGGATTACATAGGCCTACTTTCTCTTTTGGAGGGTGAGGAGGTTGTTCTACATGAAAGCTCTGAGAACTCTGAGAGGTGGTCTGAAAAACCAGTGTGAGTGCATTTAAAAGGAAAAAAAGGAGGAGAGTTGATGATAAAATAGCAAATTTCCCACATGGGACCTTGCCCTGGACGATTCACAAAATGTGGTGGACCTTCACAGAAGCACGCAGTTATGGGACATCTTATGCAGCACCAAGGATTCTGGAGTTTCCATCAAGGCCCTAGGACCTGCTGCCTACCCACAGAATGTAACAGAACAAGCAAATTCCTTCTTTCACCATGAAAAAGAGGAGAAGAAGGAAGAGGGTGGAATTGGTAGGTCTCTGGCTTGCCTTTCAGGAGGACTTTTCTTCCCGAAGGGAGTTGGCCACCCATCCACCTGAATGACTGGAGCTGGACCAGGCTCTAATTAGGAAAACCCTGGGGTTTCCTTAGTAACTAGAATGGACTTGCTGGGGCACTTTAGACCCAGCTTGGTTGCCAGGGCAACAACAGCAGGGGGCAATGGGGGAAAGCTCAGGCTGGCTGGTGGGTGGCCCTAGTTTGCTGCCTGTGAGGTATGCATCCTAAAAGAAGAGCATCTGAGTCTTCAGGACTGCAAATGTGGCAGGTTTCACAATCACCAGAGTCACCAGCTTTTAAGGACATAAAAAATAATGGATGAACCAAGTCTTTAGCCTAAGGAGAGTTTCTCCCTCATTTCTTTTTTACATGTCAGACTGTGTGTGTGTGTGTGTGTGTGTGCATGTGTGTGTATGTGTGTGTGTGTATGTGTGTGTGTGTGTGTGTGTGTGTAACTGATTGATAGTCACCATAGGAGCACTGTGGTTTCCTAGCGAGAGGTTTAGTTAAAAGGAGGATAGGTGCCTTTTGTGATGGGGGACACCCAAGAATCGTCTGCCGATGAGATGCCATCAGGGAAGAGCTTTTCACATGCAGTTTGGGAAATGACACCCATTATTTGCAGAGTGACACAGAAAAACTTCTCAGACTGAGACAAGAAAGGCAATTAGTTTCCTGTTAAGAAACAAAGAGACATCTGCGCAAAGTATGCTAACATATACACAAGGGGCAGGTACTACTGTATATGAGGAATATCCTCCAGCTGCAAATCTCCCCTCTTCTTCATCCCACCCCCTCCACTAAGTTAGTCTCAAGCAAAGCTACTCTCTGTAATCCTCTTAGAAAAATCCACATGCATTAGTGACTTATTTTCAGCACTCTTGGGAGGAATCTTTTTGCTGATTAACCATTGCAGTCCTGGAATCCAATTCAATTCAGTAAACATTTAAGTCCCTGCTTTGTACCCAACACTTGAGGTAGGCTCTGGAATAATAGCAGGAAGCATTATTTGTCAAGAACTGGGCACTCTGGAAGAGTGAGGCCAGGAATATATTGTTAGTTAGCTCATTCATTCGATAAACACTTATTAAGGGTTTATCATGTGCATTAGGTGATGTAGCAGGTGGAGTAAGATAGAGGGGTGTATTTGAAGTCAGTAAGACCTAGGTTCAAATCTTGCCTCTGACACTTACTACCTATGTGATCAAGGGCAAATGATCTAACATCTCACATCCTTGGGCAACTCTGTAAAACTGTGAGGTATAGAATGATTTTAGACTGCTTTGAGTGGAGGGAGTTCTACAGACAAAATCACATGTTCATTGGCTTATATTCATTATGCTCTGACAGGTGCCTGGGGAAATCCCAAGAAAAAGTGCCCATTTTTGAGATGTTTCCCATTTTTAGGGATGATAAAACATGTACTCAGCTACCTTGATAGAGCCATGATCTCAGTGGTGTGGCCATTTTCTCCACACAAGCATATTGAGGCCCTTCCACAATGTCTCATTCCATGCAATTCTTGTTCATGTCTTCCTAAAAATTGTACATGAAGGATTCATTCAAAAGAGTGATGCCCATCTTCTGCGAGTATAGCATCTTCTTGATCCCCCTTAATAGTAGTGTGCTCCATCTATGGATGTCTCTCATTTGTCCTATTTATATTTCATTTATACATGGTTGTTTGCATGTTATGTCCTCCATTAGACTGAGTTCTAGGAAACCTCACACTGAAAGCTTTTAGCTTTCTTTGTATTATTCCTAGAATGTAGAAAAGTTCCTGGAACTTTTAGGTGCTTAATAAATGCTTATCAGCTAACCAACTGATTTTCTCTGCTTCTAATATTTCTTGGGTACTCTTCCTTTACATTTGTTATCTCCTAGCTCTCACTGCACAAATAGCCCACTTCCTTTTCCAATCACATGGGTCCATGGTGACACCTTCTGTTCCATTTCTCGCAGAGCACATTACCTAGCTACATAACTGACACCTGATAAATGCTTCTTTACTGACTATTGACATGCAAGCAGCACCAGCCAGATGACACAGACTGGTTACAGTCTAGTTACATCACCACTGTCTCTCAGACCACTTGCCTATAATTCTAGTTCTTCTGAGATTGTGCTGTTCCATGATTCCCAGCCATATGACATCAATAAGAGACTATTGGTGTCAAAAAGATGAGCTTTTGCAGAAGTGAGCAGCTTATGATCATTGGAAACACAGTGCAATTTCCCAGATGTGGTGCAGCCTAATCGCCTCCTCATGTGAAATTCTTCAGCTCATTTTCCATCTGTAGCACCTGTGCAATATGCTTACGGGTTAATTCGATGTAGTTCCTGTCCAACTGCATGCTGTCATCTGGGCCACAGACCTTTTTAATCCCCTTTGTTTATCAAGTATGGATGGTTGAGCTGGAGTTTTGGAATGATGCTGTCTTTGAGGAGGCTGAGTAATGCTCTGTGGCTAAATACAACAAATGCAATGCTTTCTATGAGGAAAAGTCTTGGGAGAACCTTGTTATTGGTAGGAAATATTTCAGTTTGAGCTTTTCATAGGACATCTTCCATGAAACTGAAGACAATCTTACGTAAGTACATATCTCTCTGTTTTAGACATTGCTTGTTGCTGATATACAGACAATCAATGAAAAAAAGTTACTTCTGTGTTTTCTTCTTCCTAGGAGCTTATGTGATTTTAGCTTAGGCTTAGGACCCACTTAGCTTGAGGAGAGCACTTACGGATGCTAGTACTACATGTATTTATTTGCTTATTTATTGTTGAGATCAACAAATAAACATGGAAAATCTATTTATTCCACCTCTCATTTAGGTATTTCAACATAAAAACATGGTCTGCTACAGAAAATCATCTATGCATACACAGATCATGTCTTTAAAGATTTTTCAGAAAGTAAAAGGTAGCCATCCAGATGCTTAGTTACGGGGGATCTAGGTGGCACAGTGGATAGTGCCACACCTAGAGTCAGGAAGACCTGTGTTCAAATCTGGCCTCAGACACTTATTTCCTGTGTGACCATGGGTATGCTACTGTTTGTCTCAGTTTCCTCATTTGTGAAATGATCTGGAGAAGAAAATGGTAAACCACTCCAGTATGTTTGTCAAGAAAACTCCAAACTGTCACAGAGAGTCAGACATGATTGAAATGACTGAATAAGAGATGTTGATGATGACCTCTGGCTTGCTTTTGATGAAGAAATGGGTGTTATGTAAAATTAAAATATATGGAATTTTCCATTCTTTTGAGAAACTTTAATTTGAAGCATCTTGAAAATGTATCTCTGTATATATTTTCAGTTGTGTTGCTTCCAACAGATGAATTTCTGTGTCTTAAGTGTCATTGCCACTTCCTTAAATATTAAAATGAACATTCGATTGGCAGAGTGCAAAGATAGTGGCTGCGCTATTTTTATAGATGAGAATAAAATGCTATAGGAGGCCCTGAAGATCTCTTCAATTTGTATCCAATTTCTGCCTTCCTTTCAATTTCATCTACAAATGTTCTAATGATTTGGCTTAGCACATTCTTGTACCATGCTCTCTGAAACCTTCTGTTCCTCTCAAACGATTTTTTCTGGTTTTCGAAGTGACAATCCTCATGATCTATATTTCTTCTCTATAATAGTCTACAAAAGAGCTTCTAGTATGAACCCATGTTGTCTACTATATCTCACCATTTGATGGAGCAAATAAGTAACACCTAGCTAAGGTGATCTCTGGATGGTTTTGTGATCCTTATTGGGGTGACTTTTGCATTGGTTAAATATATCTGAGAAACAATTGTAGAGACAAGCACAATACCTTTATTGGTCCATTTCCAATTTTTCAGAGCTAACAACTTATTTAAACAAGTCTTGTTGGAATTTTTGCCATCACATATAGTGTCATTACATTTTTATTTTCTCTTCTAATTTCATAATGATTTTGACCTTTGCCAGCTGGACAGTGCTCTAACTGAATACAGAAAGCTGATTAAAATGACAGGTATTGTACACACCAGTTGATTTCCTCCAACTCTTTTATTGAAGAGATTATATATATATATATATATATATATATATATATATATATATATATGTCAAAGGATAATTATAGATAATATATAAGCTCTTTGTTTGCATTTATACATACATATATAGCTATATAGTAGATATCATCTATGTAACTATATTATATAGATATCTATATTTAACTATATCTATGTTATCTACAGATATTTTATATCTATAGATATTATAGATCTGTTAAGATCTGTTATGCATAGATATCAAAAAAGGAGAGAGAGAAAATAGTCTATTAACTTCTTATCCTTTTTCACGTCATCTTGAATCATACTTCCCCACATAATTTTTTGTCATTCTCCCCTGTGCCCTATGTTCATATTTTCATTGAAGTCAGTTATCAATAAATGTTGACTTAGCTTGGAAGATCTTGTGAATTTCTAATTGTGAAGATATTATTCTTTGTATAGATCTGAAATCAGACTCCTAACAACTACTATCCCCTTCCTCTAATTCTTTTCTTTAGACATAACCATATTTGTAGGTCCCTCTTCTTCCTGGCAGCCCTTCACATCCTTGGAACCAGGTATCATCCTCCATTCCTACAATCTTCTCTTTTTAAGGTAAAACATGGTCTCACTTCCTCCTTCAAACAATGTTTAAATTGCCATGGCTTTTAAGATTGTTTTGATGTCCTGAAAGTTCTCCAGTTCCCATTCTCAGCCAACTTTCCCCATGTCTAAAGATTTTCAGGATCTTTTAGAATTAACCAGTAGGGTACTGTCAATTGACTGACCTGAAATCACATATACCTGCACACAATACTTCAAAATAGAGATATTTAACAAATCATATACATCAAAAGAAACTGCCTCTGTGTCTGCCATATCCAATCAAATGTTAAGTTTCATGGTTTTACTTTATGGATCTCTCTCACATTCAACTATTGAGGGAAAATTGTAGCCCAATGCAATCATGGAAATGCACCCCCGCCAACAAATGTGTCAAGTGCCATGAGTACTAAAAATGTATGGGTATAGGAGTTCAGAGAAGAAAGTCTTCTATCCTCTTTATGAAAAAGGAAGCATTTGAACTTGGCTTTTACTAATGGGTAGAATTTACAACATTTGGGGTGGTGGGGGAGGTTAAGTATGGGCAGGCACTATTGGAAGATGGAGAAGATGAAAACTCAAGATGAATTATACAATGTCACAGGCAGTGGTGAAGTTAGGATAAGATCCAAATCTTTTCTTTCTCAGTGCAGGACTACAAAATATTGGCCATGAGACTGGTAGAAGACTGGTGATGTAGCACACACTCTGTCAATAAATTCCTGTAACTCCCTATTATTTCTAGCATATAATATAAAGTACTCTGCCTGGTATTTAAGGCTCTTCACAACCTGACATCAAACCACTACCTGGTATATTTCTAATTTGCTCATGCTTTACTCCCATCCACACACCCAATGGGTCAGTAATACTAGACACCTTGCTGTTCCTTGCACATAATACTCTAATCTTCCATCTCTATGCCTTTGCATTAGCTGTCCCCTAAACATAGAATGTTCTATCTCTTCATCTCTGATTCTTGATATCTCTGACTTTTTTCAAGACTCAGTTTAAAGGTCACCTTCATGAGGCCTTCTGATCCCTTCCCCCAACCACTTCAGTCTTCCCTTCTAATCTTACTGTCCATCTACACTGTACATATTTTGTATGTACCAATTTATTTATATGGTCTCTTCTCCATTACTATATAAATTCCTTGAAGAAAAGGAATATTTTTCATTCTTTTTTTACTTTGTATCCTCAATGCTTTAACATAATTCCTGGCACAAAGCAAGTACTTAATAAATGCTTGTGGATTGAATGAATGATTGATTAATTTTCTTGAGTGAAAAATCATAATCACTCGTTATTGAAACTGAGGGAGCTATAAGTCTGTGAGGGATGTCCCAGAGGGATATTTACCCCTCTTTCTTCTTTAAAAAATGTCTAGTTGAAGCCATTGTGTTCCAAGAGTGGCAAATGTATACACTTTAGGGAACAAAGTCACACCATTGATGTATATAGCTATGTCCCAGAAACTTAGAGAAGGAAAAGAAGAGAATGATTCACAGGAGTTAAAGGATCTAAGCTATTCTTAGTGTTATTATGATGGTAGAGCAAAGATAGAGGTCTAAAGCTAGGAGTAGAATTCTTTCTGTCTCTTCATGAACTACCTTTATATTCAAGAATTCTGAAATCCCCTCATTTGACTATAATCTATTGGCTTTTCTCCTTTACCTTCCTTTACAAAACCCTACTCTGTCTGCACCATGACCTCCAAACCCTTGACCCCTCATTTCTCTTGCAGGTCATATCCCGTGCACTAGCCTCTCTCTCCTCTTTTTCCCATCTTGACCATTTGGCAAATCAATTCAACTCTATACACCCCTTTTCTCTCAACTCTTGACCCCTTATCATACCTCTTATTGTGCCCTGCCAAACCACCGCCTTGTATCACTCCCACCATCTGCCGCTTTCATTTCTATACACATATCTCTGAATAAATATGGAGATTATATAATCATACTGATTGAATCCACACTACAAGTTTATGTTTCACAAACTCAAGTGGGCCCTCACTGCTGCTAGGCAATCCTAGTATGCCTCATGCCTCTCTTATCAACTAACTATTCCACTTTCCATAGCAGCTCCTCCAAACCTCTTCATCCCTCCTCAAACTTTCCATAGATATCTTCCCTCTACTTTCTCAGCTGAGAATCTTTCCTCATATTTTATAGAAAAAAAGAGACCACTTACTATGAGCTCTTTCATCTTTCTTTGTCCTCATTTCATATCATTCATGTGCCTTCTACCACTCCTTCGTTTTATTTCACATGGTAAAATAGACTTACTCCTTATCAAGAGCAACCCCTCTATCTGTTTATGCAATTCCATTCCATCCTGTCTCCTCCAATAGATTATTCCCTCTCTTATCCGTGTTCTTTCACTTATTTTCGATCTTTCCCTATCTACTGTCTCCTTCCCTACTGCCTACAAATATGCCCATACTCCCCTGTCTCCATCCTCAAAACCTCTCACTCAATCCTTCCATCCTTATTATCATCCTAATCTCTTCTGCCCTCTGTGGCTAATCTTCTTGGAAAGGTCATCTATAATAAGGGCCTCCATTTTGTCTCCTCACCCTCTCTTCCCAACCCCTTACAATCTAGACTCCAACCTTATCATTCCACCAAAATGGATCATGTCGTCTTCAAGATCGAATACAAAATCCTCTGCTAGGTGTTCAAAACCCTTCAGGAACCAGCCCTCTCATACCTTTCTAGTCTTTCTTAAACCTTACTCCTCATCACATACTCTTCACACATTCTCTGATAAGTGACACTGACCTTTTTATGGTCTCATGGATAAGACACTACATCACTTGGCTTCATGCATTTTCTCTGGCTGTCCCTCAGGTCTGGAATGCTCTCTCTCCTCCTCTCTACTTCCTGGTTTCCTTGGCTCCCTTTAAGTCCCAATTAAAATCTAATTTTTAACAGGAAACCCTTTCCCAACCATTCTAAATTCTAATACCTTCCCTATATTAATTATTTCTGCTTTATCCTGTGTGTAGTTTGTTAGTAAATGTCTGTTTATTTCTTTTCTTCCCCATTAGATTGTGGGTTCTTTGAGGTCAGGGACTATCTTTTGCATCTTTTTGTATTCCTAGCACTTATCACAGAGCCTGGCATGTATTAGGTGCTTAATAAATATTCTCAATCTCTCTCTCACTCTCTCTCTCTCTCTCTCTCTCTCTCTCTCTCTCTCTCTCTCTCTCATTCTCTCCCCCCCCATATGATCAGTGATGAGCTCTATGAAGATAACTATAAAGTCTACATAGTCAGCCTTCATATCTTTCCTGATCTCCAATCTCGCCAGTTACATGTTTCCACCTGGCTGTCCCAAAGATGCCTCAAACTCAGTATACCTAAACTCATTATCCTCTTCCCAATAACTCTCCCTTCTTCCCAACTTCCCCATTTCTCTCCCAAATACTACCATCCTTCCAGTCACTTAGATTCTACACATCAAAGTCACCTTACATTCTTTCCTCTTGCTCACCTCCTATATCCAATAAGTTGCGAACTTTTCTCAATTCTAACTTCAAAAAATCCATTCCCTTCCCTCTGTGCATGTAACCCACTTCTCTGTATAAACCTTTGCTCCCTGTCATATGGCCTAGCCTCCTAAGTAGTCTCCCTGCTTTAAGTTTTTTCCTTCTTTAATCCATCCTCCACAGAAAAATAAAAATGATCCTCTTAAGGCACTGGTCTGACCATATCAAAATCTTGCCCAAGAAGCTCTAGTGTGGCTGCCTATTGCTTCAAGATAAAATAAAACTCTTCTGTTTGGCACTTAAAACCCTTTAAATCTGACTTCACTTTACCTTTCCAGGCTTATATGTTATTCCAGCTAAACTGTATTCTTTGCTATTCCCCTGTATATGCCAATTCATGCCCAACCTCCATGCTTTTCAACAGGCTCATCCTCATTCCTGGATGCTGGGTCTCCATCCTTTGCATCTTCTTTTGACCTGTTTAACAAGTTTTTATTGCCTACGAAGTGCCTGACACTGTGCCAGCTACGGAAATAAAAGCATAAATGAAATGGTTCACCTTCAAAGATCTTACATTCTGTTGGAGGAAGCAATAAGTATAAAGATGAATGAATACAAAATATATGCAGAATAATTTGTGAGGCCAGAAAATAGCTTCTAGTGGGGAGCAGGAAAGCCCTCAGTAGCAGTGGGTACTTGTAGGTTCTCATGCGTCCTTCAATACTCAGTTTGGGTGCTACCTCCCAGGCAATAGTTTTCCTGGTCACCTCAATCTTAATGTTCCCTAATTGTATACTGTTGCAATCAGTAAAATGTAAGCATCCTAAAGGCAGAGGAATCCTCTATATGCCCAGAGCCACAATGCCTTGCGTATTTGTAGCAGATGGATTGTTGAATGGAATTGAATGCAACTGAATGAGAATATTGAGGTCTGGTGAACTGAAGTGAGTTTTCTAAGGTCGTATAGCAATTAAAAACAAACAAATAAACTAGAGCCAATACAGGAATTCTCTTTATAGCGGAGCAGTGATTAGAAGAGCAGGAACAAACTTTAATGTTTTTTCAATACTAGAGAAAAGGATACTTTGCAGGAATAATGTGGGAAGACTTCCTGCCTAATCTGAAAGGGTCAAACCAATCTGACTCAAATGATTTCTTGTGTCTCTCCTTTCCATGGAAATATACCCTGATGATTCATCTCTCTCCAGTTAAGAGATTTTGAAATTGCCACCAGACCTGGTAATTGACCACCTAATAATTCACTAGGAAAGTAATCATAAGAAACCCTTTTATGCAAGTTACAGCTCCAGATGAGATGTGTATATATATTACTGTGTATATACAAAATATATATGTACATATACACACATAATTGTGTAATGTATATACACACATATAAAGGTATAATTATACACACATACATATAATAGTACAGTGTATGTGTAAATATGTGTGTATATAATATAGATGCACATATATACTTATACATACACAGACAAATACAGACATACATATACACATATATGTGTATATATACAAATATAAGTATGTATGTATGTATTCTCAACAAAAATCCAATAGCCTAGAGGAAAGGGGTAGAGTATAAGGTGTTTTTCTGAAGAAACCTTTGACTTTTAGAATTATCCAAATCATTTCTGTTATCCTGAGTGTGATAAATGGAAGTGTCACCAAGCTGAGATATAGGGATCTATGACTTTATAATGCTCAGTTAAATGATTAAAACAAATTATGATTAAACAAACTTTAGTACTGAACTAGGGATTATCCCTTTGTAGCTAAGACTGTGGGACTCAAGATCTTCATTATTCTACCATTTTCTCTTTGATCTTAATGTGCTTTTCCTTATCTATGAGAACCCCTAATCTAGAGGAATAGGAATGTGTGCTTAGTAATTTGTTGGGCTGAGCTGTGGAAAATGATAATGGACCAAACATGACTTCAGCTATTTATTTTAGCCAAGGGTGGTGTTTATAGAAATTTGGGTGATTAGGGAGATGCCTTGGAGAAGATGAGCCAGATGTTCTTTGGGATCTAGTGATCAGATAAGCAGCTAAAGCATGAACACTTGCCAAGTATATGTTGTCACAAAGATTTTTGGAAACCAAAAGATATTTTGTCAGTCAATGGGACCTAATTTCATAGTTCCTATCTCTTTGTTTCTTTCTCCTCAAGTATATACTTGGGTCTTTCCTGTTTGTTTTTCCTTTTTCATGATCTTTGTAACTAGCCAGAAATATTACTTATTCAGATACATTTAGTTCTTATTGGAAACTATAATAAGTTACTTAAAAATGAGTTATGCTACTGATAGAAATACTACTCTGTGAGAAAATAACAACAATATCAATAATGTCGTAGTAATTATATAGCATGTCAAAGTTTGCAAAGCACTTTACCCAGGTTATCTAATTTGATCCTCAAAACAAATCTGTGTGGTAGGTGCTATGAGCAAATATACACAGGCATTTTCAATCAGTCAATCAGCAAACATTTAATCGAATACTTGCATGGGTAGTAGAAAAAGAGGTGACCTTGAACCTAGGAAGAACTTAGTTCAATTCCTGACTCTATCACATGTTGGACATGTAATCCTGGGCAAGTCATTTAGTCTTTCAAAGCTCCAAGCAACTTTCTGTAAATTGCAAAGAAAGTGCAGACTTCATTGGTGGAATGAGTTTCCTCATCCAGGATTATTCTATATTAGTGATTCCTATTCAGTGGTTCTCAAACTCCTTAGGGCTACAAGATTATGGTCCAAGGACTTATATGACATATTCTTTAATGGTTTCTGAAGCAGTAAATAATTGCCTAATTATCTTTAAGTGTATACACACACACATATGCGCACATATAGATGTACGCACACATTTATTTATTTTATTTCCTTTGTGACAAGCATGTACAAGTTTAAAGCCTTATATGTTTGTTTCTATAGAGATTCTAAAACTTCAGAATTATGCACACAGTAGTTTTGCTATTTGTGTAGAAATTTTATCAAATTATGAGGGCTTCTGACTAAGCACTACACACACACACACACACACACACACACACACACACACACACACATTTATATTTGCAGTTTCTCAAGCTATCATCACATTGTTTCCAAACCATCACAATGGTTTAAAAGCCATTCCTAATGAATGATCAGATGCATGGGCATCATTTGGATTTTGTACACTACACTATTATAACTCCCATTCCTCTCTGTTATATGTGATCAGTTGACTTCCTCAACTATGTAATCATGCGATCAGAATATTATGAACATATGTATTTTTGTAGCTTAAATACCAGACTATTAAAAACCATTATCAAAGGTCATACATATTACAAGCCATCTTGAAAGCTTACCAGACAGCCATAAATGTTATGTAGAAACAAACCTAATATTGCCTCTCATTGCAACAGCAAGAATGTTTTGTGATTTAAACTTATCCTCTGCTTATATGACTATTCTAGTATCTAGTGAATTTTCAAATGATCTGATTGTCAGTCAGTCAGTACAATTTCTACAATAGTATAACCAATGTGCCAGTGGTAGAAGACAAGAAAGTCAGGTCTGCAAAGAGTCTTTTTCTACAAAGGTGAGTTTTTATTTTAACAGTATTAAAAACCAAGCAAATTGTGCAATTGACTTTTAAGTACATTCATCATTTAATACAGCACTTGTCATTAGCCAGTAAAAAAGTAAATATTTTATATCATAACTAGCTATTCATTTTTGTTGATTGATAAGATGGCTAAATTTTTTAAATGAAATTCCATCTCTTATCAAGAGCCCTTGTAAGATTATCATACCATTTCCCACTACATGTGTTTTTGAGCAAGCATTTTAAAAATTTTATTCTTTTTTAAATCAGTCCTGAAATAAACTTGATGCAGAACCAGATTTAAGACTGCCGCTCTGGCATTAAACCAAATACAATAAAAATTTGTGCAAATAAAAAAGGAAAACATCAAAATTAAATTTATATATTATATGAACAATCTACCAAGTTTAACTTATTTCATTAAAATTTTTATTTACATTTTCAAAATTGGTAATATACAGAAATTTAAGAAGTCTCATAGATAATAGTAAATGTGTGAGGTCTTGAGATCTTTAATTCTTTTAAAATGTCTCATAAAATATTCATAATTATTTTATCATTGGAGTTCTGTAATTTTGTACTGAGATTTCCAAAGTATAGACAGAGCAAAATTTTATATTTCATGCTTATGAGGGAAAGAAAGGGAGGAAGGGAATAAGCATTTATGTAGTGCCTACTCTGTGCCATGCACCATGCTAAGCACATTACAAATATTGTATGATTTCCTCCTCAGAGCAACCCTGGGAAGTGGGTGCTGTTATTTTTACAAATGGAAGTTAAATGACTTGTTTACAGTCACACAGCTATTAAGTGTCTGAGGCCAGATCTGAATTCCTGTCTTCCAGATGCCAGGGTCAGCCCTCTATTTACTATGCTACCTTTCTTACTATATGATGTAAATTTTAATTTGAAGCTGTTTTGTGCAAAAGCTATTATCACAGTTGTTATAAGCACTATGTAAATAAATATAAAAAGATATTATAAGAAGTTTACTAAATTGCCCTGGGGGTCCAAAACTCATTTTATTGTTGTTGAAAAGGAAAAGGGAACAGAAAAAAAAATTGGGGAACTACTACTCTATACAAATAAAATCACAGGTCCAGTGCTCCTCGTATTCCCTTGCGTCAGGCACTACGTTAAGCACTGGGGACAAACGTAAAATAATGAAACAATCCCCACTCTCAAGGAGCCTATATTTTAATGGTGCTAAAAAATGAATATTTAAATGTGTAATGAATAAATACATATAGATACAAGGTAATTAGGGAAGGAGGGTACTGGGAATTGGAGGACTAGAAATTAATATAGAAGGTTGTTCTAGGACTGTCTTAAAGACAGAGAGCAATCCAAGTGGTAGAGATGAGGAGGAAGTATAGGAATGGGGGCTTGCTAAGACAAAAACAGTGGGTGGGGGTGGAATTTCTGGGTGAAGTCAGGGAAGAAGGCTAGTTTCAATGGGTTGCAAAGTATGAAAGAGTAGTGGAATGCAGCAAAGCTTCATCTTTACATACAAGGATGCAATGCTTTAGGAGACTTAATTAGGGGGAAGTAGAAGATGGATATAGTTGGGTAGAGGAGGAAGGAAATACATGTCTGAAGTCATTAACTCAATTTCTCTACGTGGATGTGACCAAATTATACTTCCTAGAGAACCAGGGGTTTAGATGTCTGGAAGCTAGCTCATATTATTCAACACGCTTCTAGGTAGGTTCATGATATATGAATCCCTTTCCTTTCCCTTGACCCCCAGAGTTAACCTGAGTGATAAAAGTCCCTTAGCATGCCAGTATGCCAATATAACTCACCTTTCCTGTCTTAGTGATTATAGCCCCATCTTTTCCACTTTCTCTTTATTCTATAGTGTAGTATCAAAATTCTCTCTCTATCTGTTCTTCCCAAATCTCTCTTTCACTGTTTCTTTAACTATCCTTCCTCCTCTTTCTTGTCATTTTATTTTTTTAATTACCAAGAATTCATTTTTTTCTCTTTCTTGCTTCCTCTACCCTTTAGAGGCAGAGATGAAGAGGAAGGAGAAAGAGAGAGAGAAATAGAGAAAGATGAGAGAGAGAGAGAGAGAGAGAGAGAGAGAGAGAGAGAGAGGAGAGAAAAGCCCTGTAAGCACAGTCAAGGAAAACGAAGCCCAGTTCTGGTCACATTAAAAAATACATTTCCTTTCTGCATAGGAACCCATGTCTAACTCTGTCATGAGCAAGGCAGACTGCTTCCTATTTAGTTCTTTGGAATTCTGGTTTATCATTTAGATGATCAGAGTTCTGTAGTCTTTCAAAACTACTACTTTATAACATTGATGTTATCATACATGTTCTGGTTCTTCTCATTTTCTTCTGTATCAGTTCAAATAGGTGTTTCCATGTGTTTTTGAAATGTTATTTTACCTTATTTCTTATAGTTTAGCATTCCATTATGTACATATAACCCAATTTGTTCAACCCAATTGGTTGGCCCTCCCCCACCCCTTTACTCTCTGTCTCTTTCTGTCTCTCTGTCACTTTCTGCTTCTCTTGTCTCTTCTCCTTTTCCCTGTGTTTGTGTTTCTTATTGTATCTGTCTCTATGTTTCTCCATTCCTCCCCCCCTCTCTCCTACCTGTCCCCTTTCTCATCTTGCCAGAAATAAAATCCTTGGACATAGTATTGTGGTATAGTGAAAAGAATATTGGCCTGAGAAAGGAAGACTAATTTTAATTCTGTCTCTATTATAACTTGCTATGTAACTTTGTCTAAATCACTCATTGTTTACTCTAGACCCTGCTTTCTAAGGTGTAAAATGGGGGTTTGGACTAGACCACTTCCAAATCTACCGTTATTGTGAATATATGAATTGATGGATCTCATTATAACATTTAGCTTTCCTGATCCCTACTATTGCCATGTTGGGGCTTTGGATTAGAAAAGGAATTAAATGAGGAGCCCTCATTGTTACTCCTGGGTTGGCGGGAGGTACAGACTACTTAATGTCTGGGGAACACCTGGTCTCACTCGTTGTGAAGTTTTAGTTTTGAAGAATTGGACCATTTGTTCTAGACCCTTTTCATCTTCCTTCAGCTACTCCCACACATTCTGTTCCAGGTCATAAGGAAGAGACAACAGAACTCTCAGTACAAAAACTAAGCCCAACCTTCTCTATTGAGTTGTACAGAATCTCCGAATCTCCATATCTTTTTCTCCTGTTAGCTCCTTCACCCAACCCAGCTGGAAAAGTTCTGCACCAGTGGCTCCAGATGGTTGGAATTGGCTTTGGGCAGCTGGATGGGGAATGCACCTTCCATCTGATTGCACTCACCAGAGTCATGCAGGTGCCCTCTGTCGTGAAGGCTAAAACCAAAAGCCAAAGTGGTAGTCCAATGGGGTAGAGACAGAGAGTGAGCACCAGGATACATAACCCTTTGAAGCTCTAGATGAAGAAGAGAGGCTGTAGCTGATCCTACCTAATGAAATACCAAGTTTCCTTCTTTTGCAGACACAGAATCAGATCCAGAATTGAATTTCAGAATTGAAAGGTACCTCACTGTTACTCTAATCTAATGGCTCATTCCTGAAATAGAAGTCTTTATACAACTTACTTAAAAGTGGGTCATTCAGCCATCGTTTGAGTACTTCCAATGTGGGGAAACCCAGGATTTCCTTAGAAAACCCATGCTACTTTTGAATATCTCTAACTATTTGGAAGATTTTCTTAACACAAAATACAAATTTGTTCCTTTGTGACTCCCACCTATTGTTTCTTTTTCTGCCATTCAAGGTCAAAGAAAAATCTAATCTTTCTATCACAATATATCCCTTCAAACACTAGAATGTGGCTATCATTTCACTTCTGAATGTTTCCCAGGATATTCATAGTTCTTTCAACCAATCTTCATATTATGTGAACTCAAGGTTTTTCTCCATCCTGGTTGCCCCTCTCTAGACACTCCAATTTACCAACATCATTACTAGAATATGACACTCACAACTGGACACAAACACTGCTATTTCCCTTAGCTCTTACCTAGGTTGTGTCCTTAGGCATCCAGTCTTCCTCTAATCCCCCATATACTGTTGCAAATATAACTAACGACAGAACTATATACAAAGCTTTGTCTTAGAAGTTGTACACCTAGGTAGCAGAAGAGAAATGGTTTCTTCATAACCTGACACATCCTATCTATGCTGGTTTTAGTTGTAAAGGACATTTAAAAATTAGACATGCAATCTGAAGAAAAAAACCAGTTCTTGAAATAGAAACATTTTGTTGTATAGGAAGAAAATCACAAAATTTCAAATTCCACCAACAATGTGGGATCCAGTGGACTCGATGGATCGTTTACCAGCTTTTGAAGCAGGCTGAGTATATGGTTGGGAGTTTTCTAAATCCTAGAAGATATGAAACTTTAACTCTGCAGAAGATAACACTTTGCACAAGGACTCCTGAATCTGACCTTTAATGCTTCTTGTCGGGCAAATGCTATGCTTCCTTGAGATGCCTGATGATGAGTAGTGATGGCGAGACTAATGGCAATTGAATACCATTGTCCCATTTGGTCTGGTTAAAGGAGTGAGAACATGAGAATGACAGGAAAATGAACTTGGAACTTAAGGAATCATCAATCCCCTTCAAGATCTGCTGCATTTGGGACTGTTTTGCTTTCCTATTTGTATTCCCAGCACATAATTAACACTTAATAAATGTTTTTTTTCATTCATTCATTTTAGAATAGGTCTTAACACATTGTGACCCTTTCCAAAATCCACCCAAAAGAATAAAGAACCTAATGTTTTTAATCCCATGAGAGCAATATAGACACAGTGCTTCACACGGAGAAAATCATAATAATAACAGCTTAGCATTTCTATAGTGCTTTAAAATTTGAAAAGCTCTTTGAAGACATTATCTCATTATATCCTCACAACAATCCTGGGAGGTAAGGGCTATAATTATCTCCATTTAATAAAGGGAGAAACTGAGGCTGAGAGAGAATTAGTAGAGTCATACATCTAGTCCAAGTTCAATAGTACATCCCATTTTACCACTTCTAGAGGTTTGTTCATCCTGGGTACATATCATTGGCTAGGGAATGACAAATTAAGGGGGTTGGGTGGGAGAATGTAAGTGATCTGCATACTAAAGATTATACAGTCTTCTCTTCTCATTTTTATTCTCAATCTTCACAAATGTTCACTCTCATTTTCTATTCAGTTACAAGACCTTCCCTCTCTCTCTTCTTCTCTTTCTCCCTCTCTCTCTTCTTCTCTTTCTCCCTCTCTCCTTTTTTATTATTCCATCTTGATGCTGATGCAGCACCACTCCATGCAGCATTTCCAGGAAAGAAAGGTGATTACCAGCTGAATGACAATTGGGTTAAACAAGTGTTCATGGAGAGCCAGATGCTGAAAGTTGACATTATAACTACCACTTAGAATGGCTTTTATGGAAAAAGCTGGAACTTGCTTACGATCTTTTAAGTTGCATCATTTCTTATATATCTATGTGAGGAGGAAAGGAGGTGGGAAAAAAGAGAGAGAGAAAGAGAGATTGGAGTATGAATTGCTACTATCACCAGTAGCATACTGATAAAATTCCCCTGGATTTACTATATATAGATATAGATACATAGTTATAGATAGATACAGATATAGACATAGATAGGCATAAATATAGATAGATGTAGATATCTATATCTATATCTATCTATCTATAGGTATATATTGACATATAGATATAGACATACAGGGAGTCCCAAAGACCTTAGTGCAGTTTCAAGCAAAACTGTTTCAAGGTCTTTGGGATACCCTGTATATATTTGTATAGTTGTTTTCTCTTCAAATAGAATGAAAGCTCCTCGAGGGCAGGGACCATTTCATTTTTGTCTATGTATCCCCACTGCCAAGTAGAATACCTGGAACACGGGAGGTGCTGAATAAAAGCTTTTGGATTGATTGGTGATAATGATAATGCCATAGAGATGTATAAATTCTTTGCAATTAAAATTGCTTTCACATAAATTTATCTTCATTAAATGGGCCACAACCCCAAGAGGTAGAACCAGTTTGGGGCAGTAGAAAGAGTGCTGCCATTGGTTGACTTTGGTTTCCTCTTCTGTAAAGGGGGAAGGTTGGGCTAAAGGGTCACTAAGTTTGCTTTCAGCTCTAAATCCCCAATCCATTTCCACCACCATTTGTGCAGGCATTGAAGGGGGATGCACATCATAACAATAATGATTGTTATTGCCATTTTACAGATAAAGAAACTGAGGTTCTAGGATGTGAAAGTGGGTGGTCCGGTCACACAGCTAGAAAGTATCTGTGGTGGGATTTAGTGTCCCAAGTGCAGCAATCCATTCACTCTACCATCATCCCTGTTTTGTACAAGAGAAATCTTATTCAGAGAACTTAGTGAATGTGCCCAATGTCACATAGGTGATAATCAGAGAGATCAGGATTACAATCAGGGTAAAGAACCTGCCTCCTCAAGGCCACATATGGCCCTTTAGGTCCACAAGTATGGTCCTTTGATTGAATCCAAACTTCACAGAAAAAAAATCCCCTCAATAAAAGGATTTTATCTGTAGAACTCACAACTCAGTCAAAAGACTGTACCCAAGGACCTAGAAGGCCACATGTGGGCTTGAGACTGCAGGTTTCCCACCCCTCATCTAGGTCTTCAGCGGACTCAGACTGGGAAAAATCATTCTCTAAGCTTTTCCTTTGGGAATTGGAGTGTCAATCCCAGGGTTGGAGGACAAATAGATGTGAACAGGAATTAAGAAAATGTCCATAGCAGTGGATAAAAAAGATACACTTCAGAGTTTAGATTCATTTTCAGAGGAAAGTCAGGAAAAAAAATTATACGTAAGCCTATTTATTGGATTACTGGAGTGACATTTACAAGGGAGTTAATTTCGCTTCACCATAAGAAAATACTACCTGAAACTTAGAGCTTCCTGAAAATGAAATGAACTTCCTTTATCAAGTAGTGAGTTTCCCACTAACTGAGGTTTCAAGTATAGGCTGGATTTCCTTTTGTTGAGATTGTTGTAGATACCCAGGTTAAAAATTGATTTCTTCCTCAATCATTCCCTCCTCAGTTCCTCTTTCATTTTTCTTTGTCTGTTTCCTTCTTTCCTTCTACCTTTGCTATCCTAGTTGCCACTTTTCACTCACTTCTTTTATTCCATACAATCCCAGAATCTCAGAGTTAGAGGGACCAGAAAGACTACATGAGTCCTTTTTACAACATCTTTGACAAGTAACCATCCAACCTTCAATAATATTGTTGTCTGGAACATGTTCTTCTTCTATGGCAAGCTATCATTGCATTAGTCAACACTTCTGCCTAGCCAGGTGCCCCACTCTTGTGATGAATCCATCTCTGAAATCCTCGATACCAGGAATTGTCTATTTCTGGAAGCTTTCAAGTTAAAAAGTTCCAGAAATCCCATTGATTATCCCATCTCTGCCTGTGACCAAAACACAATCCAACTATATAAAACTTCACCTCTCCCTATAATAGATATATCCCTCTTTAGCTTCCTGGAACTGCCTGATCCTTGATTTGTCCAGTCATATGGAATAATGACAGACTCAGAAGTATCACCTGTTAAATAGATGAGAGCTTGGTATAATGATACACAAAGTCTTAGGAGCAGCCTCTCACAAATTCATCAAGTACTTCCTCCCTCTCCTTCTGCCATGACCCATCTCTGGCATTATCACTTTCCCGTCCTTTCTAAGATTTGTAGTTGAGTTGTCCTACTTTTTGGAGTTATTAGCTCCTTGTAAAGGCAAGCAAAGTGGGACTTTTGCTTTTTTTTGTCTTTTGGAGTGCTTCTCAGCACTAAGGGAATCAAGGGCCTTTGATTGAGTCTTGCCTTTGTTTGAATCAAGAGTCTTTGATGACCTACTTAAGTCACAAGAAAGCCTAAGTAACAGGAGTTTGAGTCACATGGTTGTGATGCCCTCTGACCCTGAAGAAATGAATATATATATGCACTTGGAGGTTAGCATTTTGCTTGAGGCTCACTCATTGGAAGAGTGTTCATTTGATTTGGCCGGATGAAACTCTGGGTCGGTGTCAAGGAACCCCCTGGCTTTGAAAACCCAGATGTTGGCGCTTCTCTCTCTGGTAACTATGTATGTATTGTTATGGACAGACAGAAGGCCTGTGTGATGATTTGTATTATTTGCTCTGTTTATATAATTTCTGCTTGTAATTTCTGTTTGTGTTTTCTCTGCAGTTCAGGGTGCTGACTTTTTCCCCTGAACTAAGTGAATGATATATGTATGTTTAATTAAAGTGAGATTGTAAACCCCTTAAAGTTTCTTTTCTTAGAAAAGCAGATCAAAGAACCTGTGCTAACAACCCTCTTGTGTGCTGGTGTTATTGGTCTTACACCCCCACAGCAGCTGCTAGCAACATTGTTGTCACACTGTTATACAACTTTGGGAATTTATTGTTGCCCTAGTGGCCTTCACTGATTGTCCCTTCCTACACTTCCACACTCCCTTGAGTGTTTCTAGTTAATCCACGTTGCCTTCCTGTTAATATGCTAAATAAATGGGCCAAAGGACCTGTTTTTTCTCTTTCTTTATTAGCACTGACTAATGAACCTGATGCTTCTGTGAAGCCTCTTTAAGTTCCAACAATGGAACCCACCAGATGGAGAAACTATTACTTCCTGAGGAAATTAATCCCATTTTTGGAGAGCTCTAATGGTTTGTAAGTTTTTCCTTCCACTGAGTCAAATTGTGAATCTCAGCAGTTTTGATCAGTTGCAGGTTAGACATTCTACAGGCAAGGAGAACAAATTCTATTCTTCTTTCACATGTGTAAGTCCTTTAGGAACTCAAAGACAGCTATCAGGTTGATCCCCTTTAAGTCTTCATTTCTCCAGGCTAGTCATTGCCAACTTCTTCTCTTTATCTTTTTATATCGTAGTTTCTAGTCATCTCATCATCCTGGATGTCCTCTTCTATATGTGCTCCAGTTTATGGATACATTTTTTTTCTTAAAATGTGGTACTTAGAGATGAATGCAATACTTTCTTTTCCCCTCTCTATCTTCTCTCTGGCATAGCAGCCATGAGCTTTGATAAAGTTCACTCGGAACTCTCAGGGCTAAAATATTTGCTTAGCCCTGTGTTAAAATGGAATTTGCCAGGTATTAAACTAGGACCACATAGTATATTCTGCATACTTCATTGATTCATATGAACACTAAGCATAAAATAATAAAATTTTATACCTGGAAGAGATCTCGAAAATCATCTGTGACAGTCCTCTCATTTTGCACATTAGAAAATGGAATTGCAGATAATGACTTGCCTAAAGTCACACTTTTAATCAGTGATAAACAGAGGACTGGAGCCCAGGTTTCTTGATGAACAGTTTTGTATTCTTTCTATTGTACAAACCATTCCTCAATCTTAACATGAACATTAACCTTAGCTTTAGACTTGATCTATAAAATAAGGTAAAATAGATTTGCCTTCTTCCTAGCTAGTCTGAATGTGAATTAATTCAATTAACGTATCCTTTGATTATTCTTGGTTTTAGGTACAGTACGGCTGTTATATTTCACTATATCTAGGAGTTAGAAATTATTACATCAGTGCCTCTCCTTTCATCAACATGGAATTTACCACCACCCTTGGAAAAAGACAATTAAGAAGAGAAGAAGCTATATCCATAAAAATCCTATGTTCTATATTGACTATTTTTTTCATCCACAATTCCACAGCTAACAAGAAAATGTTCCCCTAAAGAAAACCAATGTGAAATGGATATTTTTTCTTCCTCTAATGCCTATATTTCCTAAGCCCATTTTGTGTTTTAAGAAATGAGAGAAATGGTTTGTAGTATTCTGTGTGACTTTCTCCATTATTGATGAAAACAATGGTGAACATTCTTGATGCCCTTCACCGGCCTTTCACCCACCACCTTTGTCCGCTACCGACCTCACTGAGCATGGAGGTAGTGGGTACAAGCTTCTGGAAAAAAAACTTCCAGCCTCTATTCAGTCACATGACTCTGCAAGTGCTCCATTGGCATGTTGTTTCCTTCCCCCCAACAATAATTGCCTTTCTTTTAGATTTCAGTGTTTCCCTTTTGTGTTTACGATAACAGAGGGATGCTTTATTGCATTCACCAGGCCCGTTGCCATGGTGATCGGCAGTTGCTGCGCGCTGTAAAAATAACCCTCCTTCCTTGATAGATTTCACTTGAGTGAAAATAACCCTTAAAAATAGGTTGAAATTTACATACTAACTCTTCCAGCAGGTTCAAGGGAAAAAAAAAAGAAGAATGAATTACAACGTGATTTGACAAGCTATTAGGACAACAGTGAGATGTTTGAGTCTAAGATTCCAGCGTAGGCCATGATGAGTTCCACCAAACGCCTTGTACAAAGCTTGCAAACTTATTTCCCGGTGTAGTCTTTTCCCATTAGGATTATGAGATGGTCACAGTGAGTTAAAAGATAAATTATAAATTTCTATAAGCATTAGAAACAACAGAATTGGTAGAAACCATGATTTCATGAAACCAGCTTAGTAGGCTGATAGGTCCTCATGTCTTCAAGTGGAATAGGTCTGCTAAAAATGTATTCAAAATCTCTTAGGAAGACAAATAAGGAATCCCAAGATTTATGTTAGGGGAAGCATTGTTCAGGTTTGTTCTAGGGAGTGAGTGCTGAGTTGGAGTGGTCACATTCTAGAGGGACAGAGGAAGAAAGAGGTTAAGTGGCACTGAATGTTCATCTAACTTCCGCACCTATCTTGCTAAACAAAAGTATATTGAGGTACTAGTAGTCATTTCAATCCCTTCATGAACGCTTCTTAGACCTTCACTGAGCATTACTCAGAGATTGTTGAGAGTAGGTGCATAGACCCAGTTAGTATCTCCATACTTCACACCCTCAACACACTCGTCCTGGAAAGATACCACCCCTATTTCTATTCCTAGTCTGGGAACAAATCTCCATCTGCCATATACTCCTGGATCTGATAGTTCACACTATTATTCACATTTGATGCATTTTCCTCATATGTAAATTGACTAATAATGATTTTTCCCATATCTACCTGCTGTGAATATATAAAGATTACTGGGATCATTTCTGTGATGCCATTCAAGTTACAAACCTAGATGTATCATCCCTATCGATCTTGTATGCCATTGCTCATTGAAACTAGCAATTTCTATCTCTATGTAAATGACTCCAGGTCTACTTTTCTGACTCCAACATTTCATTTTCTCTTGGATCCTTTCATATGCTATATTCATATGACTTTCCATGACACTTGGATATCAAACTGGCATTCATAGATCAGGAAGTAAGAAGTAATCTTTTCAATTTGTTAGCTAAATTTGAGCCACCAAAAATGGAAATAATGACCGAGGAGGGTCCAGAGGAATGACTAAAGTAATTAAGAGTGTGGAAAATACACTCTATGAAGAAAGGCTAAATGATTTAGGTTTGTTTTATCTAGAATAAAATCAATTTCTATGAAGAGTTCCTATGAATCACAGAATAACAATTTCAGAGTCGGAAGGAACTTCAGTAACCATTTTGTCCAACCCACCAAATAATTCCCCCCAAAACACATATCATGGATAATCGTCCAGACCTTCCTTAAAAGATTCCCAATGAGGAGGCCAACTTGTTCTCCATATCTACAGACAACTGAATAAGAGGGAATGGGCTTAAATGAAAATGAGGTAGCTCAGTTGGATATAGAGTTTAAAGGGTTTAGATGGGCAATTAAATGTTAGAATACATGACTATGACTCCTCCTAAAAGCAATGAGAAAACTCCACCTATGAAGATCTTAAATTTAGATAATCTGTTCTGAGGTTTGGAAACTTTTGCCTAGAGATGGAGGCCTGATTTCATGAGGACCCTTTCAATTCTATTATACTATGATTTAAAAAAGCAATATGTCATAAACAGAACCTAATGTCTTTTTCAGAAGGGATTAGGATTTGCCTCATTATCTATGAAGTTACCTACCATATTTTATACCATTAAGGAGAGTGGATGGCCATGGCAGAAACCCTACTATCAGGATATCGAAAGAATATTCCTAGGATACTTAGAAGGATTATAAAAATACTTGTCTAGGTTGGTCAGTAACGTGCCATAGACATCGGTACTTCAATGGAATTCTGTTTTAAATGACCCTCCATTGGCACCCATGATAATTTATCTATTTCTCCTTATCATGTGTAGTTCTTTCCTGTGTTCTTTCATTAAATCTGCCCAACATGCTATAGGTATGTCACATTTTTCCATTTCACAGATGACAGTGAAGCTATGTGTTCAACTAAGTCACTGTATAGTTCTCCACATTAGCTTATGGACGCAGAGCCATAATCAGGTGATTGTGCTGTTTCACTGACGCAGGAAGATCAAGGCTCTAAGAAATCAAGGAACACAGTTGTATTAAGGATTCTAGCTGTTAGTGGTGAGAACACCTTTCCTCTCCATGCTTCTTTCATCATAAGGCATACATGTAAGGTCCTTTTTCGTGGCCCATGGCCCTGGTTTCCCTTCTTCCTTCCTTTTTATAGTCAGAACAGAGACCAGAATGAGGAGATCTAGAGGGAAGTGTTCAGATTCATGCAGGTCACCTTTGCCAAATTAACAAAATATTTGAAAAATCCAAATCAAAAAATTCTATAATATTTGATAACCTTTTAGGAGGAGTGTTTTGATTCTGCTCTCCCATTTTCTGCTAACTGTGTGTCAGTTGGGAGGAGTAGACATGAGTAGAGAGAATGGATAGGGAAATGCCTACTTTTGCTCAATTTCTACTTTTCCAGAGCTGCCTTTTCTCAGGGGGAAGCAAAGTCTTTCTCCTCTATTCTGTACCCTGCTGCCTGTCAGAGGAGAGATAAGGGACTTATAAGGAAGGGTGTAGAGAGTCCAGTTATAATGTTCTCCTCCATCCTGGCCCTTCAAGCAGAGCACTAGTCTTTTCTAGAGAAGGAGGAAGATAATGCCAACTTAAGTGTGCTCAGAATCCCATGGGATGTTTGGTAGTCTTTGAACAACAACCTGCTTGATAAAAAAATACACAATTGCTTTTTCCTCTCTGATATCTCCCTGTACCCCTTTTTTCCATTTGGAAATGTGTTTCTGGAGAAACATGAGCCACCTTGCCTGTTTTCTTTGCCTCTTTATTTCTATTTTACCAGCAAAAGAAATACATCATAGCCTTGGGACCTTGACAGTGGGTGGGGGCAGGGGTGAAGGTAGCAAGGATCGAGTGGCCAATGTTTTATCCTATGTACTTTTGTGGGAAGAATCATTTTCCAGAATTTCCCTACAGAATTCCTACTGGGATTTGTTCTCAGTTCTGTACAATGGGAAAAACACCTTGGGTTCTTTGCTCTGGGTCACCAGAAGGGTACAATGCAGCAATATTTACCTACCTACCAGGAATGTAATAAAGTTTAATAAATGAATGTTTGTAAAGTGCTTAGAGTCCCTTGGATAAAAGGTGTCCTAGAACTGCTGCTATGCACCCCTGTTTATTTTCTCATGGAAAAAAATTGCAAAGCAGTCTTTTAAATAGAGAAATAATATAAAGCAGACCATTTAAAAACATCACAAGGGACAGTTCAAATTTGTGACATTGCCCCTGACTGTCCCCCCAACGCCAGTTGGGTTTTGTTCCTTTCCTGTACCAGAAGGAATGAGGTGAACCGCTGAGACAATGCTTGGTTTGTGTAATGTGAGCCCTTTGTTTGGAAGGGAGATTCCATTGTCTACTCAGAGATTGTGCATGGAGACAAACAAAGCCTTGGTGATCAAAGACAGCACATTTAAGTACTTTAATACTTGCATGTTGAAGCTTTCATTATTGACTTCTATTAAGCTCTCTCTGGGCTAAGAACCAAACCCCCACAGCTCAGCCAAGCTGCATCGCTGGATGTATTTGCTATTAAGTTTAAATCCCCTTTCTCCCCATGACGTGCTTATTGCTTTGGGATGACTTCCTCCTGGTCCTACAGAGGCATCTATAGACTCCACATTTGGTTTCCAACCTGACACCCATTCTCCACCCCTACTATGTTTTCATGTATCTTTTTGTTCCCAAAGATGTACCCTGTTTTTCTTTTCCTCTCCTCTTTTTAATTCTTTGCTCTTAGTCCAGGCATTCTTTCCTCAGAAGGCCAATCCTCCCTTCTGAAAGAGACCCAAATTCTTCTTGCAAGGTGAGTCCAACCATCAGAAGAGAAGTAATGAGATTATGATTAAAAGTACACCTTGATAGTGGTGTATCCATCAAACTGTCATAGAAATCTTATCTCTGCTGCTAGTCTCATCAATCTGACCTTTCAATTATTATCCACAGTTCATGACTCTAAGTGGATCTACCTCTGAGCTAAAAGGGAGATACACAACTCTTTGTTGGGGTCTCATGACAGCCTGTGGTTCACCCGGACATCTGTTTTGTGAGATGTTAAGCCTATTTTTTAGGGTTAAAACTGATTGCATTGGTCTTGACCTCCTGAATAATACTCAATGCAACAATTATTTATTGAGCTCCTACTGTGTTTAAGAAATGCTTTAATATGGAAAATCAATTTCTCCCCTCCTCCCTACATGTTGCTATGACTTCTAAGCTGTTACAGTTTTTCATAGGGAGAAAGAGAGAGACAGAGAGAGAGAGAGAGAGAGACAGAGACAGAGAGAGACAGAGAGAGAGAACAAAGGAATCAGCTCATATTTTTTCATAGGATTTTGAGAGGTAAAGGATCTTGGAGATTATTCAACTCATTAAACAGGAACTCATGAAATTATATTTTAAGATATTAATAGATGTATTTTTTCTTAAATCCTTTATTTATTTAACATTCTCTTTTTTTAACTTTGAGTTCCAAATTCTCTCCCTCCTTCCCATACCTCCTAACACATTGAGAATACGAGCAATATGACATCAAGATAGATGTACTTCAATATAATAGGTTTCCTTTGTAACTCATCAAATTTTATTTTGTGCATTTAAAAATGTTAGTCTGAAAAGGGACCCATAGAATTCAGCAGAGGGGTCCGTGACTCAAAAATGGTGATGAACCCCAATCTAGTCAAATGTGGTCAATTTCTTGACAAGGAAAATGAGACAGAGAGAAAGGCTATATCTTGCCCAAGCCAGTGGCAGAGTGAGGTGATCTGACTACAACTCTTCTTTAACTTCACCAGATTGTTTATCCCCTCTCTAATGTTAAAGACTTTTCCTCTGTACTGAGTGAAAATGGATAGTCAGGTTTCCTGTGTAGCTCCTGTTGTGAACTGGGTGGTAAAGACTCTCTACCCCATTCTTAATTCTAAATTCCATCTGTGCTTGAGTTTGTTGCACATAGACCTTGGCCTACAGATCTACTCATTAACTTTTTTTCTGTAGTTCTGGGCTAAAGCTACAAAAGACAAAAGGATCCAGTGGGAAAACATATATAGACACCATGGTTCTAGCCTTATCTTTACCATTTGATTATCTGGCTAATGTCAAGCAAGTCATTTAATCACACTGAGCCTCAGTTTCCTCTTCAATCAAATCAGAGGCTTAGATCAGATGATAGGATCATAAATCTAGAGCTGGAAAGGTGGGGGTACAACACCCTCAATTTTCACTGTCTGCCTTCTATACCTGGAATACTCTTCCTCCTAAATTCTACCTCCTGGCTTCCTGACTTCCTTCAAGACCCAGCTAAAATCCCAGGTTCTATGAGAAGATTTTCTTGATGCCCTTTAATACTATCCCTTCTCTCTGTTGATTATCTCCAATTTATCCCGTATATAGCTTTTTTGTATATAGCTGTTTTCATGCTTTTTTTCTCTCCTTAGATGTGAGTTCCTTGAGAGCAGAGACTGTCTTTTGGCTTTCACTGTGTCTTCAGAGCTTAGTACACTGAATGGCTCATAGTAGGTGTTTAATTAATGCTTATCGAATGATTGACTTCTTTCCTTCCTCAAGGATTGAAGAAATCAGGAAGAAATAAATGTTTATTTCCATTTATAGAAATACTACCAGTATAACTTGATATTATTCCAACATAGTCTTGTAGATTCCCTCCTACCCCCTCCTACCATTCCCACCTCAGGTAAGAGGCATACAAATTGATAGAGAACATATACTCCACAGCAAGTACTCCAAATAGAGAGTCATGCTTGGGTTCAGGAAGAATATCTAAGGAATCATTCCCTTTGCAAATTATCAATTCTCTTTATAATCTCATGCAGATTGTGTGGGGACAACAATTTGGTATTTCCTGTGGGGTTTATGAAGCTGAAAGAAGATGGAGGCCTGCTTCCCTCATTCTACTCAGCACCAGCTTTTACTGTTTCAATCAGGAACCTGCTTTTGGCTTCACCTGGTTAGAGCCCCTCTCTGAAAGCCACTGATTTCAGGCTTAATCTACAAACACACACACACACACACACACACACACACTCATACACACACACACACATTCAGCTTAAGGAAGGAACGTGTGTACATTGGGCTTTGGCAGTGAGGGGGCGGTGAGTTCACCACTAATGGATTAACTCTGTTGTTTGGTCTGACCACCAGCTGCCCGACACAGCAATTACCCTGATAAAATGCTTAATTTTTCACAGGGCATTAAACATGCTAACAGCTCCTAGCACAGATGTGGAGCTGTCTTGAAGCAACAGTGTTCAGGTGAAAAGAATAGAAGAGGTCACAGATTACTGAAGGCAAGCAAGTACTCCAAGTAGGGTGTTTGTTTTTTGTTTGTTTGTTTTTGTTGTTGTTTTAATTTGCTTTGCTTAGATTAAAAAAAATAAAATATAATAAAACCCTAGAGTGATAGAGCACCTTGAAAGTTAAAGGGTTCTTTTTATCCATTAAAAAGAAGGAAAGCACAATCAGCTAAATCCATCCCCTTTATTATCTGTCAACCAGCCATAGCTCTGGGAATGATGTAGGACCCTCTCCATACCATATCATGAGTAATACAATGTATTTTGGCATAAGAACTTACTGGGTACAAGGCATTAGGCTAAGTACTAGAGATCAAAGATGAAAATGGATACACCCTCCTTGTAATTTAAGGTAACTTTAAATAGATAGCATACCCAGGAGACCACTATACAGGTGAGAATTTTGTGCCAAAGTATTCCTACTGAATCATTTCCAGTTTGCCTGTTTTGGTGTGTTGGTAATCTGATATGTTCTTATGATGAAGTATTTAGAATTGGACTAAAGGCAAAAAAGTTACATTTCTAAGGAGTGATAAACAAGCCGAATACAAGAAGCATTATGGTTATGGCTGAGAATTATCATGAGGTGTAGTAGGGGATTGAAAATAAACTATTTGTATGTCAGCCTGAGTAATTTATTTAAATGTTATTGCTGCACTGTGACTCCCAGTGGAGTTTCCCTCTCACATTTTTAATATCAAATAACTTTGAGCATTGCATATACAAATTTCATAAAATGAAATAATTCATTTTTGCGAAAGCAATCTTAGCTATTTCATTTGCTAACTGACACCAGTGGCTTTGGCAAGAGCTTCTGTCCTAACCAAGCAAGTTGCCTTCTTGGCATCTTAGTCAAGGGAGATCTTTCTCCATGTTGGCATGTAGTCATATTTAAGGATTTCTTCTAGTCTACGAGTGTTGGGTAGTAGAAAAGACAGAGGTCTTTCCTCTCTGAGCCTCTATCAGAGTTGTCACTATGGATAGACTTGAAAATGATGGACACTTGTCAAACCAGATAGACAGAGTTAAGAATGTTGATTGGTGCTATTAAGAAGATTCTCCTGGTACTTCCTTTTGTGGATGTGTCCAATCCCTTACTGCCATGACCAGAAGAAGAGATTCTTTTTTTTCCCTTTTCACTTTCCTGTGCAAATAAGATTTTAAAATCAATCTCCAGCCGACTCTTATTGACAGAGATGGGGTTGTGAAAAGAGCATTGAGATTAGAGTCAGAAGACCTAGATTTGGATCCTTACTCCTCTATGTGCAATGTACATGAACTTGGGCAACTCACTTCCCAGGTCTAGGCACTGATTTCTTTAATGACACAGCTGCATTAGATCAGGAATTCTTAATCTCTATCTCTGTCTATCTGTCTGTCTCTGTCTCTGTCTCTCTCTGTCTCTGTCTCTCTCTGTTTCTCTGTCTGTGTGTGTGTGTGTGTGTGTGTGTGTGTGTCTGTGTGTGTGTGTGTGTGTGTCTGTGTGCTTATGTCCTGGACCCCTTTGGTGGGCTAGTGAGGTGTATAGATTCCTTTCCAGAATAATATATTTAATACATAAAATAAAACATATAGAATTATAAGGGAAACCAATTATCTTGAAATACAGTTATCAAAATATTAAAGAAACAATTTTATAGGACCCGGATTAAGAACTACTATACTTTTGAGTTTTTCAGTCTCTCTTTGGGGTAGTTAGGTGGTATAGTGGATAAAGTGCCAGGCTTGAAGTCAGGAAGACTCATCTTGCCTAGTTCAAATCTGGCCTCAGACACTTACTAGCTGTGTGACCCTGGGCAAGTCACTTAACCTTGTTTGTCTCGGTTCCTCACCTGTAAAATGAGCTGAAGAAGGAAATAGCAAACCACTCCAATGTCTTAGCCAAGAAAACTCCAAATGGGGTCACAAAGATTCTGATACAATTGAATAACAACAACAAATCTACCTCTGCCATCAGTCTTCCCACTTACATCAAGAAATCAAAGGCGAGAGGATAGGTCCTTCCAAGAGCAAATTGGGCCATCAAAGAGAAGAAACAAAGACATAATGAAATCACATGTCACAAGGCCTTGGCACAGCCACCAGCTTCTGGGACTGATATTTCCTCAGTTGCTTTGTCAGGTAGATGATAGTTTTAAGTTCATTTTAAAGACCTACCAGCTACCTCTTTGTTTTATTCAGCACCTCCTAAGCAGATGCTGAGCTCCAGCCTACTTATTATTTGCTCAACAAATATAAAATGGTGATAACATGTGATGAAGATTGGCAAACAATGATAAGTAAACATGCCAAATATCTATTGCTTACTTGATGTGGAAATGCCTGTTAAAAGTGTGCCTTATTTCAAAAAATCTTAATATGTGACGATCAAGATATATGAAATAGAGAAATGGAGGGGTCATTTTTTGTTACAATAAGAATTAATATGTGGTTTCTTGAAATAGTGATCATTCCCAGTCTATAAAAACATTGTTCAATGAGCTAGAAAAGGGGGGGGAAGGAGAGAAACACATCTATAATATTAAAGAAAAACACAAATTTTATTTTTATTTTTAAAAATGAATTGACCCAAATCTAACCCTAGGCTTCTGTTGGAGATATATATATATATATATATATATATATATATATATATATATATATATATATATATATATATATATATATATATGTATATGTATATGTGTGTGTGTGTTTATATATACACACATATATTTATATATTTTAAAAATATATCAAATAAAGAAGCATAGAGTATTGCTATTAGAGCTATAGTGAAAAGGACCCCAAATGAGCTAATAGGTTCTGTTCAATGTCAAAGATCTAACAATACACCCTTTCTTCCTTCTAGGCTAAAAATGTTAAAACTCTTAACATATGAACGGCTTAACATATGAAAGCCAAGAGAAGACAGGCCTGAAATTTAATTATTATTGCGAAGGGAATAAGTAAAATTAAAACAGATTAGTATCATCATAGGATCATAGATTTTAAAATGGAAGAAACTTTTGAGGTCACCTATTCCAATCCTCTCATTTTACAGATGAGGAATATGTTCTCCAAATCTTAGAACACAAAGGGACCTTAAAACTTTTTTAATCTCATTTTATTACTGCCTTTTGTATTTTAAAAGGAGAAATGTAAACCCCTCAAACACCCACAGTCCCTCACATCTGCAATGAAAGGAGGATGGTACATCTTCTCAACTTTTCTCCATTTGATGGAGCTTAAAACTAGAAGAAGGTAATTTTAAGATAAATGAAAAAGAAACACTACTTTACACAAATATCACCTATCATCATCTACGTAATAAGTACACCGAAACCTATAAACCCTCTGTCCTGAAAGTACAGGCTAAGGTGAAAAACGTTGTTAGACGTAAGAATTTTTTTTGAGAAATATATGGATGCTACTCCATATTGGATTTTGAAAGGGAGTATGTTGTGTCTAGCTATAGGAAGGAACACAAAGGAGAGAAAATTCCTTATTCCCCTTCATGCCACTGTCAGATACAAAATCCTAGGGGGACTGGACCCTGGGATTAACCTAGTGGCCCACTTCTAATGCTTTTAAATTTTCATGCTTCTTCTTCAGACAGAAAAATAGGATAGTTGTTTCTATCCTTTGTCTAATGCTTGGATTGTTCTCTTTTCTCCTATCTGACTCTTAGGATCTTTGTCTTCCTTCAAGACAATTGAAAACCATTAGTTCTAGGTCTGCCCTTTGAGGCCAAGTGAACTATTTGTGATCCATCATTTATGGAAGGAAAGTCTATCAAATATTTGAATATAGTACATGCTTACAAACATGCTAATACAATATGCTCCTGAACACACAAAGAGAAGAAACCTTGCATGCTCCCTACCAATTTCTTAACAAACTGAGGAGATTTCGGATTGAAAGAATACCAGGCAAGGTACTGCATAAGCAGTCTACTAGGAGCCTCGAGTAGACAGTAGCAACAATGGTGGTCTGTATGCTAATTGGTCACATAATACCATGCTAATTTATTTTATCAAATTAAAACAAAGACTGTTCTTTGGCCACCAGGGACCTTCTATCCTTTCTTTGGGTCCTCTTAGTCAGCCAGGAGATCTGTTTAGTGGAGAGGCTTGCCAAGAATATAAATTAATAAAACAGGATTAAGGAGAGATACGGTTTTAACTGATTCCTTAATCCCAGTGAATAATTAATGATAGTGATTCATGATTTGGCTGAATTCTTGCTATGTTTGAATAATAAATAGCATAAAAAACAAACTTCAGACTCAAGCCAATTGAAGGAAGCTCCTGGCAGAGAGCTCTTTCTTCTCTGGAATCAATCTGAATCCCCAAGGCAGCATGTCCAGAATCTTAGCAATGTGGCCTAATGTCTTTCCCCATACATTCTTGCTTCTAAGCCCATCTTGGAGGGGTGCTGGTCAGCCCTACTTCTTTTAAAAACTAGCCATATATAGTCTTCAAAATGTGCAAGTAGAGACATTCCACCATGAGATATCCAGGCCCAAGTGTCATAGTATTCCCCTGGCTTTAATTTTAGCAGGTCATATTGACTTGGCATAAAATAAGTGACCATAAACCAGTCAATTCAGTCAATTGTAAGGCCTGGAAACAATTGAACTGAATTAATCACTTAACTTCTGTTCCCAATGATGAAAGTCAATGAAATCAAATTGTTATTATTTGTTTCCACCCTAATCATTTGATTTTGGTCCATTAAAACAACTGATTCTATTGCTACACGTGGTACTGACCAAAGTTTCTTATATGCTGTCATGGGCTGGATCTTGGCTAAGGCAAAATATGACTCATGGACCCTTGGAATTGGATGGAACTTCTGATTATGATCTCTCTTCACATGTCACTAAGCATAAGTCTTCTCTACAAGTCCCCCCAACAAGTGGCCTGGTAACCTCTGCTTAAGTGCTTCTTCTTTTTGGAGTGGGGAAGGCAGGGGAATTGGGGTAAAGTGACTTGCCCAAGGTGACACAGCTAGTAAGCGTGTCAAGTATCTGAGGCTGGATTTGAACTCAGGTCCTCCAGACTCCAGGGCTGGTGTTCTACTAACTGTGCCACCTAGCTGCCCCCAACTGCTTAAGTGTTTCTTAAGAAAGAGGACTGAACACTGACAAAATTAAGTCCATTCCACTTTTAGACATAACTATTTTCTCTGAACTCAATAATCCATCTTTCACCTACATTTATTTGTAAAAACTATCATCAATGCTTGGATTGTCCTCCCTCACATCTGACTCTCAGAATCCCTGTTTTCCTTCAAGGCTCAGCTGAAGTGTCATTTCCTCCATGCAGCCATTCCTGATTTCCCTAGGAGCTAGTTTTCTCTTCCTCTTCCATTTTCCTCATACTGTATTTTTTGTGTTCATGATGGAGACCTCTGTAAATTCCTTGAGGTCAGGAATCCTTTCCTTTTTGCCTTTGTATCCCCTGTGCTTAGTATAAAGCCTTACACATAGTAGGAACTCAATAAATGTTTGTTGAATTAAATCATATTATATTAAGCTAAAAAAAATCACTAGTCCTAGATGTGCTTCTTGAGGCCAAGAAGAACATTTGTGATATGAAAATCTTTCATATATTTAAAGAGAATATTACTGTCCATCCCAAGTATTCTCTTTTTTAGATGAAACCCAACTTCAGGTGATTCCATCCATCTTAGTATTACCTGATTTTGAGCCCTGCTCATCATCAAGATCATTTTTCTCTGGTCATGATTCCCTCCTTCTCTCTCTCCCTCCCTCTCTTCCTCTCTTATTTTCTCCTTTCCCTTCTTCCTTCTTTCCTTCCTTTCTCTTTTTCTTTCTTTCTCCCCTCTTTCTTTTGACTCCAAATCTAACACTTAGTCCATTACCATACAATTGACATGACAGTGAATGATCAAGTTACTTGCCCAGGATAAGATAGCAGGTATGTGTCAAAGGCAGAACTTGAACCCAGATCTTTCTGATTCAGAGTCTGGCTCTCTACAAGCAATTAATCAAACAATAAATAAGCATTGACTGAGCACCAACTATGTGCTAGGCATTACTGATAGATACAAAGACAAAAAAAGAAATGAAATCTCTACTCTCAAGGAGCTTATATTTTATCAGAAGATCCAATATCTACATATAAAGGCAAATCCAGAGTAAATAATTTATACATAATAAGTGCAAGGTAATGGGGGAAGGAGTGGTATTTGTAATTGAAGGAACAGGAAAAGTCTTTGTGTAGCAGGTAGTTTTTGAGCTATATATTTATTGAAGGAAATGAGGGAACTGTGGAAGAAGTACATTCAGGTCATGGGATATGGTCCGTGCATGTGTGAGAAACAAAGAGGAATGGCTGGATGCTGTATCACAGTACCTCTCATATAAGATGAAGCTAAGTTCCCATTTGTCTTCCATACCAGAAACGTAAATTATTTGAATCTGGGAGCACACTAAAATGCCAATTCTGTTCTCACATGGACTCATATCGAGCCACATTCCCCTAATTCAGTACCAGTGAAGTTGGTTATTTTATCTTAAGTGCAAGATTTTACATTTCTTCCAAATAAACTTTATCTCATTTGATTCAACCCATCATTCTAGCCTGTCAAGATATTTTTGGATCCTAATCTAGATATCCTTTAGAGTTTCATGTCATTCATTCACAGACTTGATAATCTATCATCCCCATGATGATAACATTCATAGCCTTCCCCCAATATGCCAGTTTAGAAACCTAGTGAGAAAAAGGAAATTGTTGCAAGTGTTCCGTGACTCATTATTAATACAGTCATGTTCATTCATTGTAATCATTGCTTCCTATTCTAAAAAACAATCAATATCGATATATATGGATATATATATATATAGTATATTAAGTAGAGTAATGACCCAAGAACATTAAGAGGCAATTTATAAAGGAGAAAATACGAACTTTAATTTTGTGAAAAGATTCTCAAATATTTAAAAAATAAGATAAATCAAGACAACCTTATGATACTACCCCACAATAGTAAAATGGTAATTATGCACACACATACACACATGTATATTTTAAATTATAAAGTTTAATTTAGGTGTGACTGTAAGGAAATAAGTATGCTAATATATTGTTGGTGAAACTGTATACTGAAATAGTAATTTTGGTGAGCAATACAGAAATATATAATGAGTCACAAAACTAATGACACCTTTTGACCCAACAATTCCATTGCTGATAATTTATCCCAAGGGCTTTAGAAAATAGGCTAACTATATCAAAATATTCATATATCTTCTATTTCTAATAGAAAGAAATAACCATGGAAACAACCTATATGCCCAAATGTAGAAGAAGAATTGAATAAAGTAAAATATATTAAGGTAATGGGATATTATGATAAAGATAAAATACCTAAGGAAATAAAGAAAATCCTATATAAAGTGATGTAGAATGAAATCATTAGAACTGAAACTAGATACACATGGAGGAGGAAGAGGGGGTAAGAAAAGGAGAAAGAGAAGAAAGCAGAGAAGAGGCAGGATAAGGGGGAAAAGGAAGAAGCTGAGGAAAGGCAGAAGGGGTAAGGCAGAAAGAAAAGAAAGGAGGAGAAGAACAGGGAGGAAGAGAGGAAAAGGGAAGAGTTAAAGAAAGAAAGGATAGAAAATAGAATTGAAGGTGATGAAATTTGGGGTATTTCCAGGAGGTAGGACAGGGGAAAGGGGCATCTTGCTTGTTTGCAGTATGTTTATTAATTCTTCTGGGTTACATTTGTGAAGGGCTGAAGAATAAAAAAAAAAACTAGTAAGTGAGGCGGCAGTTCGTTATATGTGTCTGGAAATTTGAAAGACTCTTACAGAGAAGGATCAGATTTCTTATATGTGTTCTTAGAGTACAAAACTAGGCTGAATGGGTAGAAGGGTCTAGAGCGGTAGGTTTTAATATGATACAGGGAAAATTTCCTAAAAATTAAAGCTATCCAAAACCTAAGGAATCTGCCTCCAAAGATCAGAAGATCATAGATTAACCCTTAGCAGTCTTATAATCCAAACCTTATCTCCATTTTACAGATGAAGAAATTAAGGTTAAGTAAAGGTTAGTGACTTTCCCAAGGTGACTCAGGTAAAGAGTGGTGTAGCTGGAACTTATACTACGGTCCTTTCTCTTCAAATCTCATGTTTTTTTCATAGGGTGTCATATGCTTTTGGGTAATAAAATCCTCTTTACTAGGACATCTTCATGCTGGCTGAGCTGTATAATGTTGTAGGAGAGGTGCCTTCTCATTCAGGTGCAGCTTAGATGGCCTCTGGGGTCCTTTCCAGCTCAGTGATACTGTGACTTTTAAGGTCCTGAGATGAGAAATTTAATGACTAGATTTTATTCATAGAGGGTGAATGCAATGCCCTTTTCTCATTGCCTCAATTATCTTGTTTCATTCACATTCAAGTATTTTTGTCCCATCCTGCCCAGTTTGAATACCAATCCCCTGATAGAGAAAATTGAAGAAAAATAGAAATCCAATAATTCTGCCTTCTTTCTCTCATTTCTTATGACTGTCCCAGCCACTCCAAGGTGGCCATATCACCTTGGTTCCTATGTCATACTTGTGCTCCCCAAATGACTGTTTTAATAAGCACAGTATTTAGTTTAGTGCTTGATGAAAAGCATATGAATGCTTCTTCATTCCTTCATTCATTTATTCACTCATCCATTCATCCATTCCCTCTCTCTAAAGGCCAGACAACATTTCTATGATCTTTCTTGATTACTTGAACTTGCTCTTATTCTCTGCATGTTCTTTAAAAATATAAGTTCCTTCCACAAAGATTTAATTCATTACTAATTCAGCAAAATATTCATTGGATATCTATCATTTTCAAGGCACTGCGCTAGGCACTGCAAGGAATATGGAAAAGGAAAATATATAGTCCTCATCCTCACAGAAGGGATTCCCCAAGTCATTCATTCATTCATTCTTTCATTCTTTTATCCATCATACTGAGTTCTTATGATATGGACAGCGCTGGGGAGTCCTCACGAAGGTGAGTCAGGCAAGAGCGAGAGGTAAATGCATAGAAGGTCAGTAATGCTAGCCATGTGAAGAATACATAACTTAATCAGAATCTAAACTCGACAGCAGGGAACATGGGGAGATAAGTTGTAATAAGCCTTTATGCCTGCAGTAGTTTGGGTCCACACTTCCACTACCCTTTTCTAATGGGCACGATGGCAACAAGAACAACCCAAACTTGCATTATACAACCCTCTATGTTTTATGAGATAGGAGATAGATTCCCAAAGTCACACAACTAGTTAATATTGAAGCAATTAGTACTGACTGGTGCTCCTATTGCATTTGGCCTCTTTAACATATAGTTATGGAAAGACATAGGGAACGTGATGAAATCCAAATAAAGGCAGCTCCATGGCTTTGGGAGGCAATGTTTTCTATTTTTGAATTTTTTAGTCTTTTCATTCTGCCACTTTCTAGATATGCAACCCTTCACTAAGTCACAGAATGAGAGCTCATTGCATAATCTCAGAGTTTAAAGAGAACTAAGAGGTTATCAAGTTAAATTCCTACCTGATACATGAATCCTGTCTAATGAATCCTCAACAATAATTATCAAGATTCTACTTAAACACCTCCAAATGGCAGGAAACTCACTACCTGTCAAGCTAGTCCATTCTATTTTTGAACAGCTCTATTAGAAAACTCCTTCTAATTTTGATTTTTTCAAAAAAGTTACCTCTTAGTAATTTACCATCTAGTTCTAATTCTGCACCCTGGAGCCACACAGAATAAATCTAATGCTTCTTCTATGTGACAGCCCTTCAAATATTTTTTGAGGAAAGAAGGCAGGGCAATTGGGGTTAAGTGACTTGCCCAAGGTCACACAGCTAGTAAGCGTGTCAAGTGTCTGAGACCGAATTTGAATTCAGGTCCTCCTGACTCCAGGGCCAGTGCTCCACTCACTGTGCCACCTAGCCACCCCAGCCCTTCAAATATTGGAGGACATTGGTCATGCTCCCCACCACCACCTTAGTGCTGTCTAGAATGAACGAAAAGACACTTATTAAGTATTTATTATATACTAAGCACTGTTCTCAGTGCTGGGTATAGAAATAGGAAAGTAAAGACAGCTCTTTCTCTCCAACTGCTTATATATTAGGGTAAATAAACAAAACAGAAAGGGTACCTGGGCTCAGTGAAGAATCTTAGCCTGGGAAATCACAGGGTGATAAATGGGATCATAGGCCATGTAGTTAGCTGACGAGGAGGCTGTGGAGAATGCAGCTACGGAAGAGGTAGTCTTCTCCAAGCTGAACTATTCCTTCACCCAATCCCTATATGACATGGCTTCAAGTAGCCTAACCATGCTCTTCTCTGGACCCATACCAGATTGTCAATAGCTCTCTTAAATCACAAAACCTTCTGAGTTTCAGTTCCTTTACCTGTACAATAGGGGTTATAATACCTTTGCTACATTCCTCATGTGATTGTTATGAAGTTTAAATATAGGTAAGAGGTTTAAAAATCAAGCTTTAGATAATCTGTTAGAAAGCCCAGCAGCTTGGGGCTGCTGCCTGCAAATACTGATGCTTAGCCTCAGAAGACCACTCTGCTAATGCAAATTAAGTTCTGACTATACCCAGCTTCAACACTTTCTGGTGGTAGAGGGAAAGGGACACACAAAAATTATATGCCATTTTCTCTACTCTCAGAGAGCTTATAATTTATTTAGAGAGACAACAGACAGAAAAGGCACCTTTACCTATTTTGATTATCTGAATAATTGTCCATCCTGGCATTGAAGACTGAATAATATTCATTATTTGTTTAAATCAAAATACAATATTTACATGCCCCCTTAAACAGGTGTGAATAGTTTCATTTTCCAAGTCAATCAGGAAAGGCAGACTTCATAAAGAATGTTTTCTTGTGGTTTAGTTTACGTTGGACCTTGAAAATAATGTTAGGCATTAACTCTAACATATATATAATCAGTAATTCTGTATTTTTGAAAGTGCAGTGCATCATGGCTTATTTCCATTTTAAAATTCAGCTAGAAAGAAAACTGGTTACCTGTTTTAGGATATGGGTATTTGCTGTTGACATCTCTTGTCTATTCAGAGATGGCAATACCTGGTTCACCCAGGAGGGAAGCCCTAGATGGAATTTTGCATTTAATACACTCAATAAGAAATAGGCTCTGAGTATCTCCCTTTACTTGAGAGATAAGACCCCAGTTCGCTGACTCTCACTGGTTGGAACTGATCCAGCATAATAATGGCTATCTGAAAATCTTCCACGATTTAATCTAGGAGATGAGTTCTGAGCTGGCTTCAATTCCTTTCGCTTTGCTAACCCGTCCACTTTCTGAAATGGTTTTAAGTGTAAAGGTACCTGACAGAGGTGTACACGCCCTGAAAGCCAAGTGGCTAAGCTGCATTCCTTCAGGCTGAGAAGCACTTTATACAGGGGGCATTGGGATGCTTCCCACATTTGTCTTGGACCTGTGCTTGGGGCTGCTGCCTGCAAATGCTGATGCTTAGCCTCAGAAGTCCACTCTGCAAAACTTGCCCAAGCAACAGAGTTAATGAACCCCTACCAGAAAAGAAAGTATATGGGAGGGTGAGGAGAAAAGGCAGAGGGATGGGAGATAAAGAATGAAGGAAGCTAAAAGATATGAAAACTTCTGGTGATGAAAGTTTATATGACTGCTGGTGTAGACAATGGAGCTGGGGGACAAGGAGAGGATGAGGAACAGGTATGTCTGGCCTACAGTGGGGGTAGGGGAGGGGGCTTAAAGTTGTTGGTCCTGGCTTTGACCTTTTGGGATCAGTCAAAAAAAAGTAAGTGGAATTCTAGTCACCTAATTTCCATAATATAAATGGAAATATCATAAAATGATGTGCTTGGACCTGAAAAATAACCTCTAAGATCCCACCATGAGGTTGAAAGCACATGATTATGTGATTTCATTTGCTGATCCTGTGGAATTGCTGTCAGAACTTAAAGGGTACCTTGATGACACAGGTGGGGTAATTAGCATATGGCCCTAAGATGGTAACCAGGAGCTAAGTGCAGGTAAGATACAATAAATTGTAGAAATCAGAGCAAATTCTAAGGATAGAGGATGAGTGGCTGACTCATTTGATCTAGGGAAAGAGTTCAGGTCCAAATCCATTTCTTAGAAGGCAAAATCCAAGATGGCAGAGAAAAGGCAGTGACTGACTTGAGTTCTCTAAAAACACTTCCAGAAACCTTTAAATAATGCCATAAAACAATTCCTAGAGTGGCACAACCCACAAAAAGACAGAACGAAATAATTTTCCAGCCAAAGACAATTTAGAAGCTCAGTAGGAAAGGTATGTCTCACATGCGTAAGAGTGAAGCAGTGAAGTACAGAACACACCAGCATGGACCCAGCCTCAGCAAACCAGGAGCAGGCCATGAGAGCTACTGAATCAGCAGCAGCAGCTGCTTCCAGCATTCTCAGCCCATAGATGGTTAAGGGGGTGGAACAAGTGTTCCGATTAAGGGTTCTCTTTGTCAGAACTGAGGCAGGACTTTGTTGCTTTGACCATACTCAGATCTGGTTTGCAGTACTAGATGGTAGTCCCTAGGTGAGGAGGATCACTAGCATACCCCAGCTTGTGGCAGCAGTGGAGCAGGGACCCTCACCACAGTTACAGGGCAGAAAAAAGTACTTGTGATGGCTCACAGACCAGAGCATAGGCCAGGAGAGGAGTAAACATATATCTCCTTAGATCATACCACGTTGAAAGAACTGAAAACTTACAGGTCCCCAGAGGTATCTCTGAAAACAGCTGCACAAAGCCCCTGAAGCTTGGGACATTGTGCCCACCATCCTGGAAGCAGAGCCTAATTTTAACAAAGAGTTAAAATTCAAGTGATAGACTTGAAAATGAGCAAACATCAGAAGAAAAATTCTGACCATAGAAAGTTATACATTCAGAAGAAAACAAAGTCGAAGCTCCTATGTCCAAGCCTCCAAGAAAAAATATGAATTCATCTTAGGCTATGGACGAGTTCAAAAAAGATTGTGGAAATCAAGTAAGAGAGGTAGAGGAAAAATTGGGAAGAGAAATGAGAATGATGCAAGAAAATCCTGAAAAAAGACTCAACAGCTTGGTTAAGGTAACAAAAATACTGAAGACAATAACACCTTAAAAACAGACAAGGCCAGATGTGGGGAACCTGCATTCTCCAGGTCACATATGGCCCTCTAGGTTTTCATGTGAGGCCATTTGACTGAATTCAAATTTCAAAAAACAAATCCTTTTATTAAGGATTAATCTAAAAGCCATAATAATAATTTTTTAAAAGAGCCTGGGCATCATCTTTCAAGAAATTGTCAAGGAAACCTGTCCTGATATTCTAGAACCAGAGAGTAAAATAGAAATAGAAAGAATCCACCAATCACCTCCTGAAAGAAATCCCAAAGTGAAAACTTTCAGGAATAATATAACCCAAATCCAGAACTCCTAGGTCAAGGAGAAAATATTGCAAGTAGCCAGAAAGAAACAATTCGAGTATCATGGAACCATAGTCAAGATAACACAAGATTTAGCAACTTCTACATTAAAGGATCAGAGGAATTAGAAAATGATATTCTAGAGGGAAAAGGAGCTGAATTACACCCAAGAATCACCTACCCATCAAAACTGAGTATAATACTTTGGGGAAAATGGACATTCTATGAAATAGAGGACTTTCAAGCATTCTTGATGAAAAGACCAGGGCTGAATAGAAATTTTACTTTTAAATACAAGACTCAAGAGAAGCATTAAAAGGAAAACAGGAAAGCAAAATTAGGGACTTAATAAGGTTAAACTTTTTATATCCCACCATGGGAAAATGATACTTATACCTCATAAGAATTTTTTTCATCATTAGGGCTATTAAAAGGAGTAGATATAGACAGAGGGCACAGGTATGCGTTTAATATAAAGGGATGATAACCTAGAAATAAAATTAAGGGATGAGAGGTGAATGCACTGGGAGAAAAAGAAAGGGAGAGGTAGAATGGTGTAATTTTTTCACATAAAAGAGGCAAAAAAACCTTTTACAGTGGAGGGGAAGATGGTGGAGATGAGGAGGAGTGAGTGAACATTACTATCAACAGAACTGGCTCAAAGACAGAATGACAGACACACTTAAGTGGGCATAGAAACCTATCTTATCCTACAGGAAAGTAGGAGGGGAAGGGAATAGGAGAGTGGGGTTGATAGAAGGGAGGACCAATTAGAGGAAGGAGTAGTCAGAAACAAAACACCTTTGAGGAGGCACAGGGTGAAAGGAGAGAGAGAATAGAAAAATGTGGGGGAATAGAATGATGAGAAATATGTTAGCAATAATAACTGTGAAAAAAATTTGAAGCAAGTTTCTCTGATAAAGTCCTCATTTCTCAAGCATATAGAGAACTGAGTCAAATTTATAAAAAAAAATAAGAGCCATTCCCCAAACCGATAAATGATAAAAAGATATGAACAGTTTTCAGATGAAGTGATCCAAGCTATCTATATCCATATGAAAAAATGCTCTAACTCACTATTGATTGGAAAAATGCAAATTAAAATAATTCTGAGGTACTACCTGTTATACCTATTAGATTAGCTATGGGACAGAAAAGGAGAATGAGAAATATTGGAGGAGGTGTGGTGAAAATGAGACATTAGTGTACTGTTGGTAGAGTTGTAAACTGATTGAACCTTTTCTGTAGAGTTATTTGGAACGATGCCCAAAGAGCTATAAAATCATGTACACCCTTTGACCTAGCAGTACCACTATTAGGTCTGCATTCCAAAAGATACAAACCAAAAAGGAAAAGGGCCTATACATATGAAAATATAGTGGCTCTTTTCTGGTGGCAAAGAATTGGATATTGAGGGGATACCCATTGATTGGGGAATGGCTGAACAAGTCGTGGTATGTGATTATGATGGAATACTATTGTGCTATAAGAAATGGCCAGCAGAATGCTCTCAGAAAAATCTGGAACGACTTGCATGAGCTGATGCAAAGTGGAATGTATCGCAAACAAAGTTTGCATATTGTAATATATACAAATTGCATATATATTGTAAGATGATCAGCTCTGAATGACTTAGCTGTTCTCAGTAATGCCATGATCTAAGACAACTATGAAGGACTTACAATAAAAAATGCTCTCCATCCCGAGAGAAAGTATGGATGGTGTCCGAATTCAGGCTGAGGCATACTTTTTTTAACTTATTTTTTTGAGTTTTTTTTTGGTTTGTTTTCTTTCGCAACATGTCTAATATGGAAATGTTTTGCGTGAGTACACATGTATAACCTATATCGCATTGCTTGCCTTATCAATGGAGAGGGGGAGAAAGGAAAAGAATTCAGAACCTGAAGTTTTAAAAATGAATGTTAAAATTATTTTCACATGTAATCGAGGAAAAATACTAAATAATTTTTTAAAAAAGAAAATAAAAACATGGTCAACTCAAAAAAAATACCAGTGATGCTATGTATATGCCTTTTAAAAAGGTAAGAATCAAATACAGAAGACTGGGGCTAAGTCAACAGTCTGAAGACAAGAGGATAGGAAGAGGGAAAGGGAAGGGTGAGACAGGGACAGTGTGCATCCATAAGTCATGACTTTGAGAAGTCTCTGGTCAAGTCAAATTACCAGAGAGGTTGAAAACTGGAGTCAGGGATAATTAGAACAGTGTCCACAGCCAAGATTAGGATAGCCAGGGCTCCTGAGTCATGTCATAGGAAAAAAAGAATTGAATAAGGCAATTGTGACATTGTAGACATTTCAATGGTATAGAGTTAGTGAGTATGGGCTGGAATCATGGTTCACTTAGATTATATCTGTGTGATGCTGAATGAGTTATTTAATTTCTCTGGACTTCAGTTATGTATGAAATTAGGAGTGGTGTGGTCTAGATCACTTGGCTCAAACTCAGATAGAAATAGGGGCTGCTTACCTATACATAAGAATCAATGTGGGTCATATGTTGACTTAGTTTTGAAATTTGATATTAGCTATGTCTTATTGTATTTTTAAATTATTTTGTTAAATATTTCCAAATTACATTTTAATCTAGTTTATGCTGCACTCAGGAGTGTTGTGTGCTACATATGGCCTGTGGACCCTGTATAGACCCATCTGGTCTGGATGATCACTAAGGTACCTCCTGGTTCCAAATATTTTTATTTTAAGGCAAGCCATGACTACAGCAATAATGTAATTGAATTCCAGCAATGACACCATAAAATTAGATTCTAATAATGTAAAATCTTTCATGTCATCCTTGTGGACAAAATGCAGAGATATTGAGAGTACACTTAGGTGGATTCTGGATCAGTTGAATTATTAGAACTTAGGAGTGGTTATTAAAACATCAACATCAACTAGGAGGGATTTACATAGTGAAGGATCATAGGAATCTCTCCTTGGCCCTGTTATGTTCAATATTTTTGTCAGTGACTGGAATGCAGATACAGCTTATCAGATTTAAAGATGACCTAAACATGATTAGGGATAACTAACATGATGGATGAGAGAGCCATTATTTTAAAATATCTCATCAATCAAATTTGCATTTTTGCATAGAAGGAAACTGAGGTTCAAAGACAGTTAATTACTTTCCAGGATCACCTAGCCAATAAATGGTTGAACCCAAGTTTTATGATTCCAAATCCAATAATATTTCCATGACACCATATCCCTCAAAGGGCCTGTCACCATAAAGCATTGTGGGAACCTGATCCATTGGGCAGCAGTGCTTGAGTTTATTCTATTGATTATTTGTTCTTCTTAGTGGCAAATAGGCATACTATCACAGGACTGGTGAATCTCATAATTGGAGAGGACCTCAGAAGATATCCATCTACTCTTGGAGTCAAAAGATATTGGCTTGAATCCTGGCTCCATAAATGTCTTTGTGACATCAGGAAAGTCACTTTATATCTCCAGAACTCAGTTTCGTCATCTATGAAGTGAGGGGACTGGGTAAGGTGACTTCAGAAGGCACTTACAACTCTAAATCTATAACCATTTGGCTCATGTCTGAATGAAAATCCTACTATTAACAATACCAACAAATAGCCTGTTCAATGCTATTGAGAAGAAGCCCACTATCTCCTGAGAGCCCATTCTTTCCCACATCTCTGTTAGAAAGTTTTTGCATGTGTTCACATTCTTGCTTTCCTGATACCGAGCCTAAATATGTCTCTCTCTAACTTTTGCACCTTGTGCATTGTTATACCCTCAGGTGCCGTGCAGAATAGGTCAACTCTCTATTACACATGATAGTCTTTCAAATACTTGAATGCAGTTATCATATCCCCCACTTCTGCTTGTCTTTTCTCAAGATTTTTTCCCCTCCAATCCTTATATATAGTCATTTTGAAGACCTTAACCTTCCAGACTGTTCTCTGTATGATCTATGGGGTGTCAATATCCTCCTAAAACATGGTGCTGAGCACTGAGTATAGTTGTCCAAATACAGCCTGGCCAGGACAGAATACAGGAAGAACTATACACCATATTAGTCACGGAAACTATTGTAGCCTATGGTAAAATTAGGTTTAGTTGTTACCTAACTTTGATTCTCCCATCTTATACTTACAAGTGTAGATTTTTTATTCTAATTAGCTTTTGTCTGATTAGATCTGGCCCAACATCCCAGCTTGTCAGTATCTTTTAGATGTTTATATTGTCATCCCATGTGTTAGCTCAGCTATTTTTCCTGCCTCTGGGTCATTTACAAATCCAGGAGCCCTCCCTAGAATCTTCCTTGATGAGGATAATGGTGATGATGCTTTACCTGTAGGGGAAGTTGACCCATTGTCAGGTTATCAAAACTGTTTTCTAGTTGCCATGATGATTCACAGAATTGTAGAACTCCAGGGCTAGAAAGTTTCTTAAAGATCAACCACTCCAACCCTTTCCTCTTCAATATGAGAAAACGGAGGCCTACAGAAGGAAACTGACCCATCTAAAGTCATATACATTATGGACTAATAGATCCAATGCTGAACAAGTTCTCATAGGCCAACTAAGCTAACTCATTCATTTTACAGTTAATAAAACAAAACTGAGACAGGTTAAATGACTTGCCCAAGGTAACACATGGAATAAGTGGCAGATCCAGGATTTAAATGTAAGTCCAAGGTCAAGATGGCAAGTTCAACACCAAGTTGACCAGACTTTCCACCCTACCATACTGCCTTCCAGTAGTTGATTACAGAGCTGGCACCAAGATTGAGGTCTCAATCCTCCCTACATACTAGTGCCCAACCTCTGATCTATTCACAGGCTCTTGTCCATCACCTTACATGGGTGAAACAACACAGTATAATGGAAAGAACATCAGACCACAAGGCAGGAGGTCACTCAGTTGTCAAGGATTTCTTGAGCTCACCATGTGTCAGACACTGTGCTAAGAGCTAGACTTATAAAGAGGCAAAAAACATGATCTTGCCATTGAGAAGCGCACATTCTAATGGGAAAGATGTGATGAAAATAACTATGTACATACAATATACATACAGTAGAAAAGGAAGGTAGTCCCGGAGAGAAGTCATTAGCAGTGATGAAGAATGGAAAAGGCCTTTTACTAAAGGTATGATTCAAGTTTAGTCATGAAATAAACTGCGAAAGCTAGGAGGAATAAGTGAGGTTATTGACAGGGTGAAAGGTCATAGAATCATAAGGTACGAATAGACCACAGAGGTCACCTAGATCAACTACCCTACCATAGAGGAGTCCTTCTTTGTCCTTAGTCTTCAGCCTCTGCGTGAAAAAAATCCTTTGTGGTTCAGAGCACTAGATTGCAAGATGGCAATCCTCCTGTGATCTAAAAGTAGGAGTAGGCTATGGCTGAGAAATAAAACTGTTCATCATTAAGTCAACCTGTCTACATAGGAATCAGCCTGTACAGGCTTTTCTGAAAATTGTGGCTTCTGGTCATGGCATACACATGCTTTCCAAGAAATGAGATTTTACTTTTCTTCAGACTGATTTTGCCCATTATGCAAGACAAGTATTGAAGCCTTTAACTACGGCCATTATTCAAAAATGGGACTTGAGTTGTAGTGAAAGAACTGTGGCCTACAGTATTTACAGCTATACCTCAGCCTACTTAACATTTTATTTATACTAATGAAAAAGCACTTAAATCCATTTGTATAGGCTGCTCTTTCCCAAAGATTTAGAGGAACTAATATGCACCATAAATAAGGGAAAATGAATTATTTCATTATTCTTCAAAACGTTGTTCCCGATAACGTGAATTTTAAGTGTAGACTGAAGTTTAACTTAATGCACTACAAAAGATACAATTTATGTAGTTTTTCTCCCATGCTAATAAATGTCTTTTTTCCATTATTATCTAAGTATTGCAAATGGGGTCCAATTAAAACTTTAATGTGCCTGTTTTATATGGGACTGAACATTATAAAGGAAAGTAGGTTTCATCCCCATACTCACTCCTGACATCCACACCTCGCTAGGCTTTGTTGTATGTGACTAATTGTGTCTTTCAACAAATGATGGCTCTGAGGAGTAGAGACTGGATTTCCGAAACATAAGTTTAATTTCCAACATATTTATTGACCTACTCTAAGACTTATTTCAATGAGGCTCACTGCCCAAAGATGCAAAATTCCAGAAACAACCATCCCTCAAGGAGAGAAGGTGGAGATTAATTAGGCCAGCTGGTACCAATGTTTGACATCTTGTGAGAAAAGCATACTGTGATTTCTTCATAGAAAGTACAGGTAAGAATTTTCTTCAATACGTCAAGGACTGGCAATTTCATCAGCACGGATGCTCTCTTCACTGATGCGTATATAAACCCTTCTGTGACTTACTAGACTGTCTTCCAAAGATGTTAGGGCTGAAAAAGCTCATTACCGTATGACCAAAGTGGTGATGAATCAGGTTTCTAAATCCGCTATCATGACTTTTAATGGAAGAACATTTAGGGATCATTCATCCTTCCCCTTTTACAGATGAGAAAACTGAGGCTTAGAGGGTTTCCCTGATATAATGAGCATTACGTCATATAAGGGCAGACCTGGGACTAGAACCCAGAGGATGCATGGATCTGAATTTGGTGCTTTTTTCCATGATTCCTTGAGGCTTCTCTAATCCCCACTCTGTTATGAATGGAAACATTTCATTTCCCTTCTGAGTGTATTGACATCATTTTAGACATCTTGAATGATATTTCAAATTTCACCCCAGGAGAATAGCTAGCCAAGGGAGAGTATAAGCTGGTATTAGAGAGAGATTCATAGCATGACAAAGTGAATAGAGTACTATGCTAGATATCAGTAAGCTCTGAGTTCAAATCCTATCTCTGATATAGACTATTAAGTCACTTTACTGCTCAATGCCATAGGCAACCCTGTAAAACTATATGTAATGGTTGAATTAACATTCTACAGGGATTCCACACCAGGAATTCCTATACAAATAAAATGTCTCTGAGAGACAGAGACAGAGACCTACAAAGACCAACAGAGAGAGAGAGACAGACACAGACAGAGAGAGAGAGACAGAAACAGAGAGACATATACACAGAGAGACAGAGACACAGAAACAAAAGGAGACAGAGACAGAGAGACAGAGACAGAGAGAGACAGAAAGACAAAGAGAGAGAGATACCAGGCCAAGAGACAGGAAATTACAGAATGCTAAAGCTGAAGGGGATCTTAGAAACCATCTGATGTTATGGCCCAACCTTATAGGAGCCCTGCCACGTTCTGCTCCTTTCCTTAACTATTCTGAGTCCAGTCCCATCTCTGCTACTAAATTGCTGTGTAACCTTACGTAAATCATTTCACCTCTCTGAGGCTAAGTTGCCTGAGGTTCAAATGAGAATAAGGATAAATACTCTGTGTATCTGATTGAATGCCTATGCCTAATAAGATAATGTATATGGATACTCTTCAAAAAGATAGAAGTGTTGTACAAATACATGATAATATGATAGAGGTTTCTTGATGGTCTCATCACATATAAAAGAAACTTCAGGAGGAATAAGTTTCTGGATAAATCTAAAGCATGACCTGCATGGAGGGTCAGGTCCAATGCACAAGAAAAGAAAAGAAAAATGGCCCAAGTCTGCTTTGGGGTCATGGATCAAATTCATTGTTCCCACTCTTGGTGCCACAGAGACTGTCCTTCATTCTCTATCACTTGAGAGCTCTGATTTGTGTCCACCTAAATGTGCTAGGATGCTCTGACAGAAGCACTTTTTACCTCTATTCCTGAGACCATCCTGATCTCTAGCTTGAAAGCCGAGGGGCATAAAGTTCACAGTCCCATAAGGGTCTGCACTCTAGTGAACTCTTAGTTAATTTGAATGCATCATCTCCATCTAAGTTCTGCAGGAAGGCTGCCATTTGGGCCCTGGGTGCCAATAATATTAAATTCACCATTTGATCCTGACCCTTCTTGTTCCTGACAATTTTCAACTCCAGTCTAAGATGTCTCTGGAATCACTGGTCTAAATTATAGCATCATTCTCTTAAACTTTTCTCCCTAGTACATTTCAAAAAAAAAAAAAAAGATGGGTATTGATATTCTGCTACCTGTTTTCATTTTGGTAAAATAGGCTGTTTCTAGCTCTTATGAGTGCATGTACAGACCTGAACATCCCCCTCTCATGTAGCTAGCATATAGACTCTGCTTATATAATACTGAATTCTTCTCATTTGAAACCCATTGAAACTAGTCTCATCACCCATTTCTTAGAAGGGAGTGGAACTAACTCATCACTGACCGAAGATCTACAAAGCAATAGGTGGGAGAGAAAAAGACATCACCTTGTGGCAGATTTGCATTTCGATGAGCAATGATGTGGTACTCACCAATATTCTCCTGGGGTTGCAGTAAGACTGCAACTCATGAGATACCATGAAATTGAGAGAATGAAAATGACAAATAGCTCAAAGGGAACGGGAAAGATTTGTGGGTAAAAGAAGGCTATGGCGCATTAGCAGCAATAACTTGTGCTAGATAAGGGGCATAAAAGACATGAACAAGGAAATGTATGGTTAAAAAAGCTAGTGGGTGTAAACCTTAAAGGGATATGTAAGCGCCTGGAACATAGTAAGTCCTTAGTACATACTTATTGAGAGAATGAACAAGAGTTACTGTTATCAATATGATTATTGCTGCATATTGAGAATGAGAGACAGTAAAAGTGTAGACCAAGTGTTAAAGGTATCTCTAATTTAACAGGAGGAGAAGAAAGATCCCTTGTACATTGGATACATGTGATAGGAAGGAAGTATGGAAAAAGATGGATAGGAATTTCACAAGATGAAGAAGCTTGGGGGAGTTACATTCTACATCATGAAGGGAATTTCTACACTGCTGAAATCATGGTTCTACCAAAGTACCAATTTAAATTGCAATACTCTACTAATCCACAAATATTTATCAACTGCATATTATGTATCCAGAATCATGCTAGCTACTGTTGGGATGGGAGGAATGGGTATAAGAGAAATAAAAGAAATAATTCCTTTCCCCAGGGAGGTCACAATTTAGATGACTCATGGTCAAGGATAACCATTTGGTTATATCCTTAGCATACAGAATTACTATTATGAATCAAAAGAAAACCCTATCCAGGGGAGGAGAGGACAATGACCTTAAGGGTGTGAATGACAGTGAGCTACAGGCAGGCAACCCATCACTGATGAAGAAAGAAAGAAACATTGGGATGGAAATGAAGGGCAATAGCAAAGGAAAGAAAAACTTGTGATGCTTGAGAGAAAGGGAGTCTGGGAGCCAAATGGGAGAAGAAATAAAGCCCTACGGTTTTAGAAGAGTACTTAAATCCTGTAGTTAAAAAGGAAAAGGAGGTAGAGAAGTGATTTCAGGGAGTTTGGGGAAAGAGAAGAGAGTTTATAGATCTCGCCATTTGAGGATTAGGATAGTTGTTAGTAAATTTTATTGTTTTAATTTGAGAATGAATCAGTATTGCCTTGGGCAGAACAGCTGTCGCTATCAACAAGAGAAAAACACAAGATCAGCATAAGCAGGGAACTTTGGACAAAGACAACTTGATTCACGACCACTGCTCCTTTGGTTTTCCCCTTAGCTTTGAAGGGATGGGGGCTTTAAAGGAAAAAGAAGGGGGATGTAAAAGAAAAAAAAATATGATGAGGCAGCTCACACATAATTTATAAAACCGACTGTGCATCAGTGTGGAGTTAGGAAAGAGAGTGAGAGCATTCCTCGTGAGCACCAGTTTTCAATTCCATTTGCAATGCATTTATTAGATGCCTACTATGATCCAGGCACTGTAGGATACAAATACTAAAACAATTAAACAGTAATAGGAGCAGAGACTCAGATCAGTATGAATTGGAGAGGGAGGATAATGGAAATATGAAGCTATTGTAATCTAGGGGAAAGGCAGGGAAGGTCTGAACTAGGAGGGGTATCCATGTAAGGGAAAAGTGGGGGACCAAGAAGAGAGTTGTGGAAGTAGGACAGACAAAACTTGGCAACAATTTCTATATAGAAGAAAAGGGAGGGGAGAAAGGAGAAGCAAGAGTCCAGGGTGCCTCCAAGATTTTGAACCTTAGGTGCCTGGAAGTATAGTGGTACCCATAAGAGAAAGAGAAATTAGGAAGGAGTGAAGGTTTAAGCAGAGAGATAATGAATTCTCGTTCAGTTATACAGTCCAGCTAACTATCTTCCCAAAGTTAGGAGTGGTCTGGAACATTCTTGAGGGTCATTGATTCCTGGCCTTGAGATCCCAGATAAAGGGAGAAAAAGAAGCACATAGAAGGTATATTTGCAAGTATAACTCCATAATTTGCCAAATCTTGCCATTTCTTTACAACATTCCTTATCTGATCCTTTTTTCTCCAATGCTACAGCTATTATTTCGGTCTAGGCCCTCCTCACCTCTTGTCTAGATTATTACAATACCTTTCTAATTAGTCTTTCTTTCTCAAATCTGTCTCCATTCCATTCCATACTACTCACTGCTTCTAAGTAACTTTCCTTCAGCTCACATCTGACCATGCCACTTCCTACTCAACCAAGTCCACCAGTAGTGTTCTATTGGCTCTAGAAAAAAAGAGAAACTCCTCTGTTCGGCTTTTAAAGACCTACAAAACTGGACCCTATCTTATCTCTTCAGCTTCTTTGAATATCTCTCTTCCTTCCTCACTCTGCTATTCAGCCAAACTGGTCTTCTCTCTATTCTTCACACATGATGTTCAGTCTTCCATCTCTCTTTACACTGGTCAGATCTCTTGTGCCTAGAATGTACTCCCTCTTCACCTCCACCTTATAGTTTCCCTCTTCCTATAAGATGAAACCCAGGTACCACTTTCTACATTAAGCCTTTGCCAATCCTGCCAACTGCTGGTATCCTTTCTTCTAAACTGCTTATATTTAACGTCTTTGTATATATTTGTATTTATTCACTTTACACTTTCCAAGACTTGGAACTGGGATGCTTATTAAATATTTGTTGATTGATCAAATCCTTATCACTATAGAAGGATTATTGCTTTAACCTTACCCATCTTTGTGTTGGGTTTAAAAGCTTACATTTCTGAGTTCAGATAGGAGAATGAGGGAATGTAGCCTAATTGCCAAGGTTGAAGTCACTGATGGGTGAATTTTTGAGCCATGTCTTAAATGGCCCAGGGCTGAGAACAAGACCAAAGTGGATACCTCGGCATGATGTGAATACAATGCAAAACCATGGCTGAGGCAAGCATCAACTTAGTGACTGAACCTAATGGAAACCAGATGTACATCCAATGCTGCCATGCCACCCCACCCCACCCCCATCCACCAAATCAAGGGAAAGAAATGTAGCAAATGATGCAGAACTGTAGTTTCTTAGAAGATTCTCGTAAAAATTGTTCTCTGCTGTGTATACCACAGGGGTTTCTCCAAGGTAGAATTTTGCCAGGATGGAATATTTCTCCAGGGAATATTAGAATTTCACTGATGTCTTGGGGAAGCTGGTGGTACAGTGCAAGACCTGAGTTGAAATCCAACCTCAGACACTTACTAGTTTTGTGATCCTGGGCAAATAATTTAAATTCTATTTGCCTCAATGTAAAATAGAAACCAAAATAGCCCCTATCTGGTAGGGTTGTTGTGCGGATCAAATGAGGTAAATTTTTTAAAGGACTTAGCATAGTGATTGGTACCCAGTAGTTGTGATACAAATGCTAATTCTCTTCCCAAGTGTCTAGATCTCCAAGGAAAAGGTAAAGAATCCTCAGCTTACAAACAAGTATTTAACGGCAAATTGGTATTGGAATTCTGGAACAGAGTTTTCCTTCCCTTTCTTTGGGGCTGACACCTACCAGGAACCTATAAGAAATACTCTAGACTGATAGCACTACTCCATATTTGAGAGTATCAAGAATGTGCTGGTCAATGATTAACAGCGGGCTCTCTTGGGGTAATGGGGGTGGGTGGGTGTATTCACAATACACTTTTAAGTTTAAACTATGTTTTAGCCTTTTCTCTGTAGCTTTCTCAAGTCTAGACAGTCAACAAAATAATAAATCAAGCCTTGATTTGTAGCATTTGCTGATTTCTGATGTCTAAATGCTTACAGTGAAAATTTAATAATTGGCCTATAAGGATAAAGGTCTTGGGGATTCTAGAGAAGGAAACCCATTTTTACAGATAAGGAAACTGGGGCTTGGTTTGCCCATGGCATCACAACTCATAAATGCAAGAGGCATGATTCAAATCGAGGACTAACCTGACTCTCCATTTCCACTGTTCTTTCTAGTCCTTAGCACCAGCCTGGTGCATAGTAGGCACTTAACAAATATTTATTGAATGATTGATAGTTTCATTGATTTACAGCACACCTGGCTGCTTCAAGGAAACTACAATAATGGATGTTTTCGTTTATATCTAACTTTGCTTGGTTCCTTGCCTCTATGTGCTTCTGACCTCCGAATCTAGACTTCCTTAAACTTCTAACTATAGAGTCAGGCCCATCCTACCCTTTTTACCAATCATGCCCCAAGTCTAGATTAATATAAGGCAACCTAGGTTAATAGCCAATGAAATGTCTATTTCTACTCATTTGCTTGTTCCTTGTGATGGAGCCCCAGCCTTCTTCCCCTGTTCCAGTTGCCAGGTCTCTGTCTTGGTTCCTCAGTCTTTATTTCTTGATACCCTAATCCCTCTGGGATTTGCCTAGCTATACCAGTCTCTACTGTTTGCTACTAATCCTTTCTGGTGTTGGCTGCTTAGATACCTGCACAGAAATTTGTTCAGCTATAGGCTGCCAGACAAGTTCCTCACTCTACTCATCTGCCCTGTCCCTGTAGGTGTGTCTCTTCCTTAGGTCTGGGCCACCTTCCTTTTGTCTATGTCACAACAAGGGAACCTCCTCATGATCTCTGCATCTAGACATGGTTATTTTCATGGCTCATAGGAAGAAAATAACAAAAAAAACAACATTTATTCCATTTCACAGTTGAAGAAGATTGGGGGAAAGTGATTTTTCAACATAACAGTAAAATTCATAATGGATTCTGCCCCTGTTTCATATACAAAGCTTTTTGTCTGCAGAAAGCATTATGAGAATTTTACAGAAGGGAATCATAGAAATGTAAACACTAGTAATGAATGCCATTTTGCTAATAATATACCTCTTACAAGAAGGGAAGATTATGGAATCACATGCCAATAATTAGAGTTTTCATCGAGCCTGCAAGAAAAGGCGAGATTCAAAATGGAACCCATGTTAGTTCAAAACAAAGATCAGACTACATCAGGCACTAGGGTTTCTTGGGAGTGATGAATTTTGAGTGGTTAAGATTAAAATAGGAAGCCAGACCCTAGAGCAGAGACCTCAACCTGGAGGAAGTATGTGCAGAAAGCAGAGGCATGTAATCAGGAGTGCTGGTGAAAATGACCATTTGTCCAACATAATCAAACTCCCCAAAGTTTTGACCCTCTGTGGAAACCGTCTGCATTCCCTACCACCATGTTTCTTCTCTATGTTGATAATCATGGTTTGGATTTCCCTCAGTCAATAAACATTTATTAAGAGCCTACTTGGCTAGGTACTGGAGATAGAAGAAATATAGAAGACAGACCCTTCCCTGGAGGAGGAGTATCAATGAGCTCAATGATATGAACTAATAATTGGGAGGTTGAGATGTCAGAAAAGCTCAGAGTTGGTCGGGGGAGAGTGGAGCTTTAGAGCTTATCTAGTTCAATCCAAAGCATCAATTTAAAAAAAAGTCCAATCTAATTTAAGAAGTATTTATTGCATCCTAACTCCCTGCAAGGACCTAGGGATGCAAAGGCAAGACCAAATACCCCAAACCCCTCCCCTCAAAAAAAATCCCTTTCCCTCAATGAGCTTACATTCTAGTAGAGATACATAACATGTAAACAGACAATTATATGCATGATAATTTGAGAAAAGAGAGAGAGATTTAACAACTAGGGAGTTCAGGAAAGTCTTCTCATAAGAAGTGGAACAGGACATTGAGGTGAGGAAAGATTATATTCCTTGCATTGGGGACAGCATTTTGCAAAGGAATGGAGGAGGGTGATGGAATACCACATTTGGGGAACAGAGAAAAGCCAAGTTTTGCTAGTAGACAGAGTGTTAGAAACCCAGCAAAGATGGACTGGGAGCAGACTGAGGTGGGATTTAAATGCCATTTTTTTGGTGCTGTATCTTAGAAGTCATTGGGAGCCACTGCAGGGAGACAGCCACTGTCTAATTCAGGAAATCCATTTTGGGAGAACTCTCTACAGTAAGTCAGTGCTTCCAAATCTTTTTCAGTTTGTGACAAACCATGAATTTGCTATGGCTTACAACATCACACCAAGAGAGTTCATTTTTACCTTTAAAGAGTTTAAATCTATCCACATTCCATATCCCTCAGTTATATGGTACAGTAGGGAGAATACTGGTTTTAGCAACTGAGGACCTGGGTTCAAATATCATCTCTGAACCTTATTGTTTATGTGACCTTAAACAAGTCACTTAACCTATGTTTGCCTCAGTTTCCTTATCTGTAAAATAAGGTTATCCTAGATAGATTCTAATTTCCTTTCTAGCTTTAGATCCATGATGCCATGGTACAAGGAATGATCCTAAGATAAAGAAATTGATTTCTACTCTATACAAAAGAAGTCTAAATACTTTAAATGCACACTCATATGCACACCTACACACAATCATCTATACCCACTGTGTTACTATCAAATATAAATCCTTGTATAAGGTTGCAAAATTGATGAAATTACTATCTATTCACATCTTATATATACACACACAAACATTTCCACTAGATATCTTCCCTTCTTTTTCTACCAGTTACCTCCACTCTCCCAGTTAAAAACATTTTTCTTTTTGTCAATGAGGACTACAAGGAGACCATGACTTCTCAAAGATCATTGGATTTAGATTAGGAAAGGACCTTGAAGGCCATCTGTTACAACCCCCTCCTTTTAATGTTGGAAAAATGGAGACCCATAGAAAAAATACATCTTACTCAAGGTCACACAAGGAAAAAAGCCTGGATTTAAAGCTGTAACTTCTGATTACGGACCCATTTCTCCTTCCATCATACCATGCTGACTTTCCACATGTCTGTACAATGCTTTATACTGTATCTAGGCAGATGCCAAGATTAGGAAACAGTACCGTAAATGACCACCCCGAGGACAGAGAATTTGGGCTCCCAACTCCTTGAAAAACCTAGTACCCAGTTACCTCTATCCTCTCAGGGCTTCACTGGCCACCAGTTTTTGTTATTAACCATTCTGGGTGGAGGGGATAAATACTATACCATCTTAGTAAATATGTCATCATCTTAGACTGAAGTGCTAGTTAGGAAGAGATTGGCTCTACAATCTTCCCTGATGAGATGATTAATGAATCTAATGTATATCCATCATTTCACAATCCACTCTCCATCCCCACACATTCCAGTTTTCTCATCCAATGGCATCAAGTCAGACCCAAGTCAGTTATCATGGTAAACACGGCTTTAATTCTTTATTAATATTAATCATAAGCAACCTTTCTATAGACACCAGAATGCATTATGAATGTGTTCACAGGGAGGCAATAATATGGCATTGATGACATTTCTTGGGCTTTTCTTTCTTTCTTTTAATATGGTTTAGCAGCAAGTTGTTCAAACAAAGGAGAGCGGAAGCTGATTAAATATCAGAGCTGGACTCTAATGAAAGAAAAGTCCATGGTAAATATGGGTTGATTGTTTTAAATTGAAAGCACAGGGAGGTGGATTTCAGGTGAACGCTGAGCAGCTCCACTCCTAATCCCGGCTGAGGCCGCCATGAGGTTTTTCATTTGGCTTACAAGATGGAGCTGAATTTCAACCAGTCCCTGCTGGCTAAAGGGAAAGCTTAGCCAGTGAGCCAAGCACCATATGCCCCTCTCTTTGGCATCCAGCAATATTGTCATTAATATCATGAGCAGTGAAGAGAAAGCTGATACAGATAACCTTTACTTTGAGGGTCTGAGAAGGTATATTAACTTAGTTGTTTCCCGGAACTTCTCAGGCATACGCAGGCCTGCAAGTAGAAATGCTGAATGAGATAAGAACTAGATAAGAACTAAGCAATGCCAATATTGAAAAGGCATAGTATTTTGGAGCAACTTCTGAGAACATTTGCAATTTGAAGGTCAGGTGTGATATGTGTCAGGAGGGGGAATATCTGCTCTGATGGAGTCCCGAACATTTTGCAGTATTGAAGTATATTATTCTGAATACTCTTTAATGGAGATAAATGTGTAGTTCTATATTTGGTTTCAGAAAACAAAAACCTCACAAGTATATGGCTGGGGATATGGTATAAGATGGAGCTAGACAACAGTCCAAATGAAAAAGTTCTGGGGGTCTTAGTGGATTGCAAATCTAAACGAGTCAACAATATAACATGCAATGCCACCTCCCAACAAGTTAATGCTCTCCTACTCTGAAATGGAAGCATGGTGTCCAGAACTCAGTAAGAAAAATGCTGAACTGGTAAGACTGCATCTGAAGTGTCTTGGTAGTTCAGGATGCTACATTTTATAAAGGTTATTGATAAGCTTCTACATATACAGAAGAGAATGATAAGGAGAGCCCTTAAGAGGATACCTTTCCAGGAGTAGTTAAGGACCTGGGATTATTTAACCTAAAGATTAGAAAGCCCTGGGAGGCAGACACATGGCAGTTGTCTTCCAATATTTTTAGGGCTTGTCACGTGGGCTAGTGAGTAGCCTTGCTTCTCTTGAATCCTTCTTGTCAGGAGGCTAGATCTTGGAGGTGTGATTGGGTAAAAATTGTCAAGAGATCAATTCTAGTTTTATGTAAAGAAAAACCTACCAGCCATTAAAACTATCTCAGATGGAAATAGGCTGCCTTCTCCATCAGTTGAGGTCTTCAGTTTTAGACTTAACTTTGAGCCAGACATGTCAGAGAAGGAATTTCCATTCAAGCATAGGTTTCACTAGATGACCACTGTGGTCTCTCCTACTTCTTCTGTGATTTTGTTATCAGGGGCCTTCAGTGGCAACCATAAATACATCACCCCCTATTACAGCTGCTTTGATTCCTCCAATCCAGGCTAGACAGCAGTCTAGCATTTTGAAGAGATTCCAGTTCAGGGAGGGAAAACTAAAGTCGATATTATGGTGTTCTAGATTAGCAAATTAATTTTGATCAACCAAGTATAAATTAAGTGCATGCTGCTTTGTTAAGTAGCCCAGGTTAGATGATCTACAATAAAGAGATGCTTTGAGAGGGAGCTAATATCTCTGAAACTTTTAATCCACCATATGTAATAGGTGGCCTGTGTCCCTCCATAGGCCTAATATAACTCCATTATGAGACCACCTGCTACAGCCTCTGTTAATCCAGGATATATAGAGTGTGTTAAAACAGTCTTGTTAAATGAATTGACAACTAATGAGAATGAAAATTTCTGCTTTCATGTACAGAAGCAGTTTATTTTGAAAGTTTCTAAGCCCTGAAAAGAAAACAAAGTTCTTCCAGATAAAATCTTTCCAGTCAATTCTTAAAAACAATTTTATTTTATGTATCCCCACAAGCAAACCCAAAGCTTACTGATGTCTCTATTCCCCCCGCTCAAAAAATCCAGTATTTTGACAGTTTGTTAGTAATATCAGGCTTGCATTGACTAAATAGATTTTTAAAATATTATTTTTCTAACAACTTAAATAGCCTTGTTCCTTTCTGTCAATAATCCACCTGCTTCATTGAGAATCCCAAATCCAAAGGTTTTAAGTGCTCCTAATAAACTAAAAATAGCCATTTGTGGTCCTATAATAACAGAAAAGTGTCTAAAGAAAGAGTAGGATTCTCTTGAGGTA